>NC_022017.1:34045352-34076801 GCF_000317375.1 Microtus ochrogaster | reverse complement strand
GATGTATGCTTTCTCTGTTTTCTTTAAGTGGGCACTTAGTGCTATAAACTTTCCTCTTAGTACTGACCTCTCTATGGGTAGCTTTTACATTTTCTTTGGTATTTTTGTTCTTGCACAACACCTTCAATGCAGTTAAGCTTCTTATAGAAGTGAGAAATTCAGCAAGGACCCACCTGTTCATGAAGGTGCCATTCATGAAAAGGCTCTCTTTCCACAGACCTAACACTGAATTCCTTCTATCTCCCAGAACCTTGTGTTTCCCAGCTGTGAACAAAACAGGGTTAGATCCCAACTTTCCCCTTGTCTCCATTCATGTAACAGATAAGATTTCTTTCACAGTGGATTGTCCTCTTCCCTTATGTAAGAATTTGTTTTTTTTTTAATTTATTTTTTTATTAAATATCTCTGTCTCTTCCCCGCCACTGCCTCTCATTTCCCTCCCCCTCCCCCAATCAAGTTCCCCTCCCTCCTCACCCGAAGAGCAATCAGGGTTCCCTGCCCCGTGGAAAGTCCAAGGAACCCCCACCTCCATCCATTTCTAGTAAGGTAAGCATCCAAGCTGCCTAGGCTCCCACAAAGCCATTACGTGCAGTAGGATCAGAGACCCACTGCCATTGTTCTTGAGTTCTTAGTAGTCCCCATTGTCCGCTATGTTCAGCGAGTCCGGCCTCATCCCAGGTCTTTTCAGACCCAGGCCAGCTGGCCTTGGCGAGTTCCCAATAGAACATCCCCATTGTCTCCGTGTGTGGGTGCACCCCTTGCGGTCCTGAGTTCCTTGCTCGTGCTCTCTCTCCTTCTGGGCCTGACTTGGACCTTGAGATTTCTGTCCGGTGCTCCAATGTGGGTCTCCATCTCCTTTCATCGTCTGATGAAGGTCAACATTCAGGAGGATGCCTATATGTTTTTCTTTGGGTTCTCCTTATTTAGCTTCTCTAGGATCACTAACTATAGGCTCAATGTCCTTTGTTTATTGCTAGAAACCAAATATAAGTGAGTACTCATGAATATCGATGCAAAAATTCTCAATAAAATACTGGCAAACTGAAACACATTAGAAAAATTATCCATTATGATCAAGTAGGCTTCATCCCAGAGATGCAGGGCTGGTTCAACATACTCAAATCTATCAATGTAATCCACCATATAAATAAACTGAAAGAAAAAAAAACATATGATCATTTCATTAGATGCTGAAAAAGCATTTGACAAAATTCAAGACCCCTTTATGATAAAAGTCTTGGAGAGATTAGGGATAAAAGAGTCATACCTAAATATAATAGCTATTTACAGCAAGCCGACAGCTAACATTAACTTAAGCGGAGAGAAACTCAAAGCCATCCCACTAAAATCAGGATCACGACAAGGATGTCCACTCTCTCTGTACCTCTTCAAGAATTTATTTTTGAAGAAGAGTTTGTAAGGATACAGAGGTGGTTTTCTCTGAGGTGTTTTGCCTCTGAGGGAAAATAAGCAACCTGTGCTGGGTGGATCAGAGTCTGGGTGTCAGCTAGGTTTGTCTTTACTCCTGACACATACCTTGGAGTCCAGTCTTCCTTCTCCTTACCTAGCCACAGTCCACCCATGCCATCTGAAGAACCAGAGGCATTTTTTAACCCATCAAAGTGTATCGGGACATTAGTATGAAATGGTTAAAAGCCTTTCCCGATGGACAAAGAAAGCTTGAACTGGCTCATCTGGAAGAGAACAGATCTGGAATGTTCTTTCTCTAATGTGCAAACAGTTCTAGCACAATATCATCTTTTTTTGCAAATAAGAACAGAAAGGGAACAAGGGGAACAGAGAGCCTAACTCCTGAGAGATTCAGTTAGTATATTCTTCATGTACCAACGCTTTGTGTACGAAGGTGATACTTAAGCTATTTGCTCCAAGGGACCTAAAATTGATGATCTTCTTGGGATGCCAAGTTGTAGCCCATCCCTTGCCCTCAGTGGCTCTGATATTTGGCCTTAATTATTTATTATTGTATTAAATAAGCAATCACACATGACCTGAACATTCAGTAAGATGTGGATGTTTTCTGAATAAAACACCATGCTGCCATGAAGCCTGGCGTCACAAACCACAGTGCTCCGGTAAATGCTGTGTAAGGACCATGCAATTGCAGGGAGGTTTTCGCAATAGTCTTTTCACCTTGTGCTCTGAAGCAGAAACCATGTGATAAAGATGACAGTGCGGCAAGGTGGAAGGTGGAAGGTCCCTGGTTGCTGCGAAGCTCAACAGTTCCCTTACTTCTCTTCTGTTGGTGTCTCTTTCATGCCCCTTGTGGAATTATTAGTTGAGATACTATGTCATTTCAGATCTTTCACTGTCTGGTTCTTTTTGAAGAGACATGAATAAATGTGTGGTCATCTCAGTTAGGGGGTAAAGAAAAAGTTCCATTAAACTCTGTCTTGGCAAATCAGTGGTGGAAATCAGTGGTGGAATCTTTGGTAGCAGCAATCCCTGGAGATGCAGTGCTTGTGAGCTAATAGCCATGATGGGGTGGGACTTTAGTAACAGAACTTCTTGAGACTCACCAATATTCCTGTAAGCATTCCTAGGAACCTCAGTGGTTTGGGAAGCTAAGTGGGTAGAATTATTCTTTTTGTCTGCCATTAGTCCCCTATTTGAGGAGAATAGACATCGTCCACATCTTTGCAGAAAAATAATTATGTGACCGCTTTGTATTGTGATTCTCTGTCATTTAACAGCATTGGCAACACACAATGGCCAAGGAATAAAGTCTAGGTTCCCATTAGTAGTTAAAGGGGTAAATGTGTGACATACATATGTTTGCATACAATAAAATGTTACTTAGTCATTAAGAGGAATTAAATCCTGTTATTCTCAATAAAATTGGAAGGAGTCAGACATCACTATAGGTAAAGCAAGTTGAACCCAGAAAGGTCAGTAGGATATATCATCTCTGATCTATACTGAGAGGCTGAGAGAAATTCATCCATTTGTAAAGTAGTGATTGACAGAGGCTGGTAAGGCTGCAGTGGGTGGATAAAGGAAGACCAAATTTTACATTGAATTTAACAGGTACCCTTCATATGTTCTAGGCAAAAGTGAAAGATAAAAAAGAAACACAACTCACAAACTGTCCATCTAAGGAAGACAGAAGGGGTTTCCTGCAGCTGCATTCTCTGGTGTTGAGCCCTTAGTGCTAGGAACTTCAGAGTATGGGGGTTAACTCAGAGTGAAGGTTGCAGCGGGACCATTAGGCACTCACTGAACATAGACATTGTACAGTTTTCCTTCCTTTGCCTTCCTGATTACTTAAAAAAAAAAGCACCAAGACCTAATTAAGTTGGAATAACACAAATTTAAAGTATACACTCTATTAATGGGGACTAGGTTGCAATGCAAATTTTATAACTAATTTAAAAAGAATGCCATTTCAAGAACTGTTTGTACTCTCCCCCTTTACTCAGACTACAGAAAGCTAGTGCTTTAATTACAAACTAGATAAATACAGTCTGTGAAGTCCTGCTTAGTGGGTTCTGATATAATGAGCTTTCAGAAGGCAATGAGAAGGAAAATGATCATATTTTGTGGGTTTGCTTTCTGGCACGTTGCTTGCATTTGTTTGGCGTACTTTTTTATTAAGATGTGAAGTTACTGTTTCAAGTATAAGGCTGGAAAAACAGCCAGTCTTGATGTAGAGTACTTCTAGCCCTGGGCTGCATGGTCTGCATCTTCAAAATGAGTAGTCCCGATCACAGCATAATCCAAGCACCCCAGTTCTTCCTCTGTACTGAGCGGTGAAGACTTCTCTCTTGTCAACAGCAGTCAGTGTATTTCCTGTTGATCTGGCAATATGGCTTGTCCATACCCATACATACTGTGAAATTCTCTACTCTGACCTCCTTTTATAATGTATCTTGTTCAACTCCCTGGGCGTTTTAATTCCCATGAACTGAACACAGGAAAAGGACACCTAGAGAAAGGATAGCAGAACAAAGGGGAACATTTCTATCTGTCACCAGGGTAGCTGACCATTGAATTCCTGTCAACCAGCAGCTCTTAGTCCAGTTCACTGATGTGCTAACTCTCTTCCCTTCTTGACTTCATGTTCTAAGAAGCTGGAAACCAGTATTGCAGCTTCAGATCCCGGTACAAGCTCACACATAGAAATCATTCAAAAGATATTTGCCAAAATAACAAATGGCCCTTTTTTTCCTTCAGAATGAAGTCTGGGTTCTTCTGCACAACATTCAAGAAACTTCAAAACCTGGATTTAACCTTTTGTGTTCTCTTTATTTCCTCCTGTTTCCTGACAATTGCCTAGCAACCGCATTGAAGCTATCATAATGTCCAAAGCAGACATGGGCTCTTATGTGCTGTACTCTTGCTCAGGATGCTAAAGGTAAATCTTTAAGGTGAATCTCTACTGTCATCTCTGGGACACCCTCCCCTAGCCAAGCAACTGCTGGGGAATGAATTTAATAACAAAAGCTTATGGATCGGCTGCTCTGTTCCCAGCAGAGCACAATGGTGCAGGCAGAGTGCTCTTAGTGGGGAGGACATGATGTGGGAACAAAGGAAGGAGGGCACATCCCAGTGGCCTGAGGGCAGCCAAGTTGCCCTCAGAAACCCTGCCTATGGGATTTCTCAAGAAGAGAGAATGAGCTTGTGGGATAGAGAATCAATAGATCTAAAAGCTAGCTGCTTCATTCACCAGGACTACCTACCTTGTCCTTGTTCCTCTCTGTGATTTCTCTGGGCCCCAACAGCAGCAGCTCTTGTGTGTTCCTGGTGTGGCCCACTCTCTTACCGACCTCTGGGCAAGGCTGCTACTCCACCTTTATGGCTACTGTGAGCCCCTCCTCTGAACCAGCTGGGACAATTTCTACCTGGTGTTAAAGAATTATCTGAGAAGGCCTTTTCTAGGAAGCTATGTTGATGACATTCCTCCCATCTTGTGTATGTGTCTATTACAATTATCTACCTATAAGCCGAAATTTCCCCTTTATCCAACAGCCAGATGACAGTTTCATTGAAAATGTCTATGTTATAGAACCAAAGCCTTTAGGAGTGACATTGAAGTTTGCTAGCTTCTCCAGATAATGTCATATATACTGAAAATCTATTCTCTGGATTCTTGGTTTCCTAAGACTAGAGAATCTTTTCTAATCATCACAAGTTTGTTGAATGATTTATGTTTAGAAGACACACAATTCCTGACAATCAACTGAATTTAGAAGGTGCTTCAAGGGGGTACCAGAAAAGATTGTCCGACTGCCCCGTCTGCCCTCTGTGGTCTCTTCAGCTCCCAGCCCAAATTGATCTGATCTTACCTTCCAATTCCTGCCTTTCCAGATGTATTCGTATTCTGTGTTTATCCTGTGCTAGTCTAGCCCATCATTGAAATTTATCTCTTGTATCTCTGATATTGTAACAAAGGATTTATTTATTTCTTAAGTTTGTTGCCTTTTGACAGTCTTCTGCTTTCAGAATATAAGCAATATCAGCACAGGGATTCTTATCAAGTTTGTTAATTGACAGAATTATATTTCTGTTACTCAGAATAGTGCCTGGCACTTGACAAATGCTCAGTTAATATTTAGTAAATGAATGAATGAATGAACAAATGAATTTTCTGATACAAGTGTATTTTGTTCACTTTGTACTCCTGTATTTAATTTATGCATTGGTGCTCTCTCCTGTGTTTACTCATTTCAACCAGATATTTTTATCAGAATATTATCCACCCACCAGCTGTCTTTGCTAGATGTCCCAGCTATCAGTATCCTGTTAGACTACTGTTTCAGGCATACCTAGAGCTAGTTATTCCTCATAGCCTCAAAATATCATTGATCACTCCTAATCATTGAGTAACTAGGGAAACATTGCTTGTTTTAAAAAATCATTTTGATGGAAGTCCGGTTCTTAGCCCTGTCTGATTTATTATAATGTTGGGCAAGGAAACCTGTACTTCTTGCCTGGAAAACATGGAGCTCCTGGGAAATCAAGATGGCATGAATTGAAGTCATTGCCGCAGATGGCCCCCATCACCACATCTTCCTAAATGGTTGTCATTTGAGCAGCCAGTTGGGGGACAGTTGCTGGCTTCAGAGGTTTTCTGGCTTATTAACAAGCTACTTGGCTGAATCTTTTTACCTTGAGGTCACAAGTTTGCAAATAGCCCAGATTCCTGGTGATAAAAAGTGCTTCTGTTTGACAGATGGACCATAGTATCTCTGATAAATGATGTGTTTTCAGGAAAGGGCCCAGTGAAGGATTGCTTCTTGTTCTTATGTGAAAAAGACTCTCACTGGCCTGCCCTTTCCTTTTCTGTGGGCATGATCTCAGAGGTAGGTGGTAGGAGTCAGCCATTTTGAGAGGTGGTCTGACAACAAAGTTAAGAAGATCTAGGAGGTCTGTGCAAGACGGAGATCTTAAGAACATAAGGAAGCCAGGGTGGGAGGCAGGTGGTAGCATCGGAAGGATGATAAAGGGGAGTAGACACTAGATTGACCTTCATAGCTCTATACATTTGTGTTGTTTCAGACTGCTACCAGATTTTCGGGTTAGTTAAGAAACTAAATTTCAGACACTATTTTCATAATCTTTAAAAGCAGAAACAAGAGTCTTCACTGTCAGTACTGACGTTCACCAATGCCAGTAGCATACGAACTGTAAACAGTAGAGAAACTAGATTGCCCACTAATTGAACTCTTCCATTTTGTTGAGGATGACTTTCCCTTGTTTATCCCAAACTTTACTTTAAAAAGCAAATCAGTTCTGCCTTCCTTGACTTAAACAGAATAGAGAGGTCTGAACTAGAGGTCATATCTTGTCTAACTGATGGTCATCTTAAAGTCTCCACATACAGATGTCATCTGACTTACTTGTTCCAGATGTTGTGTGCTCAACCTGGAACAGAGCCTGGACTCATGCAACTGGTGTATGGAAGAAGCTGATTGCCTTCCAGGTCCTTTGGAGTGTGGCTTTCCCCATCTCTACTAGGATCCATGTTGGGTAGGAATCTAGAAGCAGACAGGGAAAGTCAAGTATCCCTAGGTCAAATGTTAGGGTAGACTATACTGCAGTGTTCCACTGAAGTCATTCTCTTCCCACCAGACTTAATAAACTTAAGAGACTCTCTGCAGTCACGTTCAATTCAATTCATTCAACCATTTGATAAACATTAAGTATCATCTAGTATCTGTTAGTTAATGTTTTTCTGTTGGGGCATGAGGAGCCAGTATGAGATAGTCAAGATTGCTGCATTTGTATAGAAATATTAGAAAAATACCAAAGCGATGGAGGAAGGTCATTGGTTAAGTAATAAAGAAACTGCTTGGCCCTCATAGGTTAAAACATAGGTGGGAGGAGTAAACAGAACAGAATGCTGTGAGGAAGAGGAAGTGAGCTCAGAGGCCATGCTTCCCTCTCCCAGGCAGATGCCATGAAGCAAGCTGCCAGGTCAGACATGCTGAATCTTTCCCGGTAAGACTGATGCTACACAGATTATAAGAGATGGATTGATAGGGATATGAGAATTAGCCTGTAAGGGCTAGAGTTAATGGGCCAAGCAGTGTTTAAAAGAATACAGTCTGGTGTAAAGCTAGCCGTGCAGGAGCTGGGCGGGACGAAAAGCAGGCCCACAGATCTCACAACACCAAAGGATTGTCTTGGCACAGTTGTTACATGAAATAGAACCCTTATTGGGAGAGTTATATTCAACACTAATGACTTTAAAACTTTTTTAAAAATAATGATTTTATTAACTTCTTTTTCTGACAATTTCATAAATGGATTTAATGTTTTCTGATTACACTCATCACCACCTTCTCCTCTTTTCTGATTACCCCTGTCAGCTTCCATAATTCTAAGAAATGTCTTCTTCAAAAGCATGCAGGTTGCACAAAGTTCACCTCCAAGAATATTTTTTATGACACCTATGTTAATAAGAAAATAAGGAACTAACTAATCATATATGAGCAAGAAAAATTTAAACTAATTTGCAGCTTATCTTTTGATAGGTATATTATGGTGACCATTGTGCACTATGATCCCAGTATCATAAAAATGGTGTTTTTGGGGGGGACTGGATGGATGGTTCAGATGGTAGGAATGATTGTTTCACAAGCATACAGACTTAAAAGCAAACCTTCAGTACCTATGTGCAAAGTCCACTATGGCTGCCCGAGTCTGTAATCCAAGCAGTAAGGGAATGGGATGGGCAATGACAGAAACAGTGTTGGGGCTTGGTGGCCCAGCCTGGCTTTAGATTTTTTAGAGACTTTGTCCTCACCATAGAATAAAGTTCAGAGTGATAGAACAGGGTACCAGAGAACCTCCCATAGACCTTCCTTGTGTTCAGGGATGTATTCTCTCTCACACACACGCATATAGACCACACATATAGAGAAAATTTAAGCAAATGATGGAACTTCGAAGATAAATTTAAAAAGGAAAGTTATATTAAGACACATGATTCTGAGTCTTCTTTCTAAAAATGAAATAAAGGTGACCTTGCGGGGTCATTGTGAATTTTAAATGAAGTAATGTATATTAAAGTGACTGTAGCCAATAGTACCTGGTCCAGAATTAGAAGTTAATAATGATCTGTTTATCTATATTATATTCTAATGTGTCTATAATTAATATGTATTACTTCATCAATCAGAAGACGTCCAATCAATGTTATAAAAAGAAAGGGGGGAGGAGTGCACAAGCTAGTTCTTTGCCAGCAATACATCACATGCCAGCACTGCGTGTCTTCTCCACCACTGGCTAACAATATTAGCTTAACTGCAAAGCAATGGCCATGGCAGAATGAATTGTCGCAAGAACTTTCATTTTTCTTCAGAAGGGTCATCAGAAGGGACATATGCATAAATCAGGAAGTCCACATGTTCCAGAAAGATTAGAATTAGAGGACAGAGTTCCTCTTGTCTGTAAACAGTCAGACCTGCTCAGGGAAAACCACTGTCACCGGTAATGGTGATTTCCCAACAGAGAGTAGGTCATCTAACTGGGGGATGGAGCTCACTGCTATATCAGCTTATAGAAGATTTCCTGTATGGAGTAAAGTGTGGCCTGATCTCCTTTTATCCTCTTAGGTTGGGAGTCTATGAGACACAGAATAGATTTCTCCCTCTTCATGTCTTCCTAGAAACTACCACAAATCAACTGTTTCTTCCCAAATTTCAAATTAGATGCTTAGTTTTGCCCCTTAGGTTTTTTTTTTTTTCAGGCCTACCCCCAGAGGCAGGGTGCTCTCACAGGGACCCAGAACTTTGCACCTGGAAGGGTTCTGTGGCTCTGTTTCTTCCTAGGGATCACTGGCTGCATTGGTCCATGAAGGTGGAGGGAGAAGAAGCAAGAACAGGATTCACAACAGCTGTGGGTACAACAAAGGCCCTCTGGGGTAGAGACTTCAGTGAATCAGGTCAATTTATTCTGGGGTATAAGGGATGTTTAGGATTGGGGATCCCGAGGACAAACCCTAATTTGCTCTAAGTGGGTTTCCTTTATCATAAGGCTCCTAACTCAAGACTTAGTAATCATATGTGCAGCCAGAGAGGCTTCTAGCAGGAATCTGTGGCAAACTTTCAGTTAAGGTCAGTCCTCAGGGCACAGGGACTTTTTCCAGATCAGGGCAGGTAGAAAGCAAGAAGTTTTCCTGGGGAGGTAGGGAGTTTCCACATCGTTCAGCTTTTGGAAAAAGTTGCCAGGCCATGATAGTCTGCTCCTCTGGTCAGCCAGCAAGGCTTTCTGGCAGGTTCTTCACAGGTCTTGATGGAAACAGAGACAAACAGCCCTGACTTCGCAATGGAAAGCTCCACGCTAACACTTGATTATTTGTCTCAGAGAACAGCTCCTTGAGAAAATTTTACAAACTCTTTCAATGTGCTTTGATATCAGTAAGTAGGAATGAAAGATCACTGGTCATGTTCATGATAGGAGAATAAAATGAAGACCAACTAAGAAACATGTCTACCATATTCATAAGTGATTGTTTTTCTTTTAGCTAGTCAGTGTTCTCTTTGTTCTTGATGCCTGTCCACAAGAATCTTTAAGTTTTTCTTGTGTTTTACTCATCTATCCTACTTTCTTACAAAAGTCGTATTTTAATATCCTAGCACTTTAAATTTTGTAAATGTCTTTATGCCTTCTTAGTTAGACTTTATCTAAACCCAAAGCAAGCTTGTGAAGAGTAAAGAGTTGAAAGGGAAAGAGAATGAACCAAAAGAAGAAAGAAAACCCTTGCTTCCTATTATAAACCTCTCTAGAACTCCTTGCCTTCAGTTCCTACCACAGTTCATTTTCTACTATATTCCTGGCTGCTTCAGATACTCTAGGTTATAGACTCAAATCTACATCTCCAAAGCTAATATCCACAAACAAGAGATAGCCTGCTGTCTTTGTCTTTCTGGGTTTGAGTTACCTCACTTAAAGTAATATTTTCAAGTTCCATTTATTTACCTGTAAGTGTCATATTTTGGAAGCCCTGGACTCATGTAAATATGAACAATGATAAACAGACTCAGAAGAGATCATGAATTTTGGAAGGAGAATGGGGCCCTTTCTAAAGAAACTGGAGAGGAAGGAGGAGTGATGGGAGACCTGTGGATGAAATCACACATGTAGTTCTCAAAAAGATTCAATTATATTTTAAAAATAAAGATAAAAGCAAATTCGAAAGCAAGCATGACTCTTGGAAGGGGTAGAGTTGAACTGTGTGCATTTGGAAGCCAAGAATGAGGAGTAAGAGACTTTCTTTGAAGATGGTAATAAAAAAAAGTGAAACCTGGGCTAACTCTGTGTTTCAGGGGCTTGCTGTTCTCCTTATTTGACCCATTTTCCCTAAATTAGGATGAGAAAAATATGACACAAAATCTACTCATAAATTTCTGCTTTGAAAACAAAAAAAATTGTACCGTTTTTACATGTTATATTTGGGGAAATAGTTAAGAACTAAATTTGTTGATCTTTGGATGTCAGGCTGAGAGCAAATGGCCTTTCTCTGTGCTGGGCTGCTCAATTATTACGGCTGGTGGAGCGTATTCTTGTAGGAAACCAAATAGGAGCTGGCCAGATGCATTGGCAAAGAGTGGCTGGAAGGCTTCTCTATTAAAATAAATCATAGTGATTGAGACATCCTAGGGACTGAGTCTTGATGACAGCAGAAAGGAACTTGCCAGTTTGTTGTGACAGGCTGGTGTCTTATTGTGGGGAGCACAAAAGATGAAAACCTCTCCTTATGCCCTACCCCCAGAGTTTCAGAAAAGACAGGAAATATGTCCTCACCATCACCAGGCAGGCTGAGCCATGGGCAAAGTATTATGCACTGGGCATTGGACCAGGCAGCAATTTGATTATGATTTGGCAGGCACCAAGACTCGAAAGTAATTTTGATCCTGCCCCAATCACAAGTGAGTATGAAGTCATAAAATGAGAGAGCTGGAGAGGCAACAATTCCAACCCCTTCATTTTGTAGATGAACCAGACACATGGCCATGCAGGAAGAACTGTGTTAAGTTGAAATTTCTAGCTGTCCACTTGCTGGTCATGTGGCTTTCGGCACTGTCCCTCAGTGGCTCTGGGCCCTAATCTGCTCATGAGTAACATAATCATAGCACTTTCTCCTTCACAGAACTGAGGAGCCTTGACCTCCTGATGTAAAATCCTAAGCAGGCCATCTGGCACAGAGGACCCATGGCATATAGCATGGTGAGAGCAACGTGTACCCAGAGACACATAACTGGGACATGGCAGAGCCAGAGTTTGCCAGAGTTTGGGTTAAATCAGTGTTCTTACATTGGCGTCTCTTTACCCCATAAATTAAAATGAGCATATATACTATGACTTACTGGCATGGCTTGGGTAACTTGGAGAGAAAGGGGGAGGAGAGAAAGAGAGAGAGGGGGAACAAGGTAACAATATGACAAAGAAAAGGAAGGACATCATAATATCATGTAGTAGGCCAAGAATGGTTTCTGGGATGTTCATTTCAACCTCTCATTCATAAGCTCAGAAAAATGACCTCAAATTATCACTTTCGTATTTTCAAAGACCAGGTTGCTGGGAAAGAAAAGGCTACTGTTTTTTCCCCCGATGCCTTGGTTAATGATAGTGTAACCTCTGTGGGGGTAGGAGTGGGTTACTTTTTAACTTAGTCCTGAAAGATTATAATGGTGTATAATAATTTTAACCAATTAGTAGGATTTTATATCTGAGAACATTGAGCTATCTCTATCTAACAATTAGCGGCCTTGCTCATTTCCGATGAGCTTCCAGAATCTATGACTCTTTCTTAGCATCAACCAGCTCTAAGAATTCACTTATTTGATCACTTTCTCACTTTACTGAATTAGCATACATTGAGGGTCTATGTATAGCAGTAGACCCAAGACAGAACTATTAAATCTCTCCAGTTGATTTGTGCTGTGAAAGAGCTAGCATAACACCCATAGGCATGGAGGACCATTTCTCATCATCCGAGGACCTTAGAAGAGCAATAGCAGAGAGGTGAGAAGGGCATGGGCCCCAGCAAAGAGTTCCAAAGTGGCCTCTGAGCAAGGTACTTCAGATATAAAGCGCCTGTACAATGTTACCAAGATGGAAACTTACAGCAGTGTGTGTTTGGGGGTTTCATTAAATTAGAGAACATATTGATAGAATACAGGAGAGATTACAATACTAAGTCATAATTAATCATGAGACCGGTGGTACATTAGACTGTGAGTGATGCCTTTGGAGTTGTTCATCTTGATAATTGAAGGAAACATGACATTTCCCTATGCTTAAGAACATATGTTTATGTTCAAATGATAGACGGATATAAGATACATTGTAGTGTCGATGTTAAGAACAAGATGGACTAATAGGGTTTACAGCTTTGTAGAGAAAAATGACTCAACTTTTTCTGTGTCTTAGTTTTCTTATCTGTAAGGTGGGAATAATGTAAACATCCATTTTATAGGGTTTCTTGGAGATATTTATTAATTGGGCTATGAAAAACACAAAGAACAGTGATTTTTAACTTTCTGTGGCTATTTTGGTGTTGATTTCCCATCACCCTCATTATTATTTTATATATTTAGCAGGACGGAAGGTCAGGCAGATAGTTTTCTAGATAATGATTTCTATAATGATGAGGAAGATAAATTAGAAAAGGATGGGAAAGGAAGCAGGGAGATAATTAATAATTAGTTTTATTGGACTGGAAAGATGACTCAGCAGGTAAGAATACTTGATGATCTATCAGAGGACTGGAGCTTGGTTTCCAGAACCTACATACATATCACAATTATTTGTAACTCTGGTTACTGAGCATCTAATACCCACTTCTGGCTTCTGTAGGTACCAGGCATGTATGCATGTATGTTGTCCGTCCTTCCTTCCTATCTATCTATCTATCTATCTATCTATCTATCTATCTATCTATCTATCTATCTATCTATCTATCTATCTATCCATACATCCAGACTCCTAAAGAGTGGATTAAAGACTGGACAAATTGCCTTCTGTCTTGTATACTCTATCTGTCTATGTACCAAGTAATGTTTTGCAAGTGAGAATTAGGGCTTCAGAGTAGTGAATGAACTAGAGGAACTATGAAAGACTTGTTTTTGTTTTTTTCACTGGACAAAAATCTTAATGCTAAATTTGTTAATCTGTCAGCTAGGCATAATACAATGGGAAAATAATCCACTGGAGGTGTGGAGACCTGTGTTTGGGCTGAGCTATTTATTACAAGCAACATCATCTACGGTCAGTGCCCCTTTATGTTGGTAGATGTTAACTAATGTTTCTTTTTTTTTTTTTTCAAGACAGGGTTTCTCTGTAGCTTTGGTGCCTGTCCTGGAACTAGCTCTTGTAGACCAGGCTGGCCTTGAACTCCCAGAGATCCACCTGCCTCTGCCTCCCGAGTGCTGGAATTAAAGGCATGCACCACCACTGCCCGGCTTAACTAATGTTTCTTGATATACACTGACAACTTTAATCTTGTCATGTGAGAAGTGCTAAACTTCCTACAGCAATTATTTCTTCTAGTTGTTAACACAATTGTAAGTTACTCTCTCTTGAGGTGGGGCAATGTCCACAAAGCTTTGACCATGCCATTAAGATATGCTTGAGCTTTGGGTGCAGGTAGTTCATATAGTTGGATTGAATGCACTGTCTGCTTCATGTTCTCTGGCATGTTGGTGGTTTCCTAAAAGCTTTGCTTTGAGAATGTTGGACAATCAGTTCAACAGAAGAAAGAGGAACAGAGTAAAGTGTAACACAGTCAACTCTGCCAACTGAGGGAGTATGGTGGATAAGAAGTCACTGATGCAGAGTATAGCAGATTTGCTCTCATCTGTTGAGAGGCTTGATATAGAAAAGCATCCATTAGCTGAGGTGTTTGTTGTACTTATTTTTTAATACAAATTGAAGTATTCACTTTTATCTTTATAATAAAAGAATATTCACAGGATATACATAACATAATTCATCTGTGTTCTGCAGGGCAATGCTAGAAGTCAAGACTGGACTCTTTGGATACAACATCCATTTCTCAAATATTCTGTCACTGTTATTTCTCTTAGAATTAGAAGGGCATTAGAAGGGAATTATAAGGGCAAGACAAATGTGATTTATGATCCTTCCCAGCTTCTGTATTTTCTGGAACATGGATGTGAAAATATACAGCCCAAGCTTCGTAGCTCGGCTCCATTTCATCTGTGTACAGTATCACCCCCTTTCTATTCTTGGCAGGAAGGTTGGAGATGCTGCTGCAAAGAGCCAAGTGAACTCTCCAGAGATGGGATTTGGCAGGAGCATCTGAGACCATGAGCTGGAAGATCATTAGCCAGGAGGAAGCTAGGCTATGAGACCTACAGCTGTCAGAAATGCATGATACAGCAGCAAGGGGTTGGCCAGTGCCACCTCACTGGACCCAGGATTCTTGGAGTTGATTCCAGAGAGTCACAAAGAGAAGAGGGAAGGTGTGGAAAGCCACAGCTCATGTTGCCAAGGCAAAGGTATAACTACTTCTACGAATTAGAATGTACTCATACCAACGATATTAAATTTGATCTTGGCTGGGAAGGTTGTATGAAGAATATGATTTGAATTTGACCTGGTAGTACCTTTAAAAGATTTTATAGTATCGAGACATAATTGCAAAAGCAGTACCATAACACATACATATAGTTACCCAAACTCAGGGCTCCTTAGTTTCCTATCAAAATGACAGTGTTTGTGTGGCTATTTAGAGTCTCATTCAGTCTTATCTGTACATGGATACCCTGTGATCTTCAGATTTGTGTGACCATAAGTTAACTACTTGCCATATTAACATGTATGTTGAAAACATATTATGTTTTCATATTTAAAAAGACTTTTTACTTTACTCTCCAACAATCTGATTACATCTACTTTTAGCAAGCAAATGTAACAATCAAATGATAAACTAGAGGAAGGAAAACAAACATGGCTTGGTCTGTCTATTTCAAATGTGTCTATTAATGGAAAGGGTAGATTTTCCATTCACTCAGGGAGTGAGTTTATGGTAGAAGTAAAGGAATAGGGTCATATTTATATTCAGTAAGGTTGGACCCAAGCATGATGTGATAGCAAAAGCTTCAGTGGGAGGGCAGTGTCTTGGAGCAACAGGTTCTTCACTCTAGGATGTAGGTGCACAGTGAGCCTCTTTTTGACACACTGCTTGAATGATAGGGGCTAAAGTGCGCTTTCTACAAAATATGTTTGATGAAACCTTAATCCCTAATATGATAGCATTGTGAGTAAGAGCCTTTGGGTGGTAATGAAGTTGGAATAAGGTTTGACTTGTGAAACATCTGTGTTAGTATTTGTATCTTTATAAAGACTCAATGAACTTTCCACAGCTTTGTAATAAGAGGGTGTGAGGACATGCGTGATAAGCCAGGATAGGGAAAATTTGTCAAAAACTTTGTCCTGCTAGCCCCAGTCTTCGCCTTGAAAACTCAGAATTACTTTCTGTTGGTTAAGTCACCCAAACAATTGTTATTTTGTTATGGAAGCCTGAACTGGTATGTAAGACACATCAATCTTGTAGCAGCGGACAAAAAAGAAGACTGACCCTTGACATGAGAGCAGCTCCTCGGATGTTATCTTCAGTGACTTCTGCTTGGGTTCTCCTTACTTCCAAAGTCACATGGCCAAGCCTGAGGTCAGAGTGGTGGGGATTCTCATCTTCCCTCAGGCCCAAAATTTTGTAAAAAAATTGTATGCTGCTTTCACTGTGCTAAACCAAGGTAAAATATCTGTATTTTATTAGGCAAGCAGAGGGGGTCTGTCTGATTAGCTAGCCAATGAGATTACACCACTAAATGATATCATCTGGTAGAGAGAGCTTAATGGTTATATTTTTGATTTACATTTTTTCTCTTCTTAACATTTTTTTTAAACTCTAGAGAGGAAGCAAAAAATGCTGTATGCTGATCTTAGCAAATCAGTTTTTTTTCTGATCAGAAAAGTAGAGAATGAGGAGTAGGGAAGAAAAACAGAACATTCCTTGGTTCCATGTTTATCTTTCAACTCAATCCCCAGCCTTATTGTTTTTTCTTAGAAAAATTCCTGTAAGACAGTGCTGCTATTTTAATTTACAAGATGGAAAATTGAGGCTTCATGGTTTTCTATGAGCCACTGAATCTTTGCCCACCTACAGCTATCTAAGGTTTCCTTGCACAATGCTTATATGTTAATCCTAGAAGAAAAATAAAGTCATAGCAAAATGGAAAAGGTATGCTATTCTCCTGGAGGGCTTGATGGTAGAACTCAGGTTACTGCATGGAAAAATGGGTCCTACATTGTAACTTCTTTAGTCTTTCCGTGTGCATTCATCCAATTACTTATGGATATTTGTCCTTATTTACCCAAAGGATATTTATTGAACACCATATACAGCCATTCCAGTAAATTCTGAGAATACAGCTGTTGATGGGATGTGCAGATACCCGTTATGTCCTTAGATGCACTCAATGAAGACAGTTGTTCAGCTATGATGACAATTACAATGAATGCCACCAAAACAAGGGCAGGCATATGAGAGCTAGTCCTCTCTTGTAGACCAGTCAGAGCTCTCAGGAAAGAGGATGCTTAATTTTGAGGTCTGCTGGTGAATCATTGAGCAATGACTGAGGTCTGTGCCTGGACCACTCTCCCCATTGAAGCCTCCTGTTAATCATCCCATTCCTCAAAGAAGTCACACTTGAGGAGATGAATACCGGAATAAGTTGGTGGTCTGGAGGCTCCCTTTGGGCCCAGCAGCTCTTATAGTAGATCAATTTGGCAGCCTTGGCTGTCAAGTCTTAAAAAGATATCTCTTTAAAACACAAATTGAAAGTTAATCTTCATTTCATATGCTTATACCACGTAAACATAGGGTATTTGGAAAGTAGCTTGGATTAGATAAACACCTCAAGATGATGCCCTCCCTATTGGAACTTGTGACTTTCTAAAAGGAGAGACTTGAACTAACAGATGCCTGCTCTGTCTCACCATGCAATGCTTTCTTATATGTTATACTATAGCAAGAAGGTCCTTACCAGATTCTGGGAAAATGCTAAAGCTACATTCTTGGACTTTCCAGCCTTCAGAACCGTGAACCTAAACTATGCGTGGATTACTCTGTTCAACAGAAAATAGATTAAGATAATCAGCAAGACTTTGATTTCTCTTAACTCTCCCTTGATCCAAGCTTCCCCCATATTAACTTCATGCCTTCTTTTTAAATAACACGCTAACTCCAATTTGTGATGTTCCATTAGTCGTGGGTGTGGGGCCTTTAATTGGAGTATGGTCCACCCACCAAAGGCCACACACTTAAAAAAATGATTCTCCCCACACCCGGCAGTCAATAGCTCCTCAATTCTTTACAGTACTAGAATGTTGACTGGTCTGATCAAGTGCAGGTCTTGTTCAGGCAAACAGAGATGCTATAAGTTCATGGGTGAAGCAGTCTCGCCGTGTCCTTCTGACGTCTGCCTCTTTTTCCACCATGGTCCCTAAGCCTTAGCATAAGGGAATGCAATACGGATGTCCCATTTGCAGCTGAGAACTTCACAGACACGTTTTCTCTCTACTTTGACCAGTTGAAAGTTCCTCTGAAAAACTGTCCACTGCACAAAGAAAATTCCCTGTTGAGGTCTGAGAGCTGAACTATTTTATGGGTATAATGATATGAAGTCAGAGGGTAGCTTGCTATTCTCAAGTACCTTCTCAAATTTTAATGTACCTGCAAGTTCTCACTTATTTGTAGCCCCCATGAGACCTCAAGTCCCAGAAGTGTGGCATTCATCTGCCATACTTATCTTAGATTCATTAACATTGGCATATAGAAATAACCAAAAAAAAAAAAACCCAAAAATGAAAACCAAAAAAAAAAAAAAACCAACCAAAAAATAAAACTATTTGTTGAAAGGATGATGAGCTTCAAAAGGGCCAATTCCAATGTGGAATTTTCACATTGAAGTTATTGATATTGCTTTTGAGGTTCCCTCCTTCAAATGGAAGGATAAGCATATCTTTCAATATAGCTCCTGAGTTTTCAGCCTAGTTTGATTAATCTGAGGACCCCAAAAAAGTTTCTTTGTGGGTAGTTTCTCTCTTTTCCCTGACCTAATTCCATTCTTTTTATTTAAACGTACAGAGATAAGCAGTTCGTATACACAAAGCTGAAAGCTGCAGGCAAGTCCTCAGTGGAAGATGCTGTGCAGATCACACAACAGAGATTTCATCCATTCTGAGATGGAAACATTGTGCTTCTGTCCTGGGCCTTCAGCACATTAAAGTGGCCCAACAGTTGTGTGGAACCTTAAAATATTCAACAAACTTTTCCAGAAACATTGCTATATTGGGATCAGCAGAAGTGTATTGCTCCACCTTGTTTTTCTGCTGTTCATTTGCTGAAAGACATTAACCATGACTTATTTCTTCAGAGCCTCATCTGCAAAGGGCCACATCCTTTCTCCTTGTGCAGCAGGGTTCTTGTGGGGGGTTACAGGAAGTAGCCAAACAGGTGTTTAATAAATGCTAGGAAGGTACTTCCCACGGACAAGGTATGTGCACTGACGTTTTTGTGTAAACAAAGCCCCAGATAAGATGAATCTGAACATCTTTCTCTTAGACTCTGGTTTCTGAAGAAGCCATTGTCTTCATGCAGTAGAGGCAGCTGTGGTTTTCTGAATAGCTTGAAAACTTGGCCAAAGGAGGCCACTGTGGGGCAGCTGGGATGAGAAAGCCATGAATAAACAAAAATGTGAATAAGCTATTCAGTGGTGAGGGCCTTTTGACAGTAGAGTATCTGGGCTCACTTGTTAGCTTCGCAAAGGTCCTGTTTCCCATTACACTCTTTGTAAGCCAACTGGAATAACCAGGTCTCTGGGTTACAGCAAAGAGGGTTTTCAATATTTAATTGACCTACATGATGAATATGATGGTGTGGGGATCACTCGCACAGGGTGACCAGTGTAAATTCAGATTTTTTAGATTATTTTTTCATTCTCTAATCAAACTAAGGGTGAGTGAGCTAACAACAAAACTTATCATGGAAGGTCAGATAACTAATACAGACTGAACTGTGCCTTTAATTCCTTCACTCATATCATGCTGTGTTCCTTGTTTGGGCCTGGATATTAGGGAAAGAAATGTTAGCAAAAAACACTATGCTTCCAGGGAGCTGTCAGAAACAAGTCAGTGATAACAAGTACTCCTAATTATCTTTAGATGTTCCCTACCTGGTATTTATATTATATTTGATATTTATATCAAACTAGTCACAAAATATTCATTTGCTTGTGATATTGGATATCCATTGCTTCCAGGATTTATGTGATTCTCAGTGTACCGTAGAAAACTTTTTGTTCTCATAAGTATTTTTTTTCCAACTTGCTTATCGATACAAGTAGTAAACGTGTATAGATTAGTTCAAATGGCTTCAGCTGGTTTTAGTTAAAGCAGAGACTTTCAAATTGTGGGCCACAAACCCTTTGAGGGTCACATGACCCTTTCACAGGGCCTTTATATCAAATATCATGTATATATTATCTTATGAATCGTTTTGATTCATAAAAGTAGCAAAGCTATGGTTAAAAAGTGGCAATGAAATACTTTTATGTTTGGAGGTTCACTAGAGCATGAGGGACTGTATTAAAGGGTCACAGCATTAGGAAAGTTGAGAACCACTTAGTTCCAGGAAAGTCCCATAAGACTTGGGATTACTGAAGGTGAGATCAGGTTGTTCCTTCATTATAGAGTCAGTTTGGTTGTATCTTCAGGTAAGACTGCTCTGTCTTTTTCTGGATTATGACATACAGCATTTCTGGATTATAAAAGCCATGGCTTTCTATGACTAATCTCTGTAGGACTTTTAGTTCCAGTGCTGCAAGTTCAGGCTATTGTCCTTTCTTGCCTTTTCATAACCTATACCTACTCTCCAAATAGATCCTTCATACGACCCTCCGATGGCTCTTCTCTTTTTTTGTTTCTGCTGTCTGCTTCTTGTTGAAACATAGTTATAGAGACTTATTGTAAGACATGAAGGAGTTGATTTGGATAATAGTTTAAGTACAGAACTAGCATGGAGTAAATCTGCCAAAATATTAGCTGTTATATAATTGCTACTCAATTAAATTAGTGCTACATTTAAATTAAGTAGCATTGCTACTATTAATATGCTTACAATTATAGACTGAAGGGAGTGTAATGGGCTTTGTCAGCTGCCAAGCAGTATGCACAGAAGGGTTCAGTGACACAATGAAAAAGTGTTATAATATCTGGAACACTGCCTGGTGATGGTAAAGGAAAAGAGAGAGAAAGGATGGAGAAATATAGAGGGAAGGAAGCCTTGCCGTGGAAAACAGAGTTGATGAATCAAGCAGTAGGGTGTGGGATTTCACTCTTTAAACAAGTTACATATGAGAGAGCAGGGTTCCAGAGCTAGATATTTTGTAGATGTGCTCTGAAGGAAGAAACAGTATATGCTATACACTAGAGGAAAGGAAATCCAACTATAGCATGAGGTTGGTAAAGCTAATGCAGAAATGGAAAATGTAATAAAGGTGTTATTGAACTTCCTGATAGTCTAAAGAAAGGAAAGCTAAGTAAAAATTATTACGAGAATGCAAGGATGGTTTAATACCAGAAAAACTTCAAGTAAATTCATATCTGGAAAAGAAAGGAGGAAACTCTTTTCTATTGAACATTTTTATTTATTAACAATTTTCAGTGTCTCCTGGAAATAATCCTAGCCTGTTCTTAGAACTCATCATTTTCCTCAAACCCTGATTCCATACCCTTACTTACTCTTTTACACTGTGCTGTTTTCATTTCTTCAGACATTATGTTTTTCATACCCACTATTTCCTCTTGATTATCTTTTATTATTATTTTAAGAAATTACTGTCCTTGTTTCATGTAATTATTACAAACACACATATACCCACACCCACACAGTGTAATGTAATAGGAGCGGTGGCATCTGTTGTAATAGGAGCAGTGGGCTGTGTCCGCCACCCAGCTAGCTTTACCCAAAATAATTACACGGACACTGTATTCTTTTAAACACTGCTTGTCGCTTTAGCTCTAGCCCTTACTGGCTAATTCTGATATCCCAATCAACCCATCTCTAATAATCTGTGAGCACCGGTCTTAGTGAGCACCGGTCTTACCGGGAAGATTCTAGCCTACGTCCATCCTGGGTTGGAGCTTCATCGCTTACGTCTCAGAGAGCAGAGCTCTCTCGTCTGCCCTAGCATGGCGTCTCTGAGGCATCTGCCCCCGAGAGGAGAGCTGTCGAGTCTCTGAGCTCACTTCCTCTTCCTCCCAGCATTCTATTCTGTTTACTCCTCCCACCTCTGTTTTAAGCTATGAGGCCAAGCAGTTTCTTTTTATTGCTTAAGCAATGAAATCAACAGACTGATATATGACACTCCCACATCAGTGTAAAATTCTTGACATATTTTTTTCTTGATCTGGCTGTGTCTTCCACCACATAGTTTCACTTTTACTTAACCAGTCTCATGTCCTTGCACTTGCTAAGCCCATGCTTCGTCATTGAGTTGTGATGTGGGAGTCCCCTCGGTATGCTGTGGATACCATTGGTTAATAAAGAAACTGTCTTGGGCCTGTGCAGGAAATAGAGGTAGATGGGGAAAACTAAGCTGAATGCTAGGAGAAAGGAGGTGGAGAAAGAGAGAGAAGCCATGTTGCCTCACTAGAGACAGACACCGGAACTTTATCTGGTAAGCCATAGCCTCATGGTGATATACAGATTAATGGAGATGGGTTAAATTAAGATGGAAGAGTTAGGCCAAGCAGTGATTTAATTAATACAGTTTTTGTGTGCTTATTTCCAGTCTGAGCTGCCTAGCGGCCAGAATGACCAAACGGCCTTCCTTACAACAGAGTTACACACTTATCCTTCTATTACTTTAAAGTAATTAGGAAGATGTTATATTTTTTAAGACAACCTTCTTTTAGATGTATTTTCTACTCTGTCTGGTACTAAATACTTGAGGAGTATCTGAGGTAGACCTTGGCTATTTTGTCTTGAGTTCTGAAGTGTTAATGTAGAGTCTGAAAGATAATTCCTGGACTTGAAAGGATTGGTCTCACTGACTCAGTTTCTCCAGTCAGGCACCAGGTACAATGGTTAGGCTTTTGCAAAACAGGAAGAGGTGCTTTGGGTTGGGTTCTGAGGCTGTCTTCCCCCATTCTTGAGGAATTAGGGAGGATGAAGAGTAAGTGATAGAGACTATTTAGTTGTCTTGCATCTTGCTTAACTCTAGCAGACCGGGTGGTTCTAGTTTCATAATATACAATAAAGTGTATGAATACTTTGTATATGAGAAAGATATATATCAAAATTTAGTGTTTTCTGGATTTTGGAGAAGCATCTTTTGCATAGACTGGGGATATGTCTCTTCTAGACAACATCAAACTTGTTAATAAATTTGCAACAAAATGTGATGGGTTGAGTAATTTAGACTTGGGATTAGTGGGGCAGATGAGGCCTTACTGCATGTAGGTGAGCCTTTACTAACCAGCATGTTCAAGAAAGTGTCAGGCTTGTTTCCTAATCTGTTACTAACTCCTTTAGCTTCCAGATATTCTTGGGTTTAGGGTGGTGTAGGAAATTGGAACTATTTACACAGACTAGCACTATTATATGATTTTCCCCAGAGAGATAATTTCTATTCATGCCAGGTGGAAAAGGAGGGAACATACCAATGAAACAATTCAACCCAAGTCCAACTTGATGAGCTAGTGCATTTACTGGAGCTTCGCACAGAAGCTCAGATGCGGGGTCATGTCAAGAACACTGGTAACCTGGCAAACTGTGTCACCAAAAAGCCTGGCAAGCTCAGAGCGTGACTGACAACAACTATGGCACTGGAGTTATTTGCATAATCTGTAGGTGGTTGCACAACTGAAACGTTTCCTTTTCTCTTAGAAATATTTTCTACTTTTTTTTTTTTTTAACTTCAAGAAGGGAGTACATGAGCACTGTGAATTCCATGTGTCCCTCTGATTCTCCTGCCATGGAAGGTTTCAATCCGGAGTATGCAACCACGCAATAGCTAGCAAAACGCTTCCATTGTTTTGCCTCCCCAGGCTAAGGAGGGGGTAGCTTATTATAGCTCATAAATATACACATCAGGTGTGAGTCCTTATTAGTAGGCTATTGGTGACTAGTTAATGAGTTGCATGAATCTTTAGAAATCTTTTCTTTCATTAAAGTAAAAATACCCACTGCATGCCTGACTTTTGGTACCATCCTCCATTTAATAAAGAAGACTATGAAACCAAGGTCCCTAGTCTTCACTCTTAGAGTGTCCTTCAGTCCCCTAGACACTTACGTTTTCTCATAGGTGCGAGTCTCTTGGTTATGTGTGAACTGAATTCTGGAATCTTTGTGTTTGCTTCTCCTAGGCCTCCAAGTAGAGTGTTCATGATCCCAGGAAGGAAAGTCGTGGCTTTCCTGGAAATTTGCTGAGCAGTTATATTGGACTGTTTGTATCACCTTTTACATCCTGTTTGTTTGTTTGTTTGTTTATTTATTTACTGGCGTAAAACATGTTTATAACATTCCCTAATGACAAGACTGGGGAGATAGCAGCCCTTATCTACCTTTAACTTTGGCAAGCGTTATCACTTACCCCTGGTGGTCAATACTTTGGAACTGTCTGCAGCCAGAATTGGTGATTGCTTAGCAGTAGAATGTTGCTGCTTCCTGGAGAACCTGATCCTCAGGTCAGGCGCTTGCAGCAAGTCTAGCTTCAAACCATTCCATACAGCCTTTGCCCTAATACAAAGCTGGTGAAATTGAGGACTCTTGCTCACATGTCTCAAATCCCAGCTCTGCTTTCTGATTCCCTTAGTCCATGCTCCACTTCTGCTTGCCCAGCACTGGCCTGGATTTGACAGGGAATGGATGGTCTTCAGGAGCCCAGAACCTAGCCTTAGAGTTTCAGAAGAGTTTAAAGTATCCAGCAATATATGCAGACTTCTAGGATCATTCCCACAGTAGGTACTTAGTGTAAGGCCACAAGAATGGACAAGAGGAAAACAAAATTGATGTGGCACAATAGACAAGAAAACAAGACCCAAAGTTTTTCTCCAAGGTGAAGAGCACACTGATACTGCCATTACTAGGCTTTACAGTGAGAAAGAATATGCCTAGAGTACCCATGAGTCCTGGAACAGACAATGATCTGTGGCCCCTGTGTTCTGAGCTTCAGTAGGTCCTTTATTTCCTGGAAAACCCAGGGCAGTTCTAGGGTCTCTGCAGTGGATCAGGGACTTGCGCTATTAGGAGTCAGAACTAGTCTTTGGCTACATAGGTGCAGGGATGAAAGTAAGTGTGTGGTAGCTTAAAATATAATGAGGGAACCCAAGGAATTCAGAGGAGAAACTGTGACCATAGCAGAGATGGGGTCAGAGCTAAGGTCAGGGCAGCACGGGAATTGTTTTCAAGCCCAATGTTCGGGTTCTCAGACCCCTGCTGGATCACTGAGGCTGTCTCTGTTCTTCTGGTGTTACGAAATTTTGGTCCTAAGTCTCAATTAGCGCCCATTAGTATCTGGGTTTCATGAGCTTCATGGTATTGAGAGAATCTCACTGGTATCCATCTTTACTAGGAACTTAGTTTCTGCTTAATCCATTTACACCACCCATGTAGGAGTATTGTTTAGAGCTGCCATTTTCTGAATGAGTTCTGTAGCACTCTCTGAACTGGCCCACTGTACATGTTCAAGGTTCAGCAATTGATTTTTTTTTTCTTCCCTACGTTTCCTGAAGGTGTACATGAAGACCCATTGGGTTGAATTAAGCTTTCTACAAATATGTCAGCTGGTTGAAAGCCTCTTTTCATTTTTTTTTCCTGCCAAAAACCGGTTGACTGGCATGCACTTTCTTCCATGTGGAGTTTTATTCTATGGAATAAAAGTCCTTGTGGCCTCCTGAAGAAACTGCAGGAAGAAATAACAGCAGAGGCTCCCCTTGTCCACATCAGCTGCCAGAGAAAACCAGAAGATGAAGAAATAACACATCTCTATTTTCTGAAATGAACACACAGAGGCAAGAAAAATAAACCTATGTGTGGGCTATCTAACATAATTTTCAATTTGAGAGAGGTGCTGACCTGTAGCTGGATAAATATAATGAGAAAATGTGATTGTGCTGAATCTGGAGAAAGAAGAGGCCTTGGGAAGTTCTCAGGAAGGGGAAGTGGAGGGAGAGCATTGCTTCCAAGGCAGTGGTGGCTGTCATCCAGCTCTCTGGCAGTGTGACAAAGTAGAATTGGAAGGGAGGCACACAAAACACTGCTACTGATAATGCTGCTGTCAGTGAGGCAGGTTCCAGATGTGGTTGGGAGGGGTGACTTTCAGGGCATGAAGGGCAAAGCAGGGAATTAAACCAGAATATACACAGCAGTTTGAAGCCTTGTGGTGGTCAGACTGACCAGATTGAAATCCTAACTCTGATGCTTACCCTCTTTGTAGCCTTGAGTTAGGCTATCATATTTTTCTAAACTTCAATTTCTGCAGCTAAAAAATAGAGACTAAAATCTACCTTTTAGAATTGGTAGGGAGCTAAATATAATTTAAAAAGAAATAAAATAGCTTATTCATCAGAAACGATTGAGCAATTGTCTGTTTTAGAGTTCATTCATCATGGGTTTGGGCTCTGGGGCTCCAGATACCTGGATAATAGAAGCCAGGTGCCAATCATGTTCAGGTGTGCCTTAACAGCCACTGGTTCCTTTCTTATTAAAGCATAGAAGGGTTTGATGGAAGATGCCTGCTCTCCGGGCACACAATGCTTGTCAATACACTCTTGTCTTCCCCGAGAAAGATGAAGCAAGCTCTTTTCATGTACGGTATATCACAGTAAAGGAGATGTGCTCTCCAGTCTGCTCAATAAGCTCTGTTTCCAAGCCTTCAGAATCTAGACATACATTTAGTCAGCAAGGCTGAATGAGGTATTAGGAAAGCCTGGGTCTTGAGGTTAGAAAGTTTGAAATTGTATCTGGCTCGTCATCTTGTACGCTTCATTTAACGTATGTTCATCGAGCTCATCCCTTTGAAAGGCATAAGAGAGCTAAGGTTTGGTGGAGGAGCGACCTGTAAGTGCTTGATAGTCAGGATGCCCTGGGGGAGAGGAGAAGTCATTTGCAAATGCACGCTGAGAGTTATTCCAGTTCGGAGGTGGAAGGATGCTCAGGAAATTCTAAAGTGTGTCAAGCCCAGCTTAAGAAACTGTATCCTAGAAGGTTTCCTGAAAAAGATAATATCTGAGCCTAGTCTTAAGGGATGAAGAGGATTTGGGATTAGGCATAGGACAATTTAAACAGCCTGGGGTTTTATCTTCTTGGAACCTTGCCTTCTCTGATGGGGAAATGGAATCATGTCTGTCTAACAGGGTCATTGTAGCTGCTGGCATCTCACCGATAGCTCATCAGTGGCATTGTTTCACTCTCAGCAGCACCGAGTCTAGAAGATTTTGTAACCTGTTAGAGAAAGTGGTGTTTTATTACTGTTTTGGAACTGCATTTTTACGATTAGGGCATCTGAAAAGTTTTTTACTTGCCTTTGGTTCCCTGTATTCATGATTCCCACATGGATTCCATCAGCTACGTGTGGAAAAAAAAATGAAATAATTTTACTTTGGTGCTGGACACATACAGATATTTTTCTGGTAGTTATTTCCTACGAAGTGTAGCACAACTAGGATTTACAAAATATTTATAGTATTTAACTATTTCAAGAAGTATAATTTAGAGACTATATAAATATATAGGAACTCAGGACCGCGAGGGGTACACCCACACACTGAGACAATGGTAATGATCTTTCGGGAATTCACCAAGACCAGCTAGCCTGGGTCTGAAGAAGCATGGGATAAAACCGGACTTACATAGCAGACAAGGAGGACTACTGAGAACTCAAGAACAAGGGCAATGGGTTTTTGATCCTACTGCACATACTGGCTTTGTGGGAGCCTAGGCAGTTTGGATGCTCAACTTACTAAACCTGGATGGAGGTGGGCTGATTGCTCTTCAAGCTGATGAGGGAGGGGGACTTGATTGGGGGAGGGGGAGGGAAATGGGAGGTGGTGGCGGGGAGGAGGCAGAAATCCTTAATAAATAAATAAATTTTAAAAAAAAGCATACACTGATGAAAAAAAATAAAAAGACGTTCACATCTGCTAAAAAAAAGAATATGTATATAGGTTACATGCAAATACTTCATTTTGTGTAAGACCTAAAAGCTCATAGATTTTGCCTTAACTATCTTCCCTTTCCTATTCTTTATACTATTTATTTCTGATATTTCAATCTTATGTATAACATACTATTTTAAGTCACACCACAATTTGTGGTGTTGTACTATGCTTTTAATCTTATTATTTTTTTCTCTTTGTATTTAAGTTTGGAAAATTTCTGTCAGCCTATTTTTAAGGCAGCTAATATTTCCTTTTATTCTCCTCCTCTTTCTTTTATGACAGAGACTTATTGTTTACTGGGTATGAACACTTCTTCCTTCTGATTCTGCCACCCCAGTTCTGGTATTAAAGGAGCACACCACCGTTCTTGTTCTACATTCTTTCCTTATTCATGTCCAGTCTATTAATGTGCTCATCAGGAGATTTCGGTTGCTGTGATAAAAAAGCCCCCTCCCCAAAAGCAAGTTAGAAGGAAAAAGCATTTATGTTGGTCAAAAGGCAGTTTATGGTCATATCATTGTAGGGAAATCAACTCAGGAACTTGAAGAAGCTGGCTACATACTCAGTGGTAAGCAGAGGAAGAATGAATGCATGCAAGGTTCTCATACCACCATCACTACACTTACACAGTCAAGGATTCCGAGCAATGGGAATGGTCCCACCCACAGTGGGCTGAGTCTCCCAACATCAAATATTGCAATAAATAAACCGCTCACAGTCATGCCCACAGGGCAACCTGATCTTAACTGTTCTTCAATGAGGCTGTCTTGCCAGGTGATTCTAGATTATCAGGTTGACAATTAAAATTAACAATTACTATTATTGATCTTTTCAAATTTTGACATATTATTTTTATTGTTTCAAAGAATTGTCTTTTATCTATTTATATAATTACACAATTCCGCTTGTATAGCCTAATTTTTATTTGAACAGAGTGACATATTAATAATAATGTTTCAAATATAATGATTTTGTCTTATAATCTTAATATCTATGTGATATCAGATTGTGAATTTTTCTTTGGTTCTTCAGACTATTTTCCCTTGCATGTTATTCAGGGGGCTTTGTAAGATTTTGTTGAGATTCAGATAACAGAAGACTACAGCAGTAAAACTTTGCATTAACTTTTACTCTCCTCTTGCTAGAAATTGTGCTGTGCTTACGGCTTGCTTCATTCTCTGTTGTTCATTTTTATCTTATGGCATTGACTTCTTTTGGCCACCCTCCTCATAGGTGATCTGCACCCGTCAGGATTTTCAGCAGTGTGCTGTTGTTATACTGGAGATAGGCTGATATGGTAAACTGGAAGAAAGAAGAATATTTTCTTTTTGTGGTAGTGAGCTATTTAAAAATTTTTTATTCATTCTATGTGTCTTTTACATTGTGTACCATGATCCCTTTTATTTTCTGCCCTTTTGCATGCACCCTCTGCTCCTGCACCCCCACAAATAAAACAAGATTCAAGAAAAAAATATAAAATTTAAAAAATTAAGAGAGGGAAAATTAAAAATGAACAATATCGTCATGGAAGCTGCAATGCAACCCCAAAAGTCATGCCATGTACCCCTTTGTCCATACATCTCTACTTGCAAGTGTTGATTGCAGGCCCCTGGTCTCCACTACACAACTGATACTTGTAAAAGGAGACTTTTCATCCTGCCTTGTCCCTCAGCTGCTTTTAAAATAACCACTTAGAGGCATAATATTACTTATAAATCGTTGGCCATTGTCTCAGGCTCTTTACTAGCTAGTGCTTACATTTAAATTAACCTATTTCTATTAGTCTATGTATTGCCATGTGGCCTGTAGCTTACCAGTGGTACTCTGTCATGTTGCTCCTTGGGCAACTTCCACCACCTCCCATGCTCCACCCTTCTTCTCTTGTATCTCTGCTTGAATTTCCTGCCTGGCTCAATCCTGACTTACCATAGTCCAAAACAGCTTTATTTATCAACCAATGAGAGCAACACATGTTTACAGCATAGAGAAAGAGATTCCATAGCAGATGTTGAACCCACACTAGGACTCTTCCTGAACATCCTGCTGCTGCCCTGTATTGTGGATTTTGCAGCTTTGGATCTGTGGATCAGGTCCATCAATGTGGTTCCAGCAGATCATAGATGGGGTAGATGTTGGGGCAGACCAAGTCATAACCCTGGGTCTAGGCCTGGGGCTGGGCAGCTATAGTAGTTGGTCTGCCAGATGGGAAATGGGGATAGCTCTCTCAAGGTCACAATTTTGGGGTGGGTTCACCTTCATCTGAGCTAACAGTGTTGACTCTATAGTGCTAACCTCATGAGGTGCAGGGCTCTCCTACATGGTGTAGTTGGTAGAGGGTCAGGGATGGTTCTTCAACTCTTATCCCACCTGCCTCAGGTGTTAATGGAAGTGGTGGGGGCAAGTCTTCCTTGCCTTTGTTGCCAGAAGACAGATGGGTAATAGGGACAGTTCTCCCGTGGTCACAATCTCAGAGCTGGCTCTCTCACTCCTGTGCTAACTGTGTTGGCTCTATTGTGCTGCTCTGACAAGGTGCAGGGCCTTCTCAGAGAAAAGGTATTCCATATATCTCCTGAGTAAATCCTCAGATTTTTTGCATCTTGTTTCTGGGAAGTGATGTTTACAAATCAATCTTAGCTTTTGGGCACTCCCTGCAAGAGAATGAACAGTATAGGGTCCTGATTAATATTAGAGTAGCTTGCGTGACTAGTACACTAGCTTGAGGAAAAGCCGAGGGGCTTGAATACACGGTAGAGGGGTTTGAGTGGATAGTAGAGGGTCTTAAATGCAAAGTAGAGAGTCTTGATTAATAGCAGAGGGGTTTAGTGAGTAGTTGAGGGGCTTGATGAAAAGTAGAGGGTTTTGATGAATAACAGAGTAGCTTGACAGATCAGTAAAGGTGCTTGGTAAATAGTAGAGGGTCTTGCGGGAAAAGTTCAGGGACTTGAGGGAGCCAGTTTTCTTTCTGTTGAGTGAGAGAGAACTTTAGCAAATTTCTTTACAATCCTCCATGAGCACTACACTTTGTTATGGATGGCACCCAAATGCTGTTGTAAAAGATGTACTTTCCCTTTTCCACTCCAGGGCCACAGGGTACTCTTTGTTACCTCTTTGCTACGGAACATGAAAAGATTTCTATAGCACACATGAAGTATGATGGCTCCTGAGACTGTTAAACCAGTCCCGTTCAGCCTCCACACGTTTGTTGATGTTACCACCTCTGAGTTCCCACAGGATCATGGCTTTATCTTGTTCTGCTTCATACAATCAGGTTTCAGTGCCTTTCCTTGATCACCAGCCTCTCCATTTTGGGGAAGGTTTTGTTAAAACTGTTTTCTCCAAGTTGAACCCTCCCCTCTTGGAGGAAGGAGGGAGGCTCAGAGACACATGCATCTCATAAGAGACTCTCAAGACTCTTGAGACTACTGTTGAAGCTTTATAAACAGTAAATGATTTCTGGATGGAGTCGTTGCCTGCAAGCAGTAGAAAGTCCTGTAGAAAGGCAGGACTCATGACCCTTTCCCAACCCAGTGAAGTCATTCATTCACCAACGTGTACTTAGGTGAAATTGATCTTTGTTCTGTTGTTGCTCTCCATAAGGGATGGGTTTACACAGCATCCTCAGCAAAAGGAATGTGACAGGATATCCATGCAGACACGACCTCATTTTATTAAGCATCCAAAACAAGCCACCAGTTTTCTCCATTCAGGCCTTTTTTTTTTTTTTTTTTTTTT
>NC_022017.1:34010030-34045252 GCF_000317375.1 Microtus ochrogaster | reverse complement strand
ACCAGGCTAGCCTCAAACTCACAGAGATCCGCCTGCCTCTGCCTCCCGAGTGCTGGGATTAAAGGCGTGCGCCACCACCGCCCGGCTCTTTCTTGCTTTGTTGGCAGGTGTGATGGCCGTTCAAACTGGGCTGAAAACCAAGAGCGCTGTACATATGCAGTACAAAGGATTAAAAAACAGTATAACAGATGGCTATTAGTGTCTTAAACAACTCACAGTATGTCGTAACCATGGGGAATAAATAAGATAGACACAGCAGTGAACATGTTCTATGTTATCATTTACATGAAGTTTGCCCACAGGCAAAATGAATATATGGTGATAGAAATCAGAGCTCTGCTGTTGAAATAGGAGGAGGAGGTTACAGAGAATCTACACGCTAACCCCCATTGAGAAAGACTGAAGGGAGCAGGGCTGTTAATACATTTCCCAACTGTGGCAACTCTGGGTTTGTTATTGAATCTAGTTAGCCCTGAACCATCGAGGAAGTGTCTGTTCTAGTCCCAGAAGATTCTACACGTAATTCTGTTGACTAAGTGTCAGTAAAGAAAATATTGATAACCATCATGAGCCTTGCCTGAATAGCCATTGTCTTTAAGATAGGGTAATGGTGATAAAAACTGTACAAAATATAAACACAGATAGTTCTAAATCTATAAAAGTATTAAAATCTGTATCAATGATGATAAATATGTATCGATGCCTAATACACTGGTATGGATATAGATAGATACGTAGATATATAGGCAGGTACATAGGTGAAGGAATGGACAGATAGAGAGATAGACAGAGAAGGGTTAAAACGATGCTAAGCTTGTTTAGCTGTTGGAACTAACTGTAATTAAGTTAGGAGATGACTGTTGCAGTGTGCAGGTTGCAAAGGTCTTGAGAATAGAGGAAACTGGTCTGCTCTTAGGGTTCTATGGGGAAGGGATTCAACCAGGAATGATGACAGCAGTGAGATTCCCAAGAGGGATAAGGAAAGAGACTCATGAGAAAAAATGGAAAGAATATGTAACTGCAGATGTCTTGGAGGAACACGGCCTATGAAACTGGTTAGAGAAAATTACCACCAGTGTGAAGAGAGAGGGTCGCTGGTCACAAAGAGGATCAGCAGCAAAGACCTTGAAGATGTTCTCAGATGCATGGACCGGAAGATCTGGAAATGATACTAGAAGGGTGTTTGGAGTTGAAAGGGGCAATTCAGAGGGCCTCTTGCTCTCTACTGACCTCAGTGATAAAAGTAAGGTTCATACGCTTTTGCTGATTAGCGCTCTCTCTCTTTCTCTCTCTCTCTCTCTCTCTCTCTCTCTCTCTCTCTCTCACACACACACACACACACACACACATACACACACACACACACACGGCAAAGTACAGTTTGGGGTGTTTCCCTATCTGTTTGTCTGTCTATCTATCTATCTATCTATCTATCTATCTATCTATCTATCTATCTATCTATCTATCATCTATCTCTCTATCATCCACCTATCTATCTATCTATCTATCTATCTATCTATCTATCTATCTATCTATCTATCCATCCATCTATTTATTTATGAGACAGATTCTCGTTGTGTAACCTAGTCTGACCTGGAAACTTCCTGTAACCCTTGCTGACCTCAAACTCATGAACTTTCTGGCATATTGCAACGTACCACCACAAGCAGTCAAAAATATTCTTATTTTGTAAAATATTACCAGAAGAAGCAGGAGTTGTGCTTTAAAATCAATAGTTAGAGGGGGAAATATGGATAAAGGCATCACCAGGAGAGGGCTGGCACCTGTAAGAAAGGAAATGAGAACCGCACAAAACTAAACTAAGCACTGTTTGCAGAGACAAGAGAAAGTCATAGTGTAGAACATTACATTTAAATGGGGAGCAGGGTTAGTGTGAGGGACATAAAGACTCTGGGTCTTGAGCATCCTGAGGGTGCAATAATGGAATTAACAGGGAACTGAAAGGTGAAGGAGAAAATGAAGGAAGGCTGCCGAGGAATGCTGTCAGAGGTGGCAGTTATGGCCTGAAAGGTGGAGAAGCACCTGTGATGGTCTAAGAAAGACCCTGGTTACTCTTTCCATCCAGCTCTGACTATGAGTACAGTTCATGTTAGCAGCTGTTTATGGATCACCCACCCAGATGCAATCCATTGCAATCCATTGTACTTAGGGCTGCGGGAAGTAGAAAGATGAATGGACCCCGGAGTCTGCTTACACATGCAAACAAGGGACTATAAAAGAAGATAAAATGAGAGCTAACCAGAGGGTCCAACCTGCAGCTTAGCATCCTCTCTCAAAAGGAAAATGTTCCTGACTTAGTAGCTTAGAACCCAGCCATGAGTTACAGGGATGCACTCTTCAAAGCCAAGTGACTGTGGTTTTGAGACCCTGTAGCCATGACAGTGTCGAGCTAAGTAATTCATCCCTATTCCTGTCTCTGCATTCCCCTGGGTAAGGAATTACCCATGTAGCCATTTGCAGCAAGGGATTACTAGTCTCTATTGACTGGTTTGCATCTTTTTAGCCTTACTCAGATCTATCTATCTATCTTTCTATCTATCTATCTATCTATCTATCTATCTATCTATCTATCTATCTATCTACCTATCTTCAGGGAACAGAGACAAGACATTGCTGACTTGTGTGTAGTTAATGTCTGGTAAAGACACATGCATGAGAAGTCCAAGGGGGGGCTCTATGAAAAGGAGGCAGATGAGTTTATCTCTTATTCAGTGGGCAGTGGTGAAAAACCAAGGTGTATTTTGTAAAGGTATCATTGATAGAGGGTTTGATGCTGTTTACTAGGGAGAGAAAATGGAGAGTGTGGGGCTGGCTTTCAGGAGAATCGCTATGATGGGGCACATGGGGGCTGAAGGGCATGTTTGTGTCAACTGACCTTCATGGATCTGTATTTCTCTTCTGGGAATGGTAAGTCATGTCATAGGGCTGATAGTAACCACTGAAAAGCATAGAGGTAATCTGGTATGGGGAAGATTTAGTTGAATTTATGGATTAGACAAGCCAGGGTAGATTTTCCCTAATAACTGGAGAACTTTCTTTTTAGTGAATCTCCATGAACTATGATTTTAGTAGTGGATGTGCTACTTTCTTCACTTTGTTTGTGAGACACACCTGCCCTCTTCTCACGACTGTCAAGTTCTGGATTGTGCCAAGGTACAGCTGTAGGGTCTGGACACTCACCTTTTGCTATAATCATCCTATCTTCATTCATCCAGATTTCTTCCGTACCAAAGGTCTTGACTAAATTATTATTCTGAAGTAACTAACAGAGGACTTGATTCTTTCAGTGGCTCAAACATATGCAAGTCTTTTAGTGGTAGAAGAAACGGAACTGGAAATACATGTTTATGGATTCAGTCATTTAAAATTTGAGTCGAACAACTTTAGTAATGAGAGAAGCAAATGGTGTTCAGTTAAGCTAAAATTCCAGCCATTGTTTTAATTGTTTCATAATTTTACCTTGTTACAATTTTTGTTGAGCTGTTTTAATAGTGACTTGAGTATTTATATAATTCGATCATGCATTATATACCACAGGGAAGAAAAGAATAGGTCAGATGGATGATAGTTTCACCTGGGTGAGCATATATGTATGTGTGTACATTTATTTGTGTAAATCTTATTATGTACACTGATATATAAAAATTGCATGTGCATCATCTTTGCGGGATTCAATAAAGAAAGAGGAAGTGAACATTTCCAGTACGTATGGGTACCATGTGATGATTAGACAAATGTATACATTGTATGATACTCAATTCAAGGGAAACATACATTTCCTCAAACATTTATAATTTCTTTATTGGAAAAGCAGCCCAAGGTTCTTTCTTCTAGCTTTTCTGAAATTCCCTCTCTATAATGAATTTGCAGGGTCACCCTTCTGTATAGAATCCTGGGACTTCCCAGTGGTACTTAGCTATGACTTGGTTCTGACTGTTTAGTGTTCCCCTATCATTTCATCATCACTAAACTTTCTCCACCTTTTGGCAGCTACAGCTTCTGTGAGATTAACTTCTTTAGATTTATGGCTTGAGTTATGTCCTTTCAAAATTCAGTCATGGAAATCCTTACCCAAGCTCCCTATTGGCCAGCAAGCCATGCTTTTTCTGACTGTACCTCTCTGAAATGTGGGGTTTACAGATGCGTGCATGGCCTTGTGCCTGGCTTTTATGTGGACCCCAGGGATCCAAATCCAGGTCCCTTTGCTAGTGCAGCAAACGTTTACTCATGAATATATATTCCAAGCCAATAATTGTGTGTTGGGTACAATATCTTGTTTTGATGCACAAGTATGGTATTATATGTTATAACATCAATATAAATAGCATGTCCACTGTCTTATACACTGATCATTTCTCTGTATTTAGTACACCCAGGATCCTCTGACTATTCTGTAACACACAATGAATTCTTGACTCTGTAGTCATCTTACTATATCACTAAAATATACCTCCTATCATTTTGTAACACTATACCTATTGAGCATTCTCTTCCATTATCCTCTCTCCGACAATATCTTATAACTACAATGCTACAATTAATTCTTAAGTAATTAACTCACTTGAATATCATCCGTGGATAAGATCATGCACTTTTTGCTTCATTGTGCTTGTTGTGCCATGCCCTGCCTTTTCCTCTGAGCTGGTAGACTGGGGAGGATTTTCCTATTTCTCTGCCTTTTTAAGTAAAAGAACGGCTCTTAGCAGACATGCACCATCCCCTAGTGTTCCTTATTATAATATCTGTTCTAGATCATCTTTTCCCCTACAACACTCATTCTGGGTTAGTTCTGGTAAATATCCTAAATGTTTCTTTTGAATTTTTTTTAATTCAGGAATTCATGTTTCTAATAGCAAATAGGAAAGGGGATAATGTATGAGAATTGGTTCTGTAAGTGGTGGGGATCAGGTTCTGACTGCTCTTGAGGATAGTGTCTGATCATTTACAGCCTTCTACATGAATCATTGTAGGACAATTCAGCAGTGGGTTAAATTGCCTGCACCTTTCCTGGAGGCTACAACATAGTTGTGGGAGTGGGTTGATCAATGAAACGAGGGCTGGTGAATCCTTGCACTCAGAAAGGTTGGATTGTGCCGGGAAATGGGCACCAGATACTTCTGAATCCAGACTCCAAATGCCAGAAGGCTTTTGATTGCTACACCTTGTGGTCACGTTTGGCAGCGTGATGCATGAGCCCCCAAACTGCAATAAAGGGAAAGAAGATTGTAGCTCACTCGCCTTCCAGAAGTTAATAGTAGAGCATAGCAAGGAAGTAGGCAGGACACTGCCAGGGACCAGGGCACGTCATGAAGATAGTCAGCAGCCCTCTGCTGGGAGTGGGAAGGACGGGAGTCTGCAATGGAGGCTGATTTAAGAATGCATCACAGAGCATCAGAGACCTGGGGGATTAGCAAAACCTCCCAGTGTGTTTGCTTGCCAGTGATAGAGCACTCAATCTCTAGGTTCCAAAGAGGCATATTAGAATAATTCTGTGGAGAGGCAACACAGACAGAAGGCATGTCAAGTCCTGCCATCTGTTGAGTGAGCAGGTGACTTTATTTGTTTCATAGTCTACAGTTCTAAGTAGAGCTTTGCTTCACTTAAAAAAAATTATTTCTGTTTCCGAGGAGAGTTTGGAAATGACTGATTTCACTGAAAACATGCAAAATAGCTTTGGAACTTTCAAGATATTACTTTAACTTACAAGTATGCTTGGATATATGTTACAGGGGTTCTGAGGCAGGGCTTTTTAGGCCATGTTCTTCATGATCTGTCTCTAAGTCAGGAATCTGAGTACATAGCATCTATAAAGAAAGGTTCTAAGGAATTGCACAAAAACAGGGGACACAGGACACAGGAGAGAAGAAGGCGGGAAGCCTAGAAAGCTAAGCTGAATGTAAGTTACCTTAGGATTTAACTCAGGGCAAGAGAGTTGGGGCCAATAACCTGTCACCAGCCTTTGATTATAGACCATCTCATATGGGCATGGCTGTCAGTCATTCCTTCCTTCCAGTGTAGATAAGCTGCCTAACCAATGTAAGGAGAGTTCTTGGATAAAGGTTGCAGTTGTGTAGAGAACATAGAAGCTGAAGGAAGGACACCTATTATTCTTAAAGAAATTTTAGGTGTCTGAATAGATAAGAATTGTCTCTTAGAGGTTGACATGAGTTTAACATGGAAAGAACAAGCGTGACCCCCATCTGCTGTTCTCAGCTCTTCCTCCTTCAACATTTCCAATTAATTATCTCTTAAAATTGACCTTGCTGGTTCATTCCTGGACCAGAGTAGCTTACAAAAGTTTGACTTGCACAGTACTGGGAGTGTTTAAGTAATTCTGAAGTTCTAGAATAGTCAGGCAGGAGTGCAGAAGGAAAGAGAATGGTCAGGCATAAACTCACAGGCAGAGTTGGGCTTTCTTGCAGACCAGGTGTCTTGTATTTGTGTGTGTGTGTTTAAACCACTTGACAGTAATGTACAGAAGGGACTCATGGAGAAAGAGCACATGTCTGCCACCTGACACCTGCGTGTTCTCTGTTGACCTCCTGTCTCTGGAAAGAAAGACCTTATGTAATTCATTGTGGTTAAAACATCCTGGATAGGAAAGACAGGGACCTCCAGTTCAATCTAGCCAAATTGTTGTATCAATAGCCATTCACGTTTCTTGATCTTTAAAGAGTGAATTTGTTCCTAATCAATACTACTGATTAATGGTCTGGCAGCAGTCATTTTATATGTTTTGCTATTGCTGCTCTTTTAATTATTTTAAAATTACTTTTTATTGCTTGAGAATTTTGTGGATGTGTAGAGTGTGTTTTGATCAAATCTATCACTTGTGTCCGCCTCTCAAGTCCCTCCCTCCCAGTCTCAAAAGTTCATTTTTTAAAGCCCACAAGTCCACTGTGTGCTGCCAGTGTTCAAAAGCCTTAGCTATTGGGGCAATACAAATAAAGAGATTTCATCTCTCTCCAGTCAGAATGGCTAAGATAAAAGAGACAAAGGACAGTAAATGGTTTGAATGTGAAAGGGGAATGACTTACTCACTGTTGGAAGGAATACAGACTTGTACAGATACTGTGGAAATCAGCCTGCAGTTTTCTCAAAAAGCTGGAAATCGATCTACCATATGATCCATTTTTCAAATTCATTTCTAAGCCCCTTTTTTGAGAACTAGGGTGTAGTCCCATGTCTCAGTTTTAAAAAACGGGTAGTCTGTTTTCTTGGTATTTACTTTAAAAGTCCTTAGTATTCTAGATGATAACTCTATGTCATCTGCATAGCTGGTAAGGATTTTACTTTCATTCTGTAAGCTGCATCTTCACTTCCATGATGGTGTTTGTTTAGGATGTTTCATTTTGGCAGTCCAAGCAGATAAATACACTTGTGGAAGAAGTTATGGCTTGAATTGCAGAGTTACATGGGCTCCCAGATAGAGAGAATGAAAGACTATCCAGTGGTTAACCAGAGAGATGAATTTTGGGAAAGAGCCAGATGATGATTGTGGTGGTTTGAAGGAAAATGTGTCCCACTGGGAGTGCCCTGTTAGGAGGTATGACTTTGCTGGAGTAGAGATGGCCTTGCTGGAGGAAGTTGTCACTGTGGGGGTAGGCTTTGAGGTCTCCTGTGCTCAAGCTATGCCCCGTAGGACACAGAGTTGCTTCTGCTGCCTGTGGATCAAGATGTAGAACTCTCAGCTCCTCCTACAGCGCCAGGTCTGCCTGCATGCTGCCATAAAGATAATAAACCAAATCTCTGAAACTGTAAGTCAGCCCTAATTAAGTTTTCCTTTATAAGAGTTGCTGTGGTCATGGTGTCTCTTCACAGCAATAGAAACCCTAACTAAGATAATGGTAATGGATACTTAAGTTTCATTCTACACCAGTGGGGAGCACCCACCAGAGAGTCTCTCAACTGCCATGTAGAGCAGATTTTGACCTAGAATGTCAATTTCTCTGCCCCAGCTAGCCGAGCACTAGAACAGCAGTAGCTGGAGTTGACATTCATCTTGGCCTTTCTGGGTTCTGTTGCTGACAAATATGGCTGGTCAGTCCCAGAGGCCAATGTTGCAATGTTGACACTGAATACTGTATGAGAAAACCAGCCAGTCACTTGGTGGGAATTTGTTCACCACGGCTGTCTCAGATGTTTATTTCCCACTGTTTGTGGTAGCAGAGCTGTTCCAGGTACACCATTGTCTCAGTCTACGAGTCTCCTCTTTATAACATTAAAGCATCTCGGTGCACACACGACCATTAGAGCCCCTAAGCATTAATCTGAACCTCATCAGAGATGCTTCTTTTTTTCCCCTCAATACATGGTGATTAACACAGAGGCCATTGCTAGCCAAAGTACAGAGAATAATAAACTACCGAATGTTCAGCTCCAGTGGAAAATTTACAGCATAGCCTCTCTTCCCAAAGCTCAGGGGCAATTGAAAAAGAGAGGACTGCAGGAGTCTAAGAGCCAGAGGCAGTGGATGAGTCCAGGAAAATAGTGTTTTCCATTCACAACAGGGCAGTTGCACATATGAATGCACAGATGTTATGGCAGTATGTGTAAGATCTACACAAGCCCAAGCCACTCAGAAGTGGGGATAAAATTCTACCCCTAGCCAAAAAACTATTGGTAATTGATAGTTGCTATTGGCAATTGATAGTTTGAGGGAGAAGGAAGTCAGTTTTTCTCAAGATTGTGGTCTCTGGTAGGTCAACCAGTGCCCACTGAAATGTCAGGCAGGGAAGATTATATGAGCAACACAAATGGGACGTGATGGGTTAAGAAAAAAAAATACAAGGTTGTTTGGAAAGGGAAAGGAAAGTAGAGCTGGGAGGAATTGGTGGAAAGAAACTGAATCCTATCAAAATATATTGTATGGAGTTAATACAATTAAAAAATACTTTATTTAAATATGTAAAACACAGAGACAAACCAACAAAACCCCATTAGGTGTATGCACTTCTTTTCTGGCTTTGTCCTATAGGAGTGACTGGAACTTATTGAGTGCAACTTGGGCATGGTGGCAGTGGTTTGCGTTGCTCTATTTCAGGCTGCAGAACATGCACTAAGTGTAATTTTGAATTGCTTTAGTCTGCTTTCTGCTAGGACAGCAAAACAGCAGACTGGGTGATTTACAAGGGAAAATTGTCTCATTCATGGTTCTGGAAGCGGAGAAGCCCAAGAACGTGGTAGTAGCACGTGGAGAGAGCTTTCATATACGCTCTGGAACTGTGAAGGGCAAAAAAACAAACAAAAAAAAAAACTGAAACCAAGATATCAAGAAAAGGACGGACAGCCTTTCATGGCCAACCCGTTCTCAACATAACTCACTCCTGTGATAACAGATCGAAAGCATTTATCAGGGTCCTCATGTCCTGATCACTGTTAGTCCTTTCTGTGCCACCGTAGCATTGGTGAATAGGTCTTCAACACATAGACTTTAGAGGGTAAATTCAAAGGGTAAATTCAAAGTGTTATTTATTCAAAGTATCATTTACTCATAGTGGAATGAATTTGGATATATAAAAAACAGTCTGTGGAAAGGGTAGATAAGGACATTTGGGATGATTCAAGGTTAGATTCGATATTTAGCTATAATTCTGACAATCACTCTGGTTACACTTTTATGTTCCTCTTTTCCATGCATTTATATTTCTACACAAACAGCATTTTTATTGTAAAAAATGAGGTGCCAGCAGTTGTAGCTTTGATAAATTATAAAGTTTATCTACCACCTTTTCTCATTTCTTACTTCTCCCAACCTTTCTTTGTATTTACCATCACGCAGTATTGTTCTTAACCCAGTGGGGCTGGTGTACTGTCTCTGTATACACACGTATCAGCAGGCGGAGACCAAAGTACTGATACTTCGTTTTGGTGCAGGGATTTGAGAGCTGAATGCTGTGCTTGAGAAGAGCCTGAAAATGTAGTGTAGTCTTATATGGTCACTAACACACATGATGCCACCTGGCTGGATGAGACTGCCCATCATTGGCCCTGGATAGTCTCGCAGACATTCTAAACTTTTGCTTCCCCATCAGAAGTTCTAGATGATTGTAGGGCATTATCTTTGAGGTCCCTCAGAGACTGTATTTTTTTTTTTTTGACTTCAGGGAAGCCGAAGATGTCAGTTGCCTCCTCCTCCAACTTCAGGTTTATGTTCATATCATTTACTGAACATAAAGTGCCTGAGGCTTACCAGTGTACCAGGTGCAGTTTTCCACACTGTAAATAAGAGCAGCATTCTTTCCTGCCTTTTACATTTCTTACTTCTTTTCATTGCACATTGTATTACATGATAGACTGCTATCTTTGTTCTCCTGTTATGGCTCCCTCCTGCAGCTTGGGACACAGGCACATTGACATTGATATTTTCATGATTTTTTTTTTAAGTGGTGCTCTAGCATTGATCTCTCTTGATTGCAGAAGAACTGGTATCTTCCTTTTGAGGCTTCCTTGCATTCTAAATTGCTGAATATTCTGAATCTAACAAGATGAATCTGGCTTGCAGAAGACATGTAGTCAGAGAATGGTAAAGTAGATGTATCCATCCTGTAAATCTTTATTTTCTTCCTTAGAAAGTCAGTCAGTCAACTAAGGTCCTTCAAGGAACACACTTTTTTTTTGGGGGAGGGTGCTAACCTTGACTATGTTATTGATGCCCATGATACTCATAACAGGAATACCTATTTCACTCTGTTTAGTTCATGTTGACGTGATAACCAGTTAACCTAGGCTGTGTACTTTTCATGGAGCTAACCTAGGCTGTGTACTTGTCAATAGCTAAAGGGCCTGGGGGGCCTTGTGAACTGGCTATGCAACGAGCACCCAGAATTTAATCTTCAACTTTTGCCACTCCCCAGATTCCCTGTTTATCTTCACAGAGTTCCCATTTGGAGTCCTGCTGTTGACTCTTCCCACCTTTCAATCTCCGTGTATTTGTTTTGTTGTCCTCATTCCTTCCAAAGGGCTCTATTTCAGAAAAGAACCTCACCTGAGTCCTGTGTCAATCAAGCCTAAGTGGGGGTAGAATTCATGGAGAAATGTAAGTTTGTGTTGAAGCCTTTTCTCAAGCTAGGGAAATCTACAGAGCCCCACTCAAATTTTGTTCTCCATATATTGTTTTGTTATCTCTAACTAAAAACAATGAGTTTTAATTGTTTTTCAAGTTTGCCTCTTAATAGTTGTACCTTATATATAAATGGAACAATGAAGAAATTGATGTTGGAAACCCCAAGTAACTGAACCCAAGTTCTGTTTCTAATAGTAACAATACAGAATCAGAACTAAGGCAAACTTCTCTGAGGTGTATGGATGCTCTCTTTCTGTTACAACTCAGAGCCTGTGCAGGTGACAAATGAGATTCCATGATTGTATTTGTGTAAGTCAGAATAGCTTGCTGAACTGGGGACACCATTGTACAGGACAACAAACAGAACCAGATGGATTGATTGTGAGTAGGAACTAATGGTTCTTCTGTGATAATCTGGGTGTTATCTGAACCTTCAAGAATGGAGAAGCTATGATGGCATAGAAGTGTGCATAAAAGAGTCTATGTATTTGTGTAGTATCAGACTAGAGAAATTTATTTTCTGGTAAGATAGAAGAGCGTGTATGTGATATCCCAGTTACAGGTATTTCCTCTAGAGCTAGGGAGTAGTGTTAGGATTGCATAGAATCATGCTCACCAAATTCTATTTTAGTTCTTCCAATTTGTGTAGAAGCTATAATCATCCACATTTTCAGAAATGTGAAAATGATAGCTTAAGCAAGTGAATTAAAATGAATATTTTCGTATTCTCTTAAAGTTAAAAATTATATATATAGTTTCAAAAATTATAAGTGTGTGTGTGTGTGTAAAGGTGTAAAGTGTGTGTGTGTGTGTGTGTGTGTGTGTGAGAGAGAGAGAGAGAGAGAGAGAGAGAGAGAGAGAGAGAGAGAGAGAGGGGACACATAAAGTATGGAAGTCAGAAGACAACAGAAGACGAGTTTGTGGAGTCTATTCTCTCCCTCCACCTTTATGTGGGTCCTGGGGATAGAACTCAGATCTTTAGCTTGCAAGTCAAGTATTTTTATCTTCTGAGCTATTATGCCAGCTGTCATAATATATACTTAATTTTGCTTTCACCATGTGTCTACGGGTAAGCTGCACAGGGAGTAGGAACTTGAATAGCTTTGTTCATTTGGGGTTACAGATAATGTTTAAACATATTCTAGACTTTTTGTCTTTTCCATAGTTCTATTTAAGATAAATCCACTCAAAATGAGAGAATGAAGGCAGCCACTGTCCTGTCTAGTCCCTTTGAGCAGGTTCTACTTTTTGGGTTGAAGGGAGATCATGATGCTCATGAAGAAATGGTTTTCATTCTTTCTCTTCCTCTGGGTCAGAGGAGATTCAGCAACTTCAGATATGAGCAGGGTGTGAGAAGGGACCTTTCTGTGTGTCAGATAGTGACTATCTTATTTCTGGAGGAGAAGGATATTGGAGGTTTTTACTGTTCTGAGCCATAGCTCTTCTCCTCTTAGACCATCTCAAGCTGTGAAAGCTCTCCAGCCTGGATTAATAGCTTATGAGGCCTGAGAACCATGTCAGAAGCAACATGCATCTCTGTTCTTTATTCTTGTTTTTTGCTGAAGCATGGATTCCATGTAACACCAAGATATTTGGAGGAGAAATTAAAGGAAAATATGGAACCTGAAAAGCCGACAGTGAGAAGGATTAGTAGAACCCATAGATGGCGTCTGTATTGTCACAGTAATTTGTCAGGCAGGAGGAAAATCTTAGGAAAAAGAAGAGTTTGCATTTCTATTGTCATGGAGTGAACATTTTTTTGTGATTTTATTGTTACACAAGCATGCCAATCTCTTGTCTAAAATATTGAGGTAGGACAATCCAATGCTTTTAAACTAGGGATAGTGTAAGTTTATGAATTATGTGCAACATATTTTGTTTTATATTAATCAGATCATTTAAATCACTGACACATTCCTATATGGAAAACTGAGGCACAGAGAAACTAAATGAATTGCTAAGAGGTGTACACTGTCAAGTAAATAAAAAAGACATGACTATTTGTTTCTCTTACAGATGAAGAAGCAGAGAACAACTTGTGTAATAAATCATGGGCTGAGATGGAATTCAGGGCCAGATGTGAGTTCAGAGCTATGTGCCTTTTGCACTATGAAAAAATGTTGGTGAATCAGCCTTATTGCCTGCTGTACATCCACTGTGCTGTTAGACAGACTTCTGTCTTTGTATTGTAGATTGTGTGATTCTCCCTCCCTCGAATTACAACCACACACACACAGAGAGAGAGAGAGAGATACAGAGACAGAGAGAGACAGAGAGAGAGAAAGAGACAGAGAGAGAGAAAAAGAGAGAGAGTGAGAGAGCGAAAGAGAGAGCATATAGACACACATGCATACACATGCATGTCCCTACCCCTCATGTACACATCCACACACTCTTGTACAGATCTACTCATGTACATTCATATATATTTATCTATACTCATAGACATATACACTTGTGTATAATATATGCAAACAACCAGGTATGCATACAAACACATAATCAAATACATGTACTTAAACACACACTTACACACGTGAATTCACATATGCACACTTATGTGCATATACCCTGTCCCATCTCAGTGCTGAACTACCGCTGCTGGGATGGTGACAAGAATGACAGATTCACAAGCACTTTAGCTGATTTTGTGGGCTTTGTAAGAGTTTTGAAATGTTTGAAAAGATGCTGCTAGCCACAGCAGACATTTAAAAAATGTCAAGTCACTCACAAGCTGGATGCCCTTCCCTAATAAACTCATGCTCATGGCTTAAATGGAACAGTGTCTCCTGAAGACAGGTACAAGTTCCTGCTCTGGACATTTAGGAAGCTTATGTGGCTGACATCTCCTACAGAGACAAAACTCCAGTGACAAATTTTTCATATAACCTATATGGAATTAGCTGATGGGCAGAGAAGAAGGGAGAGACTTTATTACTCAAAAATAAAACAATCTACCAAATAAATTGCAGGTCTGGTGTGCATGAAGGCTGGGATTGGCCGGCAGTTTGATGGATGTAGTCTTGGACTTTTTATTTTGAGCTGACAGAGTGACCTTCAGATCTATGAACTTGAGTTCAATGCTTGAGAACCAAGAGCAAAAATTCTTCATATCTACAGAAGGTGTGAAGCTTGTATAATGGACATTGTTGAGCTTTACGTTGAGTTCATTGGTATGTCATTTTAGGGGAGACAGCTTGACTATTTAAGAAACAAATATACTTGGAGATGATTATGAGTCACTGTGACTGACTATGTACTTAGTAGCTCAATCAAAAAGATTGTAAATTGTCCTATGAAGAGTTGGTGGGATCACCTAGTGGTCACCTAGTCCTACTTCTTTTTATGTGTGAGTAAACTGAGGCTCAGAAGGAAGTGACTTCTTCAAGGTGACATTCAAGTTAAATTAACTTTATCACAAGCTGAGAAGCTGTCCTTAGGTCCCCAGCCCTGCCACCTGCTGTCTCCCCAGCCCCCAAAGGGCAGAAACAGCTCTGCAATCTGAATCATCCAGCAGCCTGAGCAGGCGACTGAAATTGCCTCTCCATGACACATCCTTATGACAAGGTGGTTGGTGCTAAGCAATGTCCCACGAGGAACATAAAACAATGCTTCCCTCAGGGCCCCACCTGGTGGACCAGGCTAATCTATTTTGGTAGACAGCTCCTCTCTGCTAAACGCCCAGAAACTTTCATCTCTGTTATTAACTCATTAATCACCATAACCAGAGGCATTACTGGGAAGCTCTGATGAAAGACAGCTATGTGGGACAATGATGACCATGGCTTCCATGTGACTTAACAGATACAGATTGGAAGAGTCTGCTGGCTAATTATTAGAACTGTAGTTTAGAGATTGTCTTCTTGATGCTGATGGAATTGTCCCCCAGGGCCTTAGGAGGGAGGGAGTTTAGGATAATGAATACATGTTGACTGATGAAGAATAGGGTAGGGAAGAGTGACTTTGGATAAAAGGATGTGCGAGAAGAGGATGAAAGTATGGACCAAGCCCATTGGCAACAGAGAATGCATATGTCAGATCTGATACTTCCTGACTCTAGATCTCCATTTTCTCCTTCTGGAAAACTGTCTCCTCAGACGCACTTTCCAGCAGATGATTATGGGGATGAATCAGCCAATGAGATGAAAGCATCAATCATTTCTCTTAAGTGGAAAAAGCTGGACCAGAATATGCACCCTTTAGTGCAGACTTGTCACCCTTCAAGCTGACATTTATTGAATGCTTGCCTAACAATTATTAAGCATTATCAGAAAAAGGCTGAGTCCTGCATCCAGGAAAGGTGGAGAACAAAGCCAGCCAATGCAGTTCCCTGGACTTCTCTACTGGAGCCCCTGAAGATGCAGCTACTGCCAGACTCCCAGTCCACACTACAAAATGAGTCCTGCCAGGATGCATGACTTTGCTCTCCTGGGATGTCACTTAGTGACCATCAGATATTTCAGATCTTGGGCATGGTTCACTCTTGGTTGGTCCCTTAAGTGCCTTCTCAAAACATTTCCATAGCATTTTGATAAAAGTGTATTCTCTTATTTCTTGTGATACTTACTCCTCCTCTAGGTTGTGGCAAGGCACTGCTAGCTGGCTCAACTCTTGTTCATATGAATAAATATCTATTATCTAATCTTCCTACGTGCACTATGGGTTTAGGATGTCAGATGCTGGAAGTACCTTAGCCTCCCACTTGACATACAATTTACACTGTGTTGCTTCCCCAGCTCTATCTCGTCACTAGGTGAAACTTGTAATTCTTAAAAAAAAACCAACCGAAATACTGCTTCCTATGCAAGCTTCTCAAATTTTTCACTCTCAACGCTGAAGACGCTTGATGCTCCTCCCTCTGAACATGGCATATCTGAGACAGCAATTTTCACAGAGAGCAAGGTGCCCAACCCTCACGGAAACCCTCATTTCTACATGTGCTGTGAGCCACTGGGTTCCTATTCTCACTTGGCCTTTCTTGGTGCACACAGACTTATGCCCCAAATGATGTAGCTTTATTAAAAATAAATAATTGCACATATCTAAAGAACTATACCACCATTTAATTGTCCTACTCATAGCAACTAGTTAAAAGGAATTTTGATTTTCGGGTGATTTTTTTTTCCTGTTTTGAAGAATACTTAGTTTTCATACTGAAGTCAATGGCTCATGAAGACAAGAAATTAATTTTTCACAAATATATCCAGATTATCAGGTGGAGACTGGATACGGCTTGATGAAGCAGGCCTCTGTATGGAAGATTTAAAATTTTTGCACTCAGGTCAAGCTCCACAATTCTTTGTCCCTTCCTTCTAGATATGTTTCCCTATTTAATTGTTTTTTTTTTAATTTCATGCACTAGTACTGTGTTTGCCCAATTTCGACCCCTTTCTCCTCCCCTTACAACTCCAGTCCTGTGGTCTACCAACTCCCTCTCAAATTCAACCCTTTTTTTCTTTAGTGGTTATTATTACAGTGTACACACACACACATATGCACACACACGTTTCTATGTGCATGTGTTTAGAGCTACCATTTGGGATTGGCTACCCAGAGAAAACATATTGTCTGCCGCCCAGCAGCTGTTGATAACTTGTATTTCACCTGGGAATAAGGCCTTCTGGGATATTCCCCATGTCAGTATGCCAGTCTCATTTAGGGACCTGCACTGGGGGGATTTCATGGATGTAGTTTCTCTGTTGTATCTAGAAGTCTTTGACTTTCTGTGTACATTATTGATTCAAGTGAAATATTCTTTTCTGAGCTGGGAAATAATGAGAAATTTAGGTTCCAAAGAAGGAAAGAAAAAATGGGAAGAGAAGAATGGAACTGCTCCAAACTTACTCAAAGGTTTTCAAAACTAGCTATAATGTTTTTCTTGCCTACCCCATTTCTGAACCTGATGGAAGGCATTTTCTTGCCTCTATATTTTCAATTTCTGGAATATGCCATGTGCCTAATGAATATTTAATTAGACAAAAGAGAGACTTGCTTCCTTCCCGTGTTGTTCTTCCACTTGTCTAATTTTAATGCCACAGTTAGCAGAGGGGGGAATCAAATCGCTGCAACACTCCTGTGATCTTACAAGAACTAAAGGAGGTGAATATATCTGAAGTCACAAAGAGCGATGATTCATTTGAACTACTGTATGACCTGGTCACAAAGCATATACACAGTGAACACGTGTGCAGGACTGGGGATGTGTTTGTAAACACTTTATGTGATTGTTCATGGCCTTGCGCCTGCCTTTAGGGTGCATTCAAGTTATGTCAGTGGCCTTAGTATTCAGTACTCTTGGACATCCAACAGTCTCAATGCCAACCCTGGAGAGAGTAACTAGCCTTATTTCTTAGTTGGGGTGGTACTTGGCTCTCCAGTGTTTTGGATCAAGCATAGTAGCCTTCTGTTTCTTCCTGGGCTTCTCTGACTCAAGGATGGGCTCCTGACAGGATCAGGGGCAAAAGCATTTTTCCCAGGCTTTGGACAAGGAGCCACTGCTTATCTGCAGTATGGAATTGGAGAGAATGTAAAGTCTGCAGCTTCTGCAACTTGCTTGGCTCTCTGGGGAGTCTCGTCTGCGGAAGGAGCCTGCATGAAAGGAGGCTGAGGTGAAAATGGAGAGAAAGTGCCAGGCTTTATTCTGCCTAAATTGTGCCTGAGATACTCTGTTACATGAGACAATTGCTTATGACATTTTGGATCAGGATTTCTCCCATTTGCTACTTGCTACTGACAGAGTCGTAAGTGATCTACTCTGCAGCCTTCTGATCCTTATTAGAATGGGGAAGCAGAATGTCTTGGATGAGAAACATGAGCATTCTAGTTGCTAAAATTAAATATTGATTGTGGACTAATACACAGCAATTCTCCTCTAATTTAGTTGGTGTCAGGATGTTAGTACTTGTATTTGACCATCTCTGCGTTTGCAAAGCTATGGCCCAGAACCTGGACTACACAGGCTCAGTTTGTTTACTTTGCTATGCACACTTAAGCCAGTGTGTTAAACTTAACAGACACAGTATTTGTGAAGTGTGACTTCTAGTCCTGTGTTTGCTGTGTTGCCCTCTCCTGCTTGGCCCTAGGAGTTGCCCAGAGGGACATCCCTCTTGCTCTCAGTTTCAGGCCTGTTAGTAAACTGTACCAACTTTAGGATCTGACTGTTCATTATTTAGTCTCTTGCCTGAATCTGATGTCTTTCCATCTTGTAGAAAAGCAGGCATAAGACAACAGCACATCTTTGAAATACACTATGAAATGTGTGTTTCTTTATTCTTTTATGGATAAACCGTTTCTATTCATTTCCCTTCTGGATAGCAGTGAACAACCCCGTTGGCACAAACTACCCATAAGCTGAGCCTTCTTGATCTAAACATCTGTACAGAAGATGTAACTCACCTATTCCTTCAAATCATGGTCTCCATGTTGTCTCATTCACAAACGTAGCACAAGATGGGTGGACTGTTTCCCATTTCAACATGGCCACTGGCCACTTCAGGAACTGTGCTGGAGTATGAAAGGGAGGCAATTCAGCACCCTCATTTCTCTTCTTGATCCACAACTCTCGTGAGTGATTTCTTCTCCATTATTTAAATTCCTTTATTGCACCCAGCTAGGGTCAGAAACTGCTAACCTGAAATAAGTGATCTCACACTGGCTGTTGTTGAACTCAACCAATACTCCTAGAGTCAGTTAAATTTATCTGTCACATTTTAATCAGGCTATGACAAGTCTGAGAACCAGACATAGGATTCTCAAAGATACCAAGTCCTAGTCTTCACACACATATGCATTTAACCAAAATTTATCCATGCATTCCGCAGCATTGAAAGACTCAAAGCACTTTTCTCCACTTTCCAGCCTTTTTATGTCTCCAATGTTCTGTTCCCTGTGTCTGGGTTGCCTCTGGCATCTACACCTTCAGCTTACATGGAGCAATCAGCCACACATAAGATTCAGCCCAGGATCAGTACTTATTAAAAATGTGTTGCTTTCCTACAATCATCATTATGTTCCTCTTGGGTATTTCCATGAATCTTTTTGCATTCAGATCATTATACATGTAAGTGAGGTAAAATAAATTCAGACCTCCAGAATTCTAATAGAGGGATTGTCTTACACAATGGGATAAAGAGATGGTGGATATTATTTTAAGTTCAAATGTTATAATTAGGATACTGTTTTCCCCTTTCAGTTCCATATACTCCAATTTCAGTCTCAGTGAAATGTTTAAATATGTAGGTAAATGGGACCTGAATAAAGCGGTCTTTATTGTCCTCAAAAGTTAAAATCTTGAAAAGAACTTTTTCTCTTTCAATGTATCTGTATCCTGTACATTGGATGCGTATGATTGGCTGTTGCTGGCTATTTCATATGCACACATTTAAGCCATCTTCAAGGTCAAAAGACAAATTTTTTACACAACACAGAAAGAAGTGGGAGAGTGAAACTGGATAAATGAAAAGAAATATAAAATATGCATATTGCCATTCTCTCCTTAAAATATTTGGAATGCCAACTTGGTGGTTGGTTCTCCCATTTGACTCTTCCATTCCACTGCACCCTTGGTAGCTACTGATGCAGACTGACCCTCCTTGGCAGCTTGGTGAGTTACCAGAGCATACAGGAGAGGATGAAGGAGTAGACTTGTCAGTGACATAGATGGAAGTGGCATCATTCTCATTTCACACTTTCCTCCATCATGTCTAGTCTGGTCAGTCTCGTAGCCCTTTAATCACTTTCTGTATCACTAAGCTTTAATTCCTTTAATCCATTTATGTATTTATTTTGCATTGTAGCCAAATAAACACATAAAAACATAAATTTGATCCTTTACTAAAGCCCATTTTGTGTGTGTGTGTGTGTGTGTGTCTGTCTGTCTGTCTGTGTGTTTGGGATTTTGAACAAACGTTTTTGCATGACTTGTAGAGTCCTTATGATCTGTTTTTGCCTACTTCCTCAGTCCTATCTCTTGTTATCTTCTCCACCTCTAACACTAGTCTCTCCTTTTGCCTGCCTCATTTCCACTGAAAACCCATGTAAACCTCACATGTTCACCAGTTTGAATGGCTTTTAGTTTCTCATATGCATAAGTCTTTGCTCTCAAGTCTTTGCTCCATCTTCTTAGGGTACACATCTTCCTCTCTTCTTTACCCTACTGATTTATACACACACTCTAGAGATGAACTTACATGTTGCCTCATAAGTGAGCCCTTAATGAATCCTTCTTCTGTCTCCTTCTAGCTCCTATTGTACTCCATGAGGAAACAGATCATGTGTGATCATTCACTATAGTATCTGCTATCTAGATAGGATCCAGCACGGCTCAATGAATTGATGAATCTAGTGAGTGTTAACATTGTGCCCATTATTTTCATCAAGTGAAGTTGGGTGTTACAAGGAGAGCAGGCCCTTTGTTTGTCCTGGCTGCCTGGATAACTTCCACCCGAAATAACCACACAGAAACTGTATTCATTAAAACACTGCTTGGCCCATTAGCTCTAGTTTCTTATTGGCTAATTCTTACATCTTAATTTAACCCATTTCTATTAATCTTTGTATTGCCACATGACTGTGGCTTATCGGCAAGATTCTAACCAGTGTCTGTCTCAGGCAGAAGATCCATGGCATCTCTCACTCTGCCCTTCTTCCCAGCATTCAGTTCTGTCTTCTCTGCCTACCTAAGTTCTGCCCTATCAGGCCCAAAGCAGTTCTTTATTCATTTAACCAATGAAAGCAACACATGAACATAAGAACATCCTACACCAGTTGGGAGGAGTGATCATGGCAAACTTCCTACCCTGAGAGGGTTACTCATCTCAATGTAGAACAACTCAATCCTGTCACTGTACCCATTCAAGGCTACGGTTTAGGGATAGCTCTGTGTAGGCACTCAGTTTGGCTCCAACTGCAGAGAGCCTGTCTGGAAGTAGGTTTGGATGGTGAGTGAACACAAGAACCTCACAGTTGAATCAAGTCTCTGTGAGATGGCATCCATGTAATCAGCGACATTTCAGATAATTATTTTCCCTTCCATCTGGAGGTCAGCATATTGGATGTGTCTGACTTTGTAAGGCAGGGCGATCTCTTTCCTATTTCTGCATTAAAACACTGATCTCAACTTACAGCTTGGTGGGACATGAAGGCTGCCTGCCAAGCTAAACTGCTGATCTGCAGTGACTCTTCACTGTTAGGATTAGGTTCCCAGGGCTTGTCTCACATTGCTGCCCATGAGCACTCTGGAGACTCACGTTTTAGCCTCAGCCTGACCAGTGATTTCTTTGGATGAAATTCTTTTCTTGGCCTCTTGGGAAACAATCATTTTTAATTGCCTAATGAGATAATTTTACCTAATGAGACTTGGGGGGGGGGGCTGCAAGACGTTTCATTTTAAAATACAAAAACAGAGAAAATGCGTTTAGTACAAGAAGAATGCCATCAAGGGGATCTGAGTGTTCAGTTGTAAACTAAGTAATGTAGAAAATAAGCAAGACAACAACAAAATCAAAGGAGGTCAAGGCCCCGAGGAGAGCTAGCCAGGAAACTTAAAAACATCTTTTCTAACCCAGTTAAACCCCAGGACACAACCGCTGGTACTCTGGTTCCAGAAGATAATTGAATGTTTTCCTTATTGCTCAGATCCTCTCTAGGTTTTTTTTTTTTTTTAAACTTCTCTTTCTTTTTCTTCTTTTTAATCACCTGCAGACGAAAGCATCCTAATGTGTGTTCAGAGAGTTGATTAGGTTACAACTGTTTGCCACAGGTACAAATAGACAGAGAACATTTGAGAAGAGCTGGTCATAATTACGGTATACCTTTCCTGATTTGCTCACCTGCCCAGTGCTGAAAGCAAGATGCCTCTTAAGCGATGACAATGAGGACAAGATGCTATCAACTGTTCAGACACTAGGAATGGAGCTTTAAGTTCTGTTCAAAGGATGTGGATGGATGCCACTGTCGATTCTATTTCATGTAAATCACACCTGAAATTAGTATTTGTAGATATTATATCATATACATGAAAGAGAAAGGACATCAGGATTCTACCCATGTTTGCATTATAGTCTTTTGGCATAACAAGTTGTATTATCTTGCTTTTAACCATACCTCAAGATGCTTGCTTGTAAAATGGGAACGATGTAGTCATTTCCAGGGTAGTTTGAGACTAAATGAGATAACACAAAGTCTATCAAAGGAAAGACACATTCAAGAGAACTATTTCATAACATGGTAACACTAGTTGTTAAGAAATACCTATTAAAATTGAAAGTTACCAGGAGAATACATTTTTTAAAATAAGTTATTTTATTTTATTGGTATGGATATTTTGCCATTCGCATGTAAACATGTATGCATACATGTCTCTGCACCATGGGCTTGCACTGCTTGCAGGGGTCAGTTAAAGTTGTCTGATTCTCTAGAATTCAATGAGTGCAAGGTACCACATGAGTGCTCAGAATTGGACCCAGGTTCTTGGAAGGGCAGTTAGTGTTGTTAACTTCTGAGCTATCGCTTCATCTCAGAGAGTAGGTTTGTAAGTACTCGCATCTTTAAAAGAAATCTACATAGTAATGTGTATATCACTTCAGTTGATCTAGCCATTTTACAATGCATGTGTGTTTAGAATATTATAAAATACATGATGGAAATAAAAATATGTCATCTGATATATGGCTGGTACAAGGCACATAGTTTCATGTGCTGCATTTTAGATATTTATATTTTTATGTGACTCACATGAGATAATTAATTATAAAACGTCTCAAAATCACCTTTTTAGGGGTTGTGTGTATTGAGTTTAGTTTAAACATCTGTCTACGAGGTGTGCTGCTCTGCCAGTAACTGTGCCTTTCACTTAACTTTCTTTTCAGAGTTAGTTGATCTGTATTGTCCTTTTCCTCCACCTCTCCTATTCAGTTGGCTGCAGAGCTAGTTATTTTTCTTATGTTTGTTTCCAGATAGGAAGTTTTTTTTTTTTCCAGAATAGGGAGTAAATGGAAGGTGGACTTGTGAAGTGAGGTTGATAAGGTTAAGTGGAAGCCAGAGGGTGAAGGACCTTTACCACAAGTAATGAGCTTTGGTTGGAGGCTATGCGCATAGAAGAGACTTGACAAACAAAAAAAGGTCTTACAGTTGGACATGGGGCACCTGAACAAAAGGGATGGAGTAACGAGGCTGCAGAATTCAGCATTTCAACCTCTATGTTTAAAAGACACCTGCTGTCAGCACTTAGAATTGTACAAAGCTGTCTGGACAAATGAAAGTTGGGAAGATGTTTGGTGTATGTTCTCAGAGCTCAGAGGCCAGTGTGAGTAAAAAAAGAAATATATGTGAGATGCATTTGCTTCAACCCAGTGCACAAGGAATAAGAACATGCAACCCTTAAATAACTGACAACACAAAAGATCAAATAAAACCGTTCCAGTGGTTTTGACAATTAAATGATATTTATATTTATGTATATAGGTGTTTTTGCCTGCATGCATATCTCTGCAGTACCTGTGTGTGGTGCCCACTGAAGTCAGAGAAGGTGTGATTCTCTGGAACCAGAGTTACAGATAGTTGTGAGCCATCATGTGGGTAATGAGAACAAAACCCAGGTCCTCTGGGAAAACCACAAATGCTCTTAGACACTGAGACATCTTTCCAGTTCCTGTTGTAGTGTTTTTAAAGTTATCTGTAGCTGGAGTTTCCAGGGAAGATTGTTATAATAGTTGAATTTGCAAGTAAGTTTTATCTCATCCTTCCTCCTTCCTTCCTTCCTTCCTTCTTTCCTTCCTTCCTTCCTTCCTTCCTTCCTTCCTTCCTTCCTTCCTTCCTTCCATCCACCCACCCACTCAACATTAATTTATTGAAGTATTATTGCATAGCAGACAAATCCAGAAAGGAAAGTTTGTCTTTTCACCCATCTCAAAGAACTGTACTCTACCATGGAGCTTAGTGTGTAGTGAAAGAGGCGTGAGTCAGTGAGTCACAGACATCATTAGTTTTAAGACTTCCCACTATTTCCTGGGCCAACAAGGATGAAATAAAATTCCTAATAATCAAATGTGTTAGTGTAGTAGATACTCCTGGGTTCGGTATAGGAGTCCCATCTGCATTGTCAGAATTACACATCCCATGTAAACCATTGTTATCTTTTTATCTTCTTTATTGCTGCCATAACACAAGAAGCAGCTGAGCTGGGATCACAGCTATAGCTTGAACTGTGGAAGAGCTTACAACACTGGGGCACTGGTACTGATACCTATGTCCCAGAGACAAAACTGTTCCTTAGAAACCAAGTCATAATCAACTGAAAGACATATCTTAGGATCAAAGAAGTGGAGATGTGAGAAAAATACATCCTAGAAACTTGCAGTATAATGTATAAGTATTAGTAGTGATTGCTAAGGAGAGTAATTCTCAGAAAAAAATCTAGAGAGCAATATAGGAAGAGCCTCAGCAACAAACAACTTTGGGGAAAGATCAGAAGGCTTAAAAATTTGTGGTCATCCCAGAGACCATGCCAAAAGTCAGAAAAAAAGAATATCTTTTCTAATCTGAGGATGAAAAGGAGGTCTGCACATGTCATGTACCGCAAAAAGAAGTCAAAGCAGAAAACATCTGAGTCTATAGATGCAGAATTTCTAGCTGCGTCAAGGTCTAGCTGCATCTAGCGCTCTCCCTCTGTTTTCCTCTCTGTCTCACTCTGTCCCTCTCCCTCTGCACTAGAGATAAAATCCATGGGGCCCTGTACATGCCAGGCAAGTATTTATACTGAGCTACATTGCTAGCCCAAGATTTTAATTACGTCTTCTCAGGGAGAGTGCTAGAGAATTCTTAGCAGCAGAGTGAAGGAGCTAAATGAAGAGAGTGACTTGTTCAGAATATGGCGACGTGTGGAAGCCAGAGCTAAGGTGATTTACTTATATAGTAAAAGTAGATAATGACGGATACATATCAAGGATGGTTATAAGGTCATTATTTCTACTTCATTTCCATGTTCCCTTCAAATTGAGATGGAGGCCATCTTTATTCTTCCCCCACCCCAACTTTCCCGGACTTCCAAAATATTCAGTACTTTTCTGGATCCTCCATGTGTCTCATTTCCTCATCCATAAAACAAAAGTGGTGTTGACAATGCAGATTTCACAGTTTCATAATGATTAAAATGAATACTTGCGCATAGGTATCATGTGTTAGGCACTTTTCAATCTGTGCCTCCACGTTGTTTCAATAAACACTAGTTATTATTCCTATTATTTTGTTTTATTATTTCTGTGTACAGAAATTGTTCATGTTGGATGCCAAGTGTGGGGGAAGTGGGATATTAGCCATCTGCTCTTGCCAGGGCCTCATCCCGCCCACCTCCTGGCAACCACGGAGACAAGGGTGGAGAACTCTTCCTATTGGTTAGAATTCAAGACAAAGCCTGGTGACCCTGAACCTGGCTTGGATCTCCCTGCTGTAAGCACAAGAGGCTGTATTTTCTCTTTCCAGTTCTTCCTCTGCCTTGAGCCCACTTGGATAAAGTGGCTGGAGGCAGGCATGTTTCTTTGACTGTATTCACCACCTCTACTTCTCTTCCTTGTTCCTTGTAAATGAGAGGGTGGAAGATGTGGAGGCCTCTTAGAGCATAACCACCAGTCTGGCTGTCTGCTCCAATACCCCTCTTCTTAGAAGCCCTTTGAAGTGGGAGATCCAGTCACATTCTGTAGAAGATCAGGGGATACTTCTTCATATAATGAGTACCTATTCCTCCCTGTCTCTGTCTGCAATTTTTTTTTTTTTGCTTGCCCAGTGTCGTCTCCCTCCAAAACTCTTCTTGCTATTCAATGTCCACCCAAACAATTTAACATAGCCAGAGCCCATCCTCTTTGTGAGGTCATTTTGGTGCTGTGTGCTCATATTTACTCAAACTTTGCCTCTCTTTTCTTTTTGTTCTTTAAATGACTGTTTATCTGCATTAAAGAGAAAAGGCAGTGCTGCCCGAGGTTCAAGAGCTTATTCATGCCTTGGTTGTTAGGAGGAAAGGCTGCAAAATCAGGGGTACTGAGACAGTTTAGCTGATTGATAGGCAGAGGGACCGATGACAAAGACAGGGAAAGAAAAGAAGAAAGTTGTATTTGGTCGGATGGGAAACATTGAATAACCCTTGTACATTGTGGAAGGTAGTCTATCAAAACCATGCTATCCTGTTTTACAACTCAAAGATGGTGCTCTGGCTTCAGTCCAGACAGGAAAGCCTGTACAAAGAAGTGAGGGTATTATGGAGTTCTTGAGCATCTTAGTCTGAAGAGCCCCTGCTAATAAGCTCCTTTCGTGTGTGTGTGTGTGTGTGTGTGTGTGTGTGTGTGTGTGTGTGTGTGTATTATTTGCATGGATGAGACACAGGTCCTCATTTTATACAGAAATTTCACTACCATCAACAGGGTAGTTAGGTAAATCTCATTGCAAGAGGTTGTCAGGTTCCCTTGCCCTGAGTTGTGGTAGCTCTAGATGAGATACAGCTGTAGCTGTTTGGATAAGGTGAGCCCTAGCTTCAAAATAGGGTATTACTCACTGGATGGTGAGGAAAAGCCACAAAGCTGGAGTGAACATGTGATCTCTTCTCTGATGAAGACATCTGGCTTGTCTGGAGTGAAGTTGTCAATGAGCCTTGGAGAACAATGCTTCACTATCCCTGACTTCTCTCAAGTCTCAACTGTCTCTTTTTTCTAGCTTTTTTTACTTGGGCTTTTGTTTCTAGAAACATCTCAGCAGCATGGATGATAACAGTCCTGGAGGAAAAGGGCTGGTTCATCTTGGACTGCAAGCACCATGTGCTTACTTCCTGTGATGCTCTGGCTCATGAGCCATTGTTTCCCTCAGGTGAGTTTTCCTATGTCGACGTTGCTCTACTCCTCAAAGAGCCTGCTTAGTTTCCTCACATACAATAGGATTGGAAAAGAGACTGAAATTAATCGTGCTCAGATCGTTGCCTGCCTCGACACCTTGTGTGTGAAGCTGTCATGCTTATTTTTACCACTGAATATTACTGACATTTTCTGTTCTAGCTGAAAAACGCTGAACAGAGACGGCGTACAGTTTCTCAGCTACCCACCCTAGTAAGATCCCATGAAATAACCCAGCCGTGAGGTTTCCTCTTACTTCCCACTTGCCTCTCTCTTCTGAGAAACTACGTTTTTCCTCATGTTTAATTAAGATCTTTCTTGTTGTAGGCAATTTCCTTTTCAGTAGGTTTCATGAATGTGGAGAACAATAACTAAATGTCTTTCTCATATAGAACATTTATATGCTCACATAGACAAGTTAATTTTCTTTTACAACCCTATATTTAGCCCCATTTGGGCCTCATTTCCATGCATTTGCATGTTGATATTCATATTTATGTAGATATATTCCTGGAATCAATAGAAAAGAATATCCTACACAGAAGGTTGGAAATGACAATTTATTCATAGAGCTTGATCCTAAGATTCAGGAGACGTTTACTGGGCAACATAGCCAAATTAAATACCAAGCTGCTTTTCCTGTTCTACGTGAAAATGGTCATGAATTATACTTTTTTATGTGTCTTCTGGTAAAAGGAGAGCAGAAGTAGAAGGTGCAGATGGGAGCTGTCCCCTGCAAGACTGTTCTGAAGAATGACATACGGTCCCTAAGACGTGTGAAGGAAGGAAATGGGACGTGTAGGCGCCAGAATGTGAACCACCCAGAAGCCACTGCTAAAATGTGATATCCCTGGCTGCCACCACTGGGGTCCTTTAAGTGTGGTTTCCTTGTCTACACCTTGAGAAGAAAGGAGAAGCTAAGGCTGGTTGAAATAAAGATAATTATAGATCTTACCATACCCAGGAGTCAGAATCCCAAACAAGTGAAGCTAATATTCCCCAGCCAACTGGCTGCTCACTGCTATACTGATTCTTCATGTTTTCTTAACAAATCCTTTTAAAGAGCCACGTTAGTTCACAAATTTGAGCCAATAAAATTTAGTTTTGAAATAGACTAGTGAAATGGTTAAACCAAATAAATTACAGGACTGCATATTAGAATTATTTCTGTCTGATTTTATAGATTTATGCTTAGTCTGATCCCAGAAGTTTAAAATGAACACTACCTGGGTGTCTTTGAAGTGAAATATTTGAATTCACTCTGTAATTATAACCTCTGGATAAGTCCCTCTCAAGAAGAACAGCCAAACAGGTTAGCATAATTTTGTTCTGCCAGAAAACAACCATACAACAACCGAACAACAACAACAACCACAACAGAACCCTTGCAGTTGGAAATAGCATGTGAAGGCTTTATTGAAAGGTGTAATTCCAAAGGACCAAACAGACAAATAAACAAACAAAACAAAACAAAAACATGCCAAAGAAAAAGTAGAAAGGCACACAAGATGCAAATGGGAAAGCAAATACAAGGGAGTCAGGTGACTGAGTGGATCACGCCCACATCCACAAGAGCACAGGTATACAACTAGCTAAACGGGCTCTTTGGACATGCCCTTTATCTTAGGGCTGTCAGTCCAGAGGAGGTAAGAGGTGTCATCGAGCCTCAGTAGTTCCCCATCTGTTGTCTTTTGCTGGGCTACACTGAACCAGTTCAACTGCACTCTCAGGTGGTATTTTCTGACCCCTTCTGGTAGCCATCAGGAAAGCCAGATCCCCTGTCTCCTGTGTGAGATCTCTTATCTGAAATAAGAAGCGGCAGGGAGGAGTGGGCATAGTTGTGCTGGACAGTGCTGTTGGAGGTGCAGAAGCAGTCATGTCAGGAAAGCCAGAGCCTAACTGGCAACCAGAGAGGAGTAAGAGCCAGAGATACTAAGACATGAGATGCTCTGGGTTTGTCTTAAACCTGGAGGCAAAAGAAGTAAGTGTATATGCAGAAGTGTAAAAACTGAGAAAGTGCCTGCAGATTTCCTTTTAGGTCACACAGATCCACTACTATCTCGTGCTAATTGGGTCTCCTTCTATGATTCTAGACTAAGATGTTCTTGTTTCTTCTACTTTTTTAAGATGGTGGCCAGGAACAACATCCTCAACAGACTTGGGTAGGATTAGCAAACCTGGTGTGTTCTCATACTGATCCTGTGATGTGATAGGATCCTCATCTACTTTCTCCCCATGGTCCATTGGAGATTTGCCTTTGCCTTAATCCTGAGTCCTTAATCCTTAGCTCTGGGAAAGTTGTAGGTGTTCAAATTTGCCATTTACAACATCAAAAACTGTCAAAGGATACCACAGTGAACACCTGTTGTCAGGTAAATTTTCTCTTCTCACCCTGTAGTAAGCCTGGAAATGGGGTCTTTATAGAAAAGTTCAATGTCTTCTTTTCTTACATGCTTGCTTATTGGTAGGGGGAATCACACGGTTTTCAGATGGTATTACAGGATGCCCACTCAGTTGTCTTTCCTAAAGGATGGCAAAACTTCAGAGTAAATGTTGGGAGCTCAGAAAGCACAGATTCTTCTTATTTGTTTGATAACCTCCACTCCACATTCCAATTCCTCCAGTTTCTCACTTGTCTTCCCATAGCCACTTTCCCCCTAATTTAATATGCTCTAAAACAAAACAAAAAGGTCTACTTATTGCTTCATATATATATATATATATATATGGTTACATACATATATATGGTTAGAGCCATACCAGGACATAGGTAGCCCCTTAGAGAAGGGATTACATTCCTAAAGAAAACAGACTTCCCTCCCAGTAGATGCTGATTGTCAACAACCCCTCAGCAAATAGTTCCTAATATTTGAGACACTCTCTCCCCCATTCATGCTGAAATTTTCTCTGGCTTAATCTTGCGCAGGCTTGTCGCATCTGCTGAAATCATATGTACAACGACTCTGTGATGTCTGGACAACATCATTTCCCTGAAAATTCTGAGCCTTGTGTGTGTGTGAGATGTCACTGTGTATGGTATAGATTTACCATTTGGGAATGAGCATTCTGGCATTCTATAGCCCCCTTTTCTCTCTAGAGTCACCAGTTTTAGAGTCTCTGTTAAACACCAACTACTGAAAATGAAAGTTTCTCTGATGAGGGTTAAAAGATACTAATCTATGGAATATATATATATATATATATATATATATATATATATATATATATATATATATATATATTCATATGGATATATATTATATTTAGGGGCAGTTTAACATTTTGCTTATTTAGCAGAGAACCAGTATTTTCTCATTGAGCTTGCAACCTAACTGATTATGGGTCTTTGTTTCAGTTAGTGATACCAGTTGTGAGTTCTAGCTTTTGAAGAGGGGCCTTAAACACCCCCCCCAAAGTTGTTGGTTACTCCTATAACCTCTGTGCCATCATTGTAATAGTGGCACATCTTTCTATAGCAGTGATTATCGTAGTTCTCAGTTACATAACACTGATGATGGCTTTTCTTCCCTGGTAGCATGCATAACACCTTCCAGAACTATGAATGCTATACAGAAAGGATGAGGCTTCTAGGTACATACTACCATTATATCTCCTAGTTTTATGACTTAAATAAGTGGGTCTTCAGTAATAGTATTACCATCAAGTTCTGGAAGTTTACAAAGAGAAATGACAACATTTTGTAATATTTAGTGAGTCTATGGTTCACCATTGACATCAACTCAAAAACAGGTAACAAATACCTGCCATTGGCTTCTGGTTTGATAGTCTACGGTGTCTGGGGGGGGCATTGTCCTCATATTATAGAGTGACTCTGCCCAGACTGTGTTTTACATATGTAGGTATTTTAGGAAGCTTCTCCAGTAGTTGGCTTCTGTATCTCCTTCTGATTTTTGATAAACACGCCAAAACTATACTTTGGAGAAAAGATAACATACTTTTTCAAATGATGTTGAGAAATCTGGTTCTCAACATACATAAAAATGAAACTAAAATGAAATATGAAATTTGGTCTTCCACTCTGCACACAGCACAAGAACAAATGAATTAAGGACTTCAACAGAAAACCTAATAGAAGAAATTACAGGAAATGTGCTTCAGCTTGTAGGTGTTGCTGTTTGTTCTCACTCTTTGGCTCTTTGAAGGGCCTGCCACGCAGCTTCTAAATAATCACACACAGAAACTTCGTAACTCTTACTTATGAATGCCCGGCCTTAGCTTGGCTTGTTTCTAGCCAGCTTTCCTTAACTTAAATTAGCCCATCTCCTTTTGGCCTCTGGGCATTTTCCTTTTCTTACTTCTGTCTATCTTACTTTCATTCTTACTTTGTGGCTGACTTTGTGGATGGCCCTTAGCATCCTCCTCTCCTCCTTTTCTTGCTCTTTCCTCCTCTCTGATCTTTACCCCCATCTATTCTCTCCTCCTGCCGGTCCTTCCTATCCTATCCCGCCAAGTTATTGGCCGTTCAGCTCTTTATTAGACCAGTTTGGTTTAATACAGGTACAGTTTCACAACTTCACAGAGTTAAACAAATGTACCATAAAAGAATGCAGCACATCCTTGCATCATTAAACAAATGTTCCAAAGCATAAATAAATGTAACACATCTTCAACTAATATTCCAAAACATATAGGCATAGCTAAAGACTTCCTGAACAGGACTCCTGGAGCGCAGGGTCTGAAACTAACAATTGACAAATGGAATCTCATGACAGTAAAATGCCTCTTTACAGCCAAGGAAGCTGTCAATCAAGTGAATAGGTAACAGAGAATAGGAGAAAAAAAATCTTTGCCAGCTATACAGCTACATAGCTATATGACAGAGAATGATAAGGGTTTAGAAAACACAAAGAACTCAGAATAGATAGTTCAAATGGTCCCTTGGAGTTATAGGGGAAGGGCCAGTCCTGCTCTGCCATGGACTTACATGGTTATAGTACCAATCTATGCTAGATAGTATCCCCTGGCATATTCTGGAACTTTTGATCTTGCTGTGACAGTGCTTATGGATAGTCAGGGAGTATGACTCACTTGTAACTTACTATTCTACCTAGAGTACTTGCCACCCCCTACCCACCCAGACTTTCAATATGGTGTTACTAATCTGGTGAGCCAGCTTGATGTCTTAATGGGTGTGATGATGACTAAAGTCTCTAGAGAATATTTTAAAACCTTTATTATTTTTAGGCGTGTATGCGCATGATGTGTGCATATTTAGTATATGTGCCCTGATGTGCATGCACAGGTCAGAAGGCAGCTTTATGAAATCAGTTATCTTCTTCTACCTCTAAGGTGGTTCTTGGAATCAAATTCAGGTCACCAGGCATTCAAGGGCCAGATTCTTCAGTCTCTGAACCATCTTACCACCCCCATAGAGTATTTTTGACAACGAAAGCCTTATTGCAAAGTCAGACATTGTTTCATATTTATCCCCACATGATCTTTCTTATGGATTGCACCTTCAACAATATTACCCTGTGACACCAAGAGTCACAGTACCTGTGTGGAGTGGGAGGCTGCTTCTTTGTTTCCCAGCTGCTCAGACTCCTGACGCATCACCTGGGACTGAGCACAGGAGCAGGATCATTACTGCAACTGAATCTGGTAGTGATGGAAAAAGTTAGAGCCCCTGGTCTGATTGGGTTTGTCACAGGCTGGGTCACTGCAATGCCTACAATGGTATTGGCTCTGGGTACAGATCTGTGCTCATATTTCACCTGAAAGGAGGGTTAGAAGATTGGGCATGTTAGATAGTAGTGGTGGGATTCTTCTAATGAACAATAGGCTTAGATCCAGAGAGCAGCTGGGACTAAATAAATCTTCGGAGGCAATATTATCAGGTTCTGCTTTGCAGAATGATAATGAAAGTAGCTTTTATGAGCTGAGCTTCCTTTGTGAAAACTTCATTGGAGAATAAGCTAACAGGCGGCTGCCATGTCACCCTGGCAGGTACCTCTCGCAGTCACCCACATGCCTGTTAATAGCCATAGTAACGGTGTCTTCAGAAGCAGTCTCTCCTGCCTTGTCAGCCATATGATCTCTCCTTTTTCTTCTGGCTCTCAAATGACTACTATTTTCTAATTAGCAACACTCCCATTACCTGCTAAACTTGCCCCAAGGATTTAAATTAAGAAAGGATTATTTGAATAATAATATGTACCCTATAGATACGTTGTAAATATTCAATTAGATAGTGCATGGGAAATATTGACTGAGTGCTTGATGCATAGCAACAACCCTGTCTTCAATATTAATGATGTCATCATTATAGGACTTACAAAAAGTAACTATTGAAAAAGTCATTAATTTTGTTTCCTAGAGATTTAGGATTTTTGCTAATACTGCATGTTGATTTGTGCAGAACTGGGTTTTTGAACACCACACCCAGTCTTTTGGATCACACGGTGCTCTGTGGACACTTCTTCCTAGCTGTCTTCCATTCTGCATCAGTTTGCATTCATTGTGCCTTCACCTGTTCATTGAGAGTGTCAGAATCCTTTCAAGAGCTTTTGTAAAATTTCCTACCTATGATCAGGATCAGGGAGGTAGAATTTCTAGTCTGAGAAATCTGTGCCAATCCATCCCATTGGATGAATTGTGTCATGTTTGCCTGACACCCATCTCTTCTGACTTATGAACTCTGTGAAAACAGAGCTATATCTTAACTGTAATCAGACCCTCAAGGACTTAGTGAAGATTTAACATAAAGCAGGTGGTAATTGAACATGTGAATAAAAGCAACAAGTGAAATTGTGATAAATTGCAATTGCTTATGGCAACCTAAGAATTATTTATTCATGTTTAAAAAAAACAGAGATGTAGAGATGCAAAATCACAACATGTTCTGGGCTATAGAATCCTGACTGATGTTAAAAAAAAAAAACCTTGCTCATTTAGATCCTCGTGTAATGTGACCTAGAATGAAAGTGGAAATCAAGACAAGGGAATATTGTTTGTTTCCAAAATAGAATCACCCAAAGAAGAAAATCATCAAATAGTGTTGATTTGAAAGAATATAATGGTCCCCTAATGTGGTCTTTACTTCATTGAACCTAGCTGAAATCATTGAAAATCCATTTCTTTCAGTTTGGCATTTCAATTGATATTCCAACTTCTTAGCATATTTTGAAAGGGGTGTAAGGTTTGCTAAGCAGAGAATTGTGTATATATGAGAACAGGTATAGACACAGGATCTATACAGAGAGGTGTTTTAGAACTAGATAAGCAGAACCCCAATAATTCAGAAGCAATACCTGCAGACACATTGAAAGAAACATAATGATGTGGGTTGGTAGGGTAATGAAAGAGGCCAAACTCACAATTTTCTTTCCTCGTATTTGGAATCATTTTTTACTTCATCAAAGGTTAAGCCTTGGGAATATATTGAAGAATTTAAGCCTTCTGTCAATGTGTTGGGTCAGAGTATTGAGGATGATATTGAGAAGGTTTAAATTGGAAATCGTTGGATCCTTGTCACTTACCTCTCTTTCCCACTGGATTTCAGCCACTTAGGAAACAGGCTGGAAGTTCAAAGCAGACCATCACTTATGATGGGCTATATTAGTACTCATTATTCATCAGTGTGAAGGGCTTCTTGTCAGATAAATTCGTGGAAGCAATTTAAAGACAGCTAAGCTGAAATTTCTCAGTTTCCTTCTTACTTAGAAAGACGCAACATATATGGTAAAACATAATCTACCAAGCAGATATTTACCAGCCATCAGAGCTTAAGTTATGATCTCCTTCCAGGGTCTGGTGCAATTGAAAGGTTGAGAAATTAAGACAATGGTTCCACCTTTTGCTTATGTGGTCCAGCATGTGACAAGCTTCCTAGGGTTATTTTGAAGAGGGCCATCATCTTTCACATAGAGAGAAGTAGGTGGGATTGAATGATTTAAGGAGACCATACTGACTTCGCTTTCACCAGAGGTAAAATGAAGTTCTCATTATTATGGAAGCAGAGCTATGAGCAAGAGGGGAGAAAACATGTGGCTAGATAAGAGAAGATTATGCCATTAGCAGGATAAGATACATAATGACCATGGCTGAGTCAGAACATGTTCCCAGAGGAAGGGACGACCAGGCCAAAGACAAAGAAAACAGAAAGCTATAGATACCTGTGAAGAACCATGATCCCCATCTACTTATTCTATCTATCTATCTATCTATCTATCTATCTATCTATCTATCTATCTATCTATCTATCTATCTATCTATCTTCTATCTATCATCTATCTATCTATCTA
>NC_022017.1:34008444-34009930 GCF_000317375.1 Microtus ochrogaster | reverse complement strand
ATCTATCTATCTATCTATCTATCTATCTATCTATCTATCTATCTAACATCTATCTATCTTATATCAATGTATGTATGTATGTATCTGTCTGTCTATCTATCTACTTAATCTTCAAGTTCCATTTCTTGATTCCCTCATTCTTTGAAATTATATGAAGTGTCTTTCACCTAAAACTCCTGATTGTTGACAGTTTGTTCCTTAACCAAAATGTATTATTAATTACTCGTTTTTAGCATTTTCAATTAAAGGATAATTATTTCACTCCCCCTTCCTTTTCCTCCCTCCAGCCCATTCCGTGTTTACTCTCCAACCCTTCCCATACCCGCACTCTCAAATTAATAACTTACCTTTCTTTGATTATTATTACATATATAGACTTGGTAATTGTGTTTATATATTTTTACACACACACACTTATAAAGCAAAGTTTTTTAAAATTTTCTTCTATCAAAACTTCACAACATAAAACTTAAACAATCCAGAACCCATTAAAAAAATTATGGGTTGTAACCCAAAGGAAATGAAAAGTTTAACAAGAGTGCAGCCTGAGTTGGTGTTTAAGTGGGGGGAAGTGTTCAGTTAGGACCCTTAATTGGTAGCTGGGGCAGAGTTAGGCAGCTAACAAGCTAGACAATTTTGATGACATAAAATTAACACCAGGACACAGGGAAAGCCTGTTTTATTTGCTATTTTATGTGTTATGTGACAACTTAATTAAACTTTGAAGGAATCCAAGCAGTTAATTCTCCAAAGAAATAAACCAAGAATGACATTCAGGCCTGTCTTAGAAGGAGTCAGGCAAGGGGGTCCTTCTTCATTTTACAATGCCATAAACCCAACTTTTAGTTTGAAATTAGCCCATGTAATTAAATTGGCTGGGTTTTGTCTCCATATCTTCTCTTTTCTCATCTGGGGATTGACCTGAAGCCATTACGACAGGGGTTCTCAATCTGTGGGTTGAAACCCCTTAGAGGCTCACATATCAGATATCCTGCTTATCAGATATTTACATGACAACTCATAACAGTAATAAAGTTACAGTTAGGAGGTAGCATCAAAAATTTTATGGTTGGGGTCACCACAACGTGAGGAACTGTATTAAAAGATTTTAGCATTTGGAAAGCTGAGAACCACTGCATTAGGGGCTATCTAAATGATTTTAATATGGTAAAGGCAATTTGAATTTTCAATACATGATGCACTGTGGATCATGCTTCCCTCTACAACTCCTAGTGGCAACGGCACAATGTACAATAGCCAGAAGAAGCAGCAATCACCACTACTACTATGACAACAAAGACAAATGGAATATTGATTGGGAAATGAAGGCCTTTAATGCTGTAACAAACAACTCTAGCACTTTATTGTGCAACCAGAAAATGTGTGGTTCTTATCCCTATTTTTCATCCTTACTGGGTGTCCTGAGTGTTCTGCTCATAGGGCCACCTCTTTATTACTGAATAGCTTAACAACCGTCTGAGTTATT
>NC_022017.1:34004140-34008030 GCF_000317375.1 Microtus ochrogaster | reverse complement strand
AAAAAAATCAGCTGGCTATTTAGATTGATATCCATGTCCTCTGCTTTACTGATATATGTCTATTTTTTGTGATAGTATTACACTGGTTTAATTAATTAATACAGCTTAAGAGTATTATTTGAAATCTGGTATAGTGATATTACCATTAGTGTTTTTTTAAAAACTGAGACTATATTACACTATACTTCCTTTTCCTTTCTACAATCACTGCCATGTACCACACTTTTCTCTTTTTCAAATTCATAGATATACCTAAATTGATACATACAACCTCATTACACACACACACACACACACACACACACACACACACATCATGTACATATGTAACATTATAGACAAGCAGTGTTCTTATTATTCAGGATTGCTTTGGCTATCCTGAGTTTTTTGTGTTTCCATGTGAATTTGAAAACAGCTATTGTTTTTTTAGAACCCACAATAAGATGAATACTTACTACCTAACAGACAATGTAACACACACACACACACACACACACACACACACACACACACACGGAGAGTTACATTAGCCTCCTTCAAAATGTGAAGAGATGGTTAGGAAAGAGCAGCAGGTATTTCACAAGAGGCTAAAGAGCTGGCGCTTACTGAGTGACACTGTCAGGAGTGTGGTACATCTACAGTTTACTTGGCATCTGAAAGTGGGGTTAGGATTGAGGAGGGGAAACTGAATATGAGAAGATTATTGAAAGGATTTTGGGGAGAGTTCAGGTTGTTAGTAATAAGCATCAGGACTCTAGAGGTACAGTTGGAGCTTCCTTCAAATGTCTCTAATGCCAGGAACTAAGTCAAATGCAAGTGTGAGAACAGAGGAAGACCAAATGATCCTAACTCGACTTCTGTAGACTCAGGTTGCCTAAGTAGATAATGACGCCAGCTCTAGGAACTAGGAGACCCCCCAAAAAAAAGCTGATTTGGGAAGAGACGTGAATAATTTATTTCTAGTGTATTGCTTTAGAAATTGAGAAACCCAATCTAACAGAGCAGATGTTGGGCATTCCAGAATTTGGAACTCAGGGGGAGAGAACTGGCTGGACTTGGACATGTGTTTATAAATAGCAGATGGTGGGAAGTTAGAGCAGAGGAGTGGGGATGTTTTCTGGAGGTGGGGTGCGTAGATGCAGAGGAAAGAAGGTACGAGTGCAGATTTTCAGATAGACATGAAATTAGAGAGGGGGGGATTGTTTAGAAGTGAAAGAAAAGAGAGGGGCAGACTGAGAGTTGGCAGGACTGTGGGTACCAGACTGTAATCAGAGCTCATCTCACAGGCTCTGATGAGGCACAGAAGGTCTCCAAGTTGGAGGTTGCCCTGGGAGCCAAAGGACAAACGGTGACACAGAATGGATGTGTGGTCTATCAGAGATGGGTACAGAGCCAAGGAAATGCTTATCAGGGCAGAAGATTTACTCTGTAGGGGGTACAGAGCTTCACTGGGGCTTGTTTCTTTCACAACAAAAGACCAAGAATTTCCTAACACCTGTTAGAACAGTCTTAATCAAGGGGAGGGGGTAAAGCCATGATGACTGAAAGTGATATTACAGGTGACATAGTAGAACATAAAGGCTGACCTGAAAGATGTAAGGTAGGAATAAGTTTGGAGCAGGGGGTATGAACAGAAACACTTTGGCATGAGGGGAGGGAATTTGAAGTGACTCCTTAGGAATTTTTGCTGATCGTAACTGCCTTGGATTAAACCTGGGTTAACTTGAGAATGTTAAAGTAAAAGATGTATTTTATTTTCACTGTTTTGTTTTAGAAGCGTTCTAAGCATTCAGTAGTGCTTCATGCCCAGAACCAGTTGGAACCCTGCTTCTTGTGCATGGCTGGCATATGCAGCAGTCACAAGATGCATAGGTAATGTATGCTTGTTTTAAAGATTATTTGATTTTGTCTCAATTGCTGGTCATTTTCCTCCCTTTAGTAATCACCCACTAGATGCTAAAATTAAAGAGGAAATTTGTTTCTGGAAAGGCATTCTGTGTTTATCTGCACTGTCAGGCTCCGAAGTTAAAATAAAAGGTTTCTTGCATCCCGCTTTGAACGGGAAGTATCTATAATTAAAACACCTCACATGACTACAAATCCATGTATGTTTTCTGCAAAGTGAAGAACCTTTAATTTTTATGATGAGTGCCCCTTACAGAGTTAGTACTTACCAAATGCTCTTCAGTGAATGTGGAGCACTTTTTCTCTTGTATCATGTATTTTTTTCTCTCTCTCCCATCAGCATCAATTCTCTAATTCCCTGCATTTCCAATAAGAATTGGGCATGGATTATTATTAGTGTTAAGAATCACACTGTATCAACACACGAATCCCTCTCTTCCTCTCAGCTTATCAAAAGCACACAGCTTTTTAATTTTAGAGCCAAGTAAATATTGGGAAGGAAAAAAGTGTGGAAGAGTGTAGAGGGAAGAAAAGATAAAAGTAATCCAAGTGGTGAGGGAGGTTGAGAAAGAACAGAGTGAAGAATGGGAATGTGCAGAAGGGGTTAGATCCACTGGGACATGAAAAGATGATGCAGAAGTGGAGAGAGGGAGCCAAGAATATGAGAAATGGGTGATCACTGCCATGATGGACAGGCCTCAATGACAAGTGAGGAGAATGACGGATTGGCAGTTTCTACTGATTGCAGCAACCTTGCCCCATGACGGAATTTTTCCGACTTAGGAAGCCCAGCCAAGTAGGTCTGTGAAGAGAGGAGACAGTCTGTTGGCTGCTTAATGATTTATAACAAGTACACGGGAATGCCATTAAAAACTAATTCATCACCCACAGGCTACATGATTTGTAAACATCTGCTCTGCAGCAGGCTTCTCTTGGGAGGAGAATGGCTACGGGTTGAAAGTTCTTCTGCTTGTAGCTGCTGCACTTGGGAGTTATGCTACAGGCCCCAGCATTCGGGTCACTGGCTGTCCAGCCAAAGTGATTAATTAGGGTGGTGCTTAAAAGCTGCCTTTTGATCTACCATGTTCATGTGCTAAAGCTTTCCCCGCAGCTGATCATTCTCCTGAGTGATATGCAAATTAAAACCTGGCTGGCCCCTACTCTGGAAGGCTGTTCACTGAGATGACTAAGCTTCCTAGACGTGATACTTCTAGAGAAAAATCTACTGATGTGACCCTCTGTCAGACAGCCAATCCCCAAACAAATGAGTTCTCAGTCTAAATATGCTCATTTTTCTTGCTCTGGACTTGATAATGGCTCATATTCTTCTGAGATTGACCTTGCTTATTTTCTTTGACTTTTGGGCAATTTCATTGCAAACAATTCTGAAATTTACTATTCCAGGTAAAAATCTTGTAGCTCTTGGTGCTTTGCCCTGGGTGTCCTGTGTTTATCTGTCTGTTAACCTGTGGGCATTGCAGACAGGTTTCAATATGCTTATAACTTCATATTGTTGTAGGTTTCATAGTGTTTGCTATGAAGATGTGCTAGCGTAGTAACCTTAAAAGGCAAATTTATTTCAAAATGGGCATATTGCAGATGTGATCAGTTAAGATGATGTCATATTGGAGTGAGAATCCTTATAGTTATAAGAGGAGAAAGGGGTTAGGGATATATATTAATGAGTAAGAACACTTGCTGCACAAACAAAAGGACCTAAGTTTGAATCTCTATCACCTACATATGAAGCAAGCTATGGCCTCATATGTGCACATAACCTCAGTGCTTGAGGAGAGGAGACAGGAGGATTTCTGGGAATCATTGGCTACCAGACTGGCTTCAGGGTCAATAAGAAATTTGTCTGAGGGAAACAAAGTGGAGAGTGACATAAGAGGACATCCAGTGTTTTCGTCTTGCCTGTGTGTGCCCTCCAACACACACACACACACACACACACACACACACACACACACACACACACACAC
>NC_022017.1:33968057-34004040 GCF_000317375.1 Microtus ochrogaster | reverse complement strand
GAGGAGGAGAAGGAGGAGGAGGAGGAGGCTGCATGTTGGTTCCCAGCTGCTTAGCCCCAAAATAATCACACAGAAACCATATTAATTAAATCACTGCTTGGCCCATTAGCTCTAGCTTCTTATTGGCTAACTCTTATATATTAATTTAACTCATTTCTATTAATCTTTGTATCATCATGTGGCTGTGGCTCATTGGCTAAAGTTCTGGTGTCTGGCTTTGGCAGGGCTACATGGCTTCTCTCTGACTCCACCTCCTTTTCCCCAGCATTCCATTTAGTTTTCCCCACTTACTTCTGTTCCCCTATAGCTCTGCTATAGGCCCAAAGCAGTTTCTTTATTAACCAGTGATATTCACAGCATATAGAGGGGAATCCCACATCAAGAGAGAGAGAGAGAATTATGTACTTCTATACACCCTATATGCTCACAGACACAAAGTAAAGAAGAGGAGAGAAATGCAAATTTAGGAGAACAGCATTCAAAGTTAGAATCTGAAGAAATATGTCTAGAAGAAAAATTAAACCAAAATGAAATAAATGAGAAGCAATTAGACAATACCAAGGATTGCCAGCAAGCTAGGATCTAGATGAGATTAGGAAGCATTCCTCCTCTAAGAGAAAATACCAACCTATAGTGGAATTCTAGTATGAAGAATTGTGAACTAATCTTTCTATATTTCTATATATTCTGTTTTAAGATAACCATTCTGTGATACTTTCTTAGAGATACAACTCCCTCAAGGAAGCTTTATTTTTATTCTAGTTTGTTGAAGGTCCTTTTCAATATCAGGGAACTTCCTCAGTCAAGACTGAAAACAATTTGGAAATAACAGAGTAGAAGAAGTAATCAATTATGTGGAATTTCTTAATCAGCCCATGTTTTGGTAGGAGCATTTTGAGTTTTCAAAGGGACCTCAGAGAATTTGAGCATCAAAGAAGATGATGGTAACACAAACAATGGTGGTAGCAATCTAATATTAGGTAGTTACTAGAAATTTTTTAATGAACTTTGAAAGTGGGATTGATATATTTCTTTATGATTACAACCATGGTTGCTGCTGTTGTAAGAGAAAAACTTTCCTGGAAGTTTCTAAGAAATTACTATGGACTATGGAAAAGATAGCAAAACTATCAACATTCATGGAGAGGGCTAGAAGGGTTAACAGATTTTGTTGTCTATCTTTGTTGATCAATTAGGACTGGGAGCTTGGTCTGTTTCAACACTGTGGTAGATCAACAACAATGTTGAGTTACTCATTTCTCCTTTATCTAAAAATTGTATATATTTTATTTCTTCATCCTTGGCTGCTGAAGTCATTGTTTCATGATTAGTTGATACTCCTTTTGTGGAAATAAGTTTTCTTCACATTTTGGATGATTGCCATGTCTTTTGCAGTGGTCCATTCTTACTTCACAATACCTTTGAAGACTTTATTTGAAAATAAGCTTACTGATACCTCAATAATATCTTAAATTTGGTGGAGGACAATTGGATTTTTTTTTAGGATAAATTAGTTGAGGAATTTAAAATAACCATAAAACATCCTTGAAGTAGTTTAAGAATGACCTACATAGACTAATTTAGGCTTGGCTTTGTTGAAGTAGATGTGGCCTTGTTGGAGGAAGTCTGTCACTGGGTGTGGATTATTAGGTTTCTAAAGCCCATACCAGGCCCCCTTCTCTTTCTCTTTTATGCCTTCAGTTCAGGATGAAGAATGCTAAGCTATTTCTCCAGTACCATGTCTGTTTTCATGCTGCTATGCTCCCCATCATAATAATAATGGACTAACATTTGAAGCTGTAAGCAAACCCCTAATTAAATGTGTGCTTTCATAAGGGTTGCCATAACCATAAGATTGTGGTGTTTCTTCAGAGCAACAGAAGAGTGACTAAGACAGAAGTTGGTATACTAAAGAGTTAGGCATTGCTGTGACACCCTTAATCATACTATTTGTTGGAGGAATATGGAAGACCTTGGGGCTTTGGGTTAGAAAGTACTTGGACACTTTCAGTAGGGCTTACCGGACCATCCTATTAGGAGTGGGGACAATGATGCTGAGGGTGATAAGAGCTGTGATGGCCTGATTCTAGGGGCTTCACAGGGTAAGAATATTAGTAAGTGGTCTAGAGACCATTCTTGTGATATTTTTGCAAAGAATGTGACTGATTTTTTTGCCTTTGTCCTAAAAATCTGCTTGAGGCTAAATTGAAGAGTTTTTGATTATGGCATAGGCAGAAGACATTTCAAGAGAGCCTAATATTGACTCTGTTGTGTAGTTATTAGTAATCACTCTTATGCAGGTCTATAATGAAAAGGCTAAAATAGGACAAGGAGATGTACAAAATATATAGTTTGAAGAAAAAGGGGCACCAAGAAGTGTAATAGAACTAAGTCCAGGGCTCATGGAAATTAAAAATTTAAAGAAAAACCTGATCCCAAATGGAATAAAGGGAGTGATGACCTCATGGAAACCCCTTCTCCTGTTAAACTTCCAACCTCTGAAAGGAATTAAATAAAAAAAAAACAGTGAAGAAAACCAACCGCAACATGTTGAAAAAGGGGTGAAGTTTTAGCCCCATCAAGTAGCAGAAATTTGCAGTTTTGGCCATGTCATTCTGGTATTAGAGTCAAGGATACAAGAAAAGGATTGTGAAATCTCCCTGACTAAGGAAAGTTGCTGAGGCCAAGTGTACTTCAGGGGTGTCCCTGCATAGAGGCCCAGAGAGATTGTGGCAAGAAGCTGTGAAGGTTAAGCCTGGATTATGTTGGAGACCCCAAGATTCTGGAGATATCCAAGTTATGGGATATCTGCCAAAGCAAGCTGCAAACTGGTTGTAGAACTGGCTCAAGAGAGAGAAGTGTGCTGGAGTCCACAGAGCTGAAAGGAGTGGGAGATCTGAAGAACACTTTGACATCAAACATGAAACTACAGAATTTGGAATTGACCCTGCTGGGTTTAAGTCTTGGTTCAGTATTTCCACTGTGCTCCTTTCCTCCCTTTTGGAATGGTAATATGTATTCTGTGCCTTTGTATGACGGAAGTATGTGAACTGCTTTTCGATTTTGATGTTGCAAGGGGTTATAGTTAAGAGATTGCCTTGAATCTCAGAAGAGACTGCGCTTTTAAATAGTGTTGAGACTGTAATAGACTGTGGAGACTTTTAAACTTGGTCTGAGTATATTTCTGCATTCTGATAGTGCTACTAGCCTATGAGGGCCAGAGTGTGGAATGTAGTAGTTTGAAAAAGAATAATTTCCACAGGCTCATCCAAATGTGGCCTTGTTGGAGTAGGTGTGGCCTAGTTGAGGAAAGGGTGTCACTAGGGGTGGTTTTAGGTTTCAAAGGTCCATGACAAGCCCAGTCCTCCCATCTCTTTCTCTCTCTCTCTCTCTCTCTCTTACCTACAGATCTGGATCTAGATTACTCATCCACTTCTCCACCACTATTCCTGCTCAAATGCTGTCATTTTTTCTATTATGATGTTAATGTATTCAACTCTGAAGCTGTAAGCCAGGCCCCAGTTAAATGCTTTCTTTCATAAGAGTTGCCTTGGTCATGGTGTGTTTTCACAGTTATCAAACCTTGACTAAGATACTCCTCTTATTTCATAAAAGACAAAAAGAAGTAGTCTCACAAAAGTTATGCTACTTGATCAATGTCCATAACAGGCCATTGCAGTAATTGAGGGTTTGGGATTAAATTCTGGCCCTGGCCCTTCTGTAGATGTATTTACTAGCTCCTTCACAGTACTCATATTTTAGTTTCTCTATTTTTTCTCTGTGCAGTCCTTACTGTCCTGGAACTCATTCTGTAGATGAGTCTGGTCTCAAACTCAGAGATTCTACCTGTCTGTGTCACCCAAATCCTGGGATTAAAGTAGCATGCCACCACTGTCTGATCATTCTCAACTGTCACAGTATCAAAGTAATTAGAATTTTTTAATGTTTACCTCAAGAAGATAATGAACCATGATAGCACAGTGCCTGGTATATCAACTACAAAAACAAACAAAAAAACAAATAAAAACTAGTTGATGGTAGTCATTTATTAAGTGCCAAGCACTAGTCTTAGTGCTGAAAGTTTAGAAAATAACAAAGCAGACACATGAAATTCTTGTCTTTAGTAGATGACAGACCATCTATTGTAAAGTTGAACACATATATAAATGTTATATATCAGATAGTGAACATAACTGGACTATAAAAAGATAAACTAAAACAGTTTACATCAAATCATAGGTGTGCTTAAGGCTTGTTTGAAAAAAAAATCTATTTGTCAAGTTAAGTTTGACCACAGATGTGAATGGGAAGCAATATTATCATAATACTTATCATCAATATATTATCACCATCACCATAATCATTATTATCACACTACTGTTAATATCACCACCATCACCATTACTACTATCATAATCACCATCATTGTCATCATCCTTATCATCATTATTACCACCCTCATTGTCTCTGTCACCACCATCAACACCATCACCAGCACTGCCACCACCAATATTATTGTCACCAATATTATCACCATTACCACGATCATCACTTTCTCATCACAGCTGGACAGAGGCTTTTAAAGCTCAAAGTACCACTGTTGTGGCAAAACATGGCTACCTCCCAGTGGCTGGAAAATAAAATTTACATGCCACAACAAACAAAACGCTTGGAAGTGTAAAGCCAGTGTCCTTCCTTGAGCCACACATAGAAAAATGGGAGGAAAGTAAATAAAATTGGATCCCCTTTTTAAATAGAGTAAATAATATCTTTATGCTTGGAATGGTGGCTATATATGAATCTTTCAGTCATGGACACTAGACTGCATTGTCTTATCTTTTCTTCTGGAATATGAGTGAGGACATTCTGATGGCAAAAGCTACTGTGAATCAGTCAATACAGTGCAAGCATGGGGAACACAAGGCTTGGAATCATAGAGAACTAAGTTAAAATGGTAGGATAAGTCCTACAGTTTATTAGCTATGTGAGTTTGGATCAAAACCTGCTCAAAAGTGATTCCCAGGAGGCAACCTCTATTGTCCTGAACAACATGCTGTTGTTCATACACAATGAAGGCATTTAGATGGCTGATGTATAAGAATTCCACTCATGCCTTGAAATGTCTATTTCCTCACTAAAAATGATTTAAAAATCATATTTTTAAATTAAATTAGATAATAATTAAGATATAACACAGTGCTTGGCACATATTAGTGCTTTAAGAATAGTAGCTTTATCATTCAGTGTTTATGAGATGCATTCAATATGAATATGAATGAAGACCACCTATGAAGGTCGAAGAATATATATGGAGGGCTAAGGCTAGAAAGATTTGTGGAAATGCACATAAAATATAGATCACACAATGACACCTATGTCTGAGAGATTTGAGCAAGATCTCTGGAATATTTTTATTATTAACAAGAGTTTAGATTCATTTATTTCTTATGGATTTTGCCTGCACATTTTAGGACTCTATTACATGTGTTCCCATCTATTTAATTACATAAAAAGATCATAGCTCAATCAGGTAATTTGGTTATGAGCAGGTATAAATATCTGATATAGCACACTGAGATTTAAATAAGGCTTTAACCTTGAAGATGCAAAGCTGTATTGGCTTCTAAATAGATTAGTTTTTATACCTGTCTCCCAGAGTGAATGTGGTATCATGGATTTATCCACGACTTTAGGAAGCTTCACTCCATACTGACTCCTCTGATTAACAACCTATCCCTTGGGCTTCATTATTCATCAATTTTTAAGAATTTTAAATCTCGGCATACTTTTTACAACCTTAGAGGAACAAATAAAATGATAAAGTATTTGTTAAATTAAATACTCACATGTTATGATGCTATTAAAAAATGACAATGATGCATGTATTTCATGATTTTCAAAGAATTATTTGAGGGTAATTATTAAAATTTCTCTTGTTCCTTACAACATATCATAAATATGCATTTGAGACTTCCCAGGACCTGTTATTCAGTTGCAATAAATTAATTTATTTCAATGACTAATAAATCCTCATATAGTCCTTGCAGCTTCCCAAAAGCATTTATATCCATTTTTATTTGCAATTCATAGCCATGCCAAGATGTCACCGTGATTTTCCCATATAAACAGATGAGGAAATCTAGAGGGGAAGAGTCATAGTAACTTTACCAATGACCTATGTTACTAAAAGACAGGTAGAATTAAGCCATACCTTGTCAGGTTTGGACAAAGGGCTGCCACCCTCACTATGTTGTTCTATCAGATACTCTTGGGCTCAAGGGACTTAATTAGAACATTTTTTGGCAATATATTTTACATGATTTCATTAGCTATATTGTTCCAAAGCTAGATTCTGAATGTGGATATAAAGAGCGATGACTTCTGTTTATTGTAGAGAATAGTTTGGCAGGATATAAATCCATGAGCCCTTTAAGGGACTGTTGGTCTGAGAGCATCATGGAATTAGAAGGTTGCGCAAAGATGGACATGCTAACTGGACTATGAAGGATCTGGAGGACTTAATCAATGTGGTAAGCCACTTATAAGTAAGATAGTTTTTTGCTTGTGGAAATAAGGAAAAGTTGTTTTAAGTTACTATACTATACACATTCTGTATGTGATCCTTAATCTTCTCTCTTCCCTGCCTTACTTTTAATATGGGAAACTCACCTCCAAAGACCACTTTAACCTCTTCTTTTCTCCTGCTCTGTATTGAATATAGCCAGTGGGAAATGACCGCAGAAGATGAAAAGAGAGAAGGGGTGGAGCTTTTCAATCTAGGACAAAGAAAAAAAAATAGATGAAGTTATAAATTTATCCTTAAAAGTCTAAAGGCAGCCAAAGGTTTGGTTAGATAGTGATTATTAAACACTGCAAGGGCCAGAATTAAAAGCTTCTACAATTTTAACCTTTTATTTTGTGCATATATTTATTTATTATTTTGTGTTTCATAAAGAAGACGATATTGTGATTTTAATAGGTAGTCAAATGTTAAAAGAGACACATGTGAATTTTCATTTTATGTGCTTAACTGCATCAGCTAGTTTAGGGTGAGCTACCTCATCCAGAAATCTGTTTTTATGTGAATACAGTAAGAACCACAGGGAGATACTTGGAGGTTAGATGAAGTCATGATAATGCATCTCAGTTTGCTCAGGACTATGATCATACGACTTGCACCATTAAAGCCATGGACTCATGGGAAATCACAGATTGTTTCTAATCAATTTTAAGGATGCAAGTGAGGCCATGGCAACAACAACTCAATGGCTAACATGTTCACCTTGATGGTGGCGAGTAGTGGTAGAGAAGTATAAGTATCCAATATCTAGTATCTCTTTCTAAATTTCTCTGATTCCTGTGTTAGATATATCTTACTTCTCTGAAGGAAGTGTCTGCCACTCCTCCAGACAAGCCAGCATCTTGCTTGATGGCTCTAACATGTCCCTGTATTGCTCACGTTGCATCTACCTCCCCACTTAAAGCACCCTGTATGCCTACAGCTTCTAATCCTGATGCCTGAGTCATTTGATAGGTAGACGGTGACGAGGGCTTCAGATATTTACTTCTGTTTCTCCATATTCAAACACTGTGCCTGGCATAGGGTAGGTTGGCAATGAAACTTTGCAGAGGAAGAGGTAAACGGAAGGATGAATGGTTAGATGGCGGGAATTTGATGTGCAGATAGTCGTGTGACTTGCAAGGTGACCTTCCTTAGAGGAACTGATTTGAAAAACTATCTCTGAACTTTTGGTACTGGATGCTTGATGCCACAGTGAAACATGTCCACATTCATCAAGAAAAGCAATGCAAAACTTTGTTTAGAAGAGAATGCCTGACTATTGCACGTGTCAAGAGGAAGAGATGAGCATTCTGGGACTTTTCTTCTTCCATTTAATATTTTTTGGCCCTGAGCAACTTCGTGTTCTTGTATGTAATGCAAAAATATGTGCTGACTTTGATAATGAACCTCCTGCTTTTCGATAGCTGTTTCACAAAAAATAGGAGAAGACTCATGCTGGGAGTTTCCATCATTGTTGTGCTTTGCTCTTACTGAAACATGGGGACCAAATTATCTGCCTTTTCTATCAAACAACATTTGCTCGAGTAATCTCTGCCCCGAATTCCGTTTTTCTTAGTCCAAATCCATGTCATTATGCATCATTCAAATCCTGAAAATGCAATAAGTGTGGAGACTAGAGTCGCATCAGCCCTCATTGATCAACATAATGATTCTAAATGTATTTGATATAAAATAAATATTCGAATTTTGCTTATTCTTCAATTTTTTTTCCTTGCAAACCGAGGCAAGCCACAGTGCCTTGGGGAACTGAAATTCTGCAGTTCTCTGCACTTGAAACATATAATGAGCTGGAGCCAATGGTTCCACACTGCCTGGGTATGGAGGACACTGGGTCTTTGTTGTCTATATGGCTAATGTGCAATGGCTAAGGTCAGTGACCGAGATCAGGGGTCAGTCACTCAGGAGCCAGTCACAATGATGTGTGCTTCCTGGTCTACTCTCCAAATACGTTACTAATAACAGACATTATTCACTGACCAACTTTTGGACAGACTGCCAGTCCTGCAGTTTGGGACAGACTGCCAGTCCTACAGTTTGGGACAGACTGCCAGTCCTGCAGTTTGGTCAAAAACAGCACTGCATTAGGCACCTATTTTTTCCAGCCACTAAAAACCTGAGAGACACTGCAAAGCTAAACATTTTTTTTTCCAGGATAGCAATGTTTTCTTTCATAATGAAAGTTGATGAATATAGTTCTTAAAATCTAAAGCAGATTCTGTTTCTTTGAAGCTGAGGGACCTGGACTAGCCTCTTGTTTTACAGTCCATGGTCTATGGATAGGTGGAGTTTGGGAACATATTTATGGGGATGCTAGCATGTTCTGTAAGACTTTTCTATCTTCTTTTTATTTAGATTAATACTTTTAGAAACTGTTATGAAGTATGGAAGCATAGAATGGGCACAAGCATCTTCTGCATGACTGCTCTCTAGGTTTTCCCGGCACCCCCTTTTGCACTGACTGCCTTCCACACCAAACCTTGAATTTTACTTTTTTTAAATTTCCCTTAGGACTCATACAAGACCTTAAATTTGGTAGTCAATGGAGAAGAAATCATCTCTTTCTCCAGCATTTGGTGACTTTTCTGGAATGACTAAGAATGATTGCTCTCATTATTCATTGGTCCATTTGCATATCCACAGCAAATCATATACTATTCTACCCTCTGAGGTAGGCAGGATGTTGGAAAGGTTCCTGCTGTAGGAAATCATACAGCCAATAGCCTTTAAGTTAACTGCCCTCTGGGGCATGGCCTCTTATACTATTTATGCTAATATAAAGCATGCATCCAGCCTATTTTCTGGCTGTGGGATTCAGTTTCTGTTCTCCGTTCCAGCAGAGGATTCTGATTTGTGAGTCTATCCCTAAATAAATAACCGTCTACTATTCACAATTCTGAGCTAGTGTGGGATTTTTTTAAGTGTCCTTCTTTATCTGGTGCCCCACATGGGGTGCCAATCATTGGAGGGAGGGGCCTACTTGTTCTTCCTGTCCACCCAGCTAGCTTACACCCAAAATTATCACACAGAAACTGTATTAATTAAATCACTGCTTGGCCCATTAGCTCTAGCTTCTTATTGGCTAACTCTTACATATGAATTTAACCCATTTCTATTAATCTGTGCATCACCATGAGATCATGGCCTACCAGCAAAGTTTCAGCATGTCTATCTTTGGCTGCTCCATGGAGTCTCCCTAACTCTGCCTTACTCCTCCCATACTATAGGCCAAGCCAGTTTTTTATTCATTAACCAATGAAAGCAACATATAGACAGAAGGACCTCCCACACTAGGTTCCAGGTGCTTCTAGAATTGTATAGTTAAAATATACATATTCATAAGGATGTACTAAACATCTAACTCTATATATCTAAGTATCTATGATCTATCTATCTATCTATCTATCTATCTATCTATCTATCTATCTATCTATCTATCCATCCATCACTGATCACCTATTATGTGATATCTCTCTCCCTTTCACTCTCCCTCTGTTTCTTCCTGACCTCATATCTCTGTAGTTTCTTCAGTCATTCTCTAACTTAGTTTTTGAGACAAAGTCTCTAACTGAACCTAAATAGAACTCATTAATTTATCTAGTTTGGCTCAGAAGTGAGTGCTAGGGATACTCCTGTCTTTGTCTCTCCAATGCTGGAATTATCTTCTGTATATGTTAGTTTTTAGATGTGTTGTGGGGATCTGAACTCATGTCTTCATATTTGTTTGGCAAGCCCTTTCCTGACTGAGCCATCTCCACAGCCATGGGCAAGTGCTCTTAAACTGAGAATGTCTTTACATTGCAGTCATGACCCCAGTCTACATACATGGCCTCAATTTTACTTTAACTTACCTGGAAGTTTTTTGTGTGCTGAATCCACAGAGAATTCAGTGTTTGATTCTGTTCAGAAATTTCCTTATACACACTTAAAGATTATTAAGACAGAAATGAAATAGTCGGTGAAATGGCCTTGATAACAGTCTTGGTTTTTATAGGGGAAAATAGCTTTCACTAACTATACTTATTTATTTGTTTACATTTTTCTATAAAATACTTAAGGAATTTTAGAAATGAAATCATATTTGAGCACCAGAGTGCTAAAATCAGAAACAAGGAAAAATATAAAAGGTCAAAGGGCAAAATCCTTTCAGATTTTGGAACTGTAAGTACAGATCATCAAAGAAACCTTAGTCCCAGAATCCTCCATCCCAGGTCATATCCCAGCTTCTTCACCTCTGTAGCTTCAGCCTTCTTTTCTGTCAATTGACCTGCCCTGTCTGCTATCTATGGGGGTTGAGTGTACAGATGTGAAACCACAGAGGGTGATCTTCAGTCCCTGGTTACACATGCTAGGCCTTTGTAAATTGTCACTTCAGCAAGAAGGATAGTTGAACATATTGGCAACTATTATTCCTGGAAGTCCAAGACAGCTGTAGACACCGAAAAACACCATCTCTGTGTTTGATTTTTAGAAAATAAAATATATGATTTTGAACTTTTAATATTTTGAATGTGTGTGTGTGTGTGTCTGTGTTTGGTGCTAGAGATCTGCTCTGATTTCATGACATACAGAACATGAATAGTGCCACAATAAACATGGTTGTTCTGGTATCTCTTCTGTACTGACTTTAATCCCTTTTGATATTCTCATGTGGAGTAGGAGTTCCTTCTCTTTGTGTGTTGCTTTCATTGGTTAATGAATAAAGAAACTGCCTTGGCCTAGTTGATAGGGCAGAACTTAGGTAGGCGGGGTTTTTGTGTTGCTTTCATTGGTTAATGAATAAAGAAACTGCCTTGGCCTAGTTGATAGGGAAGAACTTAGGGAGGTGGAGAAAACAGAACTGAATGCTGGGAGGAAGAAGGGCTGAGTCAGAGAAGCCACGGATCCTCTGCTAGAGATGGATGCCCGTTAGAATCTCTGGTAAGCCACTGCCACGTGGCAATATACAGATTAATGGAAGTGGGTTAAATTAATATGTAAGAGTTAGCCAATAAGAAGTTAGAGCGAATGGCCAAGCAGTGTTTTAAGGAACACAGTTTCTGTGTGGTTATTTTGGGTGTAAGCTAGCCAGGCAGCTGGGACAAACAAGGCCCCCCTCCTTGCGACACTTACGAGTTATAGCACTGTATTATATGGCAAGGATTTTAATTATTTTTTGAGGAATCTCCATGGTGATTTATGTAGTGGCTGGACAAGTTCATATTGTCAGCCTCAAGTTTGCTTAAGACCTCAAGGTCTTGTTGTTTGTTCTTTTTCCCTTTGACTTATCCAAATACCTAAATATTTGTTTGTGATCATATTTTATGGAAGTTGTGATTACCAGTCACAATTTTCAAACTTAGCAGACTGAGAAATGCCTAGGAAGTTAGTAAAATACACCTCTTAGCGATTTACAAATGATTATGGATTCAGGCCTGCCATCTAACCAATTGTTACTCTGTTTGTAGACTCATAACCTGATGGCAGAGCATATGGAAGCAAAGGGGTGGGTTTGGCTGGAAGAATGGGTCCAGACTTTGGCTTTCAAGGGTATATCTCACCTCTGTTTTTTTCAAACTTTCTTCTCTGATTCTTGTTCAGCTTCCTTGATCTTAGCCACAGTTTTGGCATCACCATAGCCCAGAAGCCATGGGGACAAGCAACTATGGTATGAAATCTTTTAACTCCTGATCCCTATAAATAAATCTTTTTTCTTTATAGTTGTTATCTTAGATATTTAATTAAGGGAGAAATAGTTAATGAAAATACAGCATTATCCTGGTTAATGTTTAATAGTTTTAATGAGTATCACCTTTTATTCATTCTTCATTCCTAGAACATTTGCTCTGGTAAGCAGTAATTCCAGAACAATTCATATACTGTTTTGTTGGACTTTTAATAACTTAATTGCTTATAATTAATTTTATTTTATAACTTATTTTTGTTAGTTTATTTAGGATTTTTATTTATTTCATTTTTTATTACTTCTGATGCTTATGGCTGAAATGCCTAGTGTCTTAGCTGGGGTTTTTCTTCCTGTGATGAAATACCATGACCAAAAACAACTAAGAGGAGAAAGGATTTATTTCTCTTAAACTTCCAGATGACAGTCAATCATCAAAAGAAGTCAAGGCAAGGACTCAAGCACAAATCTGGAGGCAGGAACTGAAGCAGAAGCAATGGAATAACCCTGTTTACTGGCTTTCTCTTTCTAGTTTGCTAAGTTTGATTCCTTATACATTCCAGAACTACCCAGGGTTGGTCCTACCTGCAGTGTACTTTGTATTTCCACATTAATCATGAGTCAAGAAAATGTTCCACAAACTTGCCTACAGGCCATTCTGATGGGGACATTTCCTTAGTTGTAGTTCTTATCAGATTGACCAACAACTAGCTGGAACACCTAGTTTGCTTTAACTAGGGATCACAGATCAAGGAGACCTAATGTAACTGATCATGTGTTGCATATTAGACATTTGCTACTTCTGTATCTAGAGCATCATGGTTTATTTAACTCACTGAAGAAGATGCTGGAGATCAGGGAACCTGAGGTCTAAAAAGCGTGAGATAACATCTCAAGCAGAAGACCAAAACAGCAAGGCTTGTATTTGAATTCTCGCCAAACTAACTTCATATTCTCTATGTTTTATCACTATGCATTAGGCTATGCTTCCTCCTTTCATGTTTATTAAGAAGCTCATATTTGCAGGGGAGTCAAGAAAAATGAGCAGAAAAAACATGCTCCAAATGAAAATGTGGGGCCTGAGCATAACTATCATTCCTTTGGATAAGTTATAATTCTTATCTATTGTCAAGCCTGTATCAACAGATGTCAGGGCCACTGCTTGTTGTCTGTACATTCTGTCCAGAGACTAAATGTATCAATACCAGGGAGGTCCCGACATTTGGACTCTAGACACTTTTGACAGCATCTGTGTGAAAAGGTTAGGCCTCCCTAGGAGCCCTGGCAGGCAAGCTCCTATGGGTTAGCACAGATGACCAGGCTCAAGGACATCTGTCAGTGGAAAGAATCTTTAGCCTCTGAGGCTGGTGAAGAGCTGTGAGCCATGGAGAAATAGGAACAGGAATATTTATAGCTTGGGTGGGAGCAATGTGAAAATAGAAAATGTCTGTAATTACATTGTGACTGGAGTTTGCACTGGAGTCGGTCTTTGGAAGATGCACAGGGTGCTATGTAATCCATCTGCTGATGTTTGGGTTGCCAGAAAGTAAAAGTATTCAAGGAAAACAGAAGGAGGGAAAGCCATAGGACCTGTGCTCAATAACCTCTTGTTGCTGTTTTCTATGATGTCGGGACACGTTTCTAAAAGGCTTTCCATCTTACTAAAATAGAATACATTTGTGTAAGTTTGTAATTATGTGAACTCAGTTTTTATTATATCAGTCACACTTCTCTATAGTACTTAAGCATTGTCTCTCCAATGTGTTTGAGGGGTAGGGTCTTCTATCCTGTTTAATCTAATGACTTTAACACTGTGACAGAACAAAGAATCTGGGGTCATTTTTGCTACATGCTGGGAACCTAATGACACATGTAGCAGGGTGACATATAAATTACTTTCAGCATGAGCAAGAATCAGAGAAGCATAGGACAGCAAGTTTTAGGAAAGGGAAGAAACATGTAAGGAATCTTATAAGCAGGTTCATGGACAGGCTTCTTGGATATTTTTCATTGAAGCAAAGAGGTCATCACAATATATGGAGAAACAATGCCTCGCAGGAAGGTACAACTTGCTTTGGGTATTTGCAAACACTCTGGGGTAAGTTAGCAATGCATAGAAGTATGCGTAGCAGTATGTGCAGGAGGAGGCCACATTTTCATTCCCGGCTGCACAGAACTGAAATAATCACTGAGAAACTGTATTAATTAAATCACTGCTTGGCCAATCACTTAAGCGTATTGCTAACCATCTCTTACATCTAAAATTAACCCATTTCCATTATTTTATATTTTACCATGAAGTTCATGGCCTACCGGTGAGGTTTCAGCTGGCAGCTCACGTCTTTCCCCTCTGGCAGCTATGATGTCTCTCTGACTCTGCCTTCTTTCTTTCAGCATTCGGTTTTGTTTTCCTTGCCTAGCTCTACTCTGCCCTATCACAGGCCAAGGCAGCTTCTTTATTCATTAACCAATAAAAGCAAGAGATATACAGAAGGACCTCCCATTACCAAGTATGGAGTAAGATGAACAAGAAATAGGAAACATTAGGCTAGGAGAGAAGTGATATCTGAGGGAATGCTCATTCAGCTTAAGTCCATGGTGTCAGTCACCCTGAGCTATGACTCCAGAGAAAGTATGCCTTAAACAAAGGTGCATCCAGACAGGCTCCCCTTTAGACATTTTTTTGGGGATGTTAGAAAATTTATGTGTTTATACGAGCATGAGTTTTGTCATCTTTTAGGTAAGGACATCTGTTTTTCTTTTCCAGTACAAGATTGTACTGGAAGTTGTGAAGAATGGTAGATGAAAATGTGATACATACACAGAATAGAATTTGAGTTACTGGTCATCGGAGTCCCATAGTCTCCAAAGCGTTATAGCCTGTTGGCATTTCTGTTTTTGACCCTCCAGACATCAGACAGTAAGTTCCTGTAACTGAATATAGCACACACTTGAGTCATAGAACATAGCAAAATAAATCTGGTATATTTCATCCCTAATGCACATATTTCATAGTGCTGGAAAATGCTATGAGCAACACAGAAAAAGAAAAGCAATCATTGTCTTTACAATCCAGATGTAAAACCTATAAATCATAACAGTGACTGCTTGGCAGATATGTCCACTGTTGCATTATTGGCATAACTGTCATAGGAGTAACCAACACCTTTCTGCTGGTATTTAATGCCCACTTTGTAAGTTTAACTCATGCCTGGCACTGATAACTGGACCCAAATCCATGGGTGCTTATGCCATAGACCTTAGAGGATAAGCTACTACTAATTATTCTGTGGAGTGAAGATAGTAATATATCATTTCCTATGTTCTTATCTTTATACTCATAGGTTAGTAAATTTCTTAGTCCTCCTCATAAAGCTTCATTTGTAGTAGATGCCAATTAATACAAAAACTTACAATTGATTAACATGCAAAGAATAAAGTATTGTGCAGAGCTCAGTACTAAATGGGGTATCTATACTGCTTTGTGTCCCATACCCCAGGCTCAGAGATCATTGCAGAGAAGGGACCTTCAGGATTTAAGAACTAGGTAGTATTGCTGTGAAGCAGTGTTTTCTGGATCCAAATGGGTTGTTGTGAAATGAACAGAGTAATGAGTGGCTGTTTCTATTACTGCACACAAGACCTGTACAAGATCAAGTTACTCAAAATACCAGAATCGATATGGGGAAAGTGTCATAACAACCCTCCCCCATCTGAGCAGCTAATGACAATTGTTGACTGAAATGGGGAGGAGTGTGTCAGTTTTCTTCAAGGGTGTGACTCCTAATATCCTTCTTTCGCTCTGGTAGATGGCACTATACACATGTGCATAGCAGGTAGGTCCCCCAGGAGAAGTTGGGAGAGAAAAGGGATTAAGGAGGGGATGTGAGAAGAGTAGTGGGGGAGGGAGTGGGTGGTATATTTGATCGAAACACATCTATTCATATATGGAATTCCCAATAATTTTTAAAGGACAAAAACAAAATAATGAAATCTCCAGGAAAAATATGGGTTTGGAACATATACTAAGTGAGATAACCCTGGCTTAAAATAACACACTTGGTCTTTTCTCTCACATGCAGATCCTAGCTTCTAACCTTTAAATATGTGCAGTGATGTGAGGGGGACTGTAGTGGAGGACATGGAATTAGAAAGTGGCCCATAGGCTCAGAAGGTATTCAAGAAGGCATGAAGGTGGGGGGTATCACATGTCATCTGAAAGTAGAAGGGACATTGCTGGCCATAGAAGGGTAAAAGCTAGGATGGAAGGCAGGAATATGGAAAGAGGGCTATGTATGAAGATGAGGTGGGTGGGGGTCGGGCAATAAAAATGAAATACTTATAAAAAGTCAAGAAAACTTGTTACTTAGTATGCTAATTAACAATGAACGAAACCACTGGCATTTCTGGCACTTGCAGTGTGAGTCCCTGCGGTTGGCTCCAGGATGGTGCTCAGTATTTGGAGCAGTGATTCAACAAGATGGCTGGCTCTGTAGGTAAAGACACTTGCTGCCAGTCCTTACATCCTTAGTTTGATCTCCTGGACCCACATGGTAGAAGGAAAGAACCCAATCCTGCAGCTGGATTCGGACCTCTACCCATGTGTGCTATGGCATGTGTGTAGAATTCTATCTGTTTATCTCTCTGTCTATTTTTAATCTATGTTTTACATTGTATATAATATAAAATGGACTGAATCTAACTTAATTCAAGACGTGCCAACAAATTCAATATTGTCCTGTCCACTAGTAAAAATGATGTGGAGAAAATTTCTCTCCTTTTAAGAATCTCCTCTTCAGGAGGAAAGGGAAGGGGAGGCTGGGGTAGGTAAGGGTAAAAAATGGAAGGAGAATAAGGACATGCATTCAGGTGCTTCCTTGCATGATTCTAAACAACAGAGAGGTATGCCTTACTCTGCCAAGAGATTTTTTTTTAATAGAGACCCAAATGAGCAGGTGTCCTATGTGGTGGACCCCAGAGAACAAGTCAGAGCTGGTGTCTCAACGTCCTGTCCTCATTCTTTTCCTCTGTCCCCCTGAGTCAGGTAGCAATAATTCTTTCTAAGCGGGCTCCTGAACATGCAGTTAATTTAGATCTATTGAGTTTACAGGGATTACCTTGCTTCCTTTGTAGTAAATAAAGCTATAAACAGCTGGTGAAATTGATTAATGGCTCCAGGCAAGCTGCAGCATTTGATCAATGACAAAAGCTCTTCCTCAGGTACAAGTAGGGCACAGAAGAGCCCAGGGTGAAGAGCATGGCCTGAGGCAGCACAGGCAGTGCAGGGGTAGCCTCAGAAGTTTCATTCTGTGTGAGATGCTTGCTGTTAAGCCTGGATGAAGGCTTGGTGAACTTCCTTCATATGTCTTGTTTGGCCTTTACTAATTGAATGTGTATGTTTTAAAAAGGACAGTGTCATATTAGTTATAAAAGTCTCCTATGTATAACAGGGAAGTTACACTCACAAGCTATCAACTACATGCTTGCCTGAACAACATCAGCATAATGACAATAGCAACTGAGAAGCCCATGGGGATGGGGAAAACTTCACATGATCCGAGCCCTAGACAAAGAGCTACAAGTGGCCAATGGCTGGTGAGAGAGGGAGAATCAATCATCAGGGATGAGCTGCCATATAGATTGTCCTATCCTAAATGGACACAGAATGTTAAAAAAAAATCATGCAATGTGTGTGTATGTATGTATATATGTGAGTGTGTGTGTGTAACAATAATTAAAGAAGAAAAAATGTTTTTTGTTTATTTTTGTTTTTTGATTTTTATTGTGCTATACTTTTTTCTTCACCCCACTCCTTTCCTTTTTCTCCCCTTCTATCCTGTGGAACCCCCTCCCCCCTGGATGCTCTCAGTTTACTCAGGAGATCTTGTCTTTTTCTTCTTCCTATTTAGATCCATGCATGCCTCTCTTAGGGTCCTCTTTGTTGTCTAGGTTCTCTGGGGTTGTGGATTGTAGGCTGATTTTTATTTGTTATGTCTAAAAGCCACTTAGGAGTGAGTACATATTATATTTGTCTTTCCGGGTTTGGGTTACCTCGCTCAGTATGATTTTTGTTTTCTAGATCCATCCATTTGCCCACAAATTTCAAGATGTCATTATTTTCTGTGGCTGAGTAGTACTTTCATCCATTTTTTGGTTGAGGGCCATCTAGGTTGTTTCCAGGTTCTGGCTACTACAAATAATGCTGCTATAAACATAGTTGAACACATGTCTTTGTTGTATGATTGAGCATCCTTTGGGTATATAACCAAAGTGGTATTGTTGGGTCTTGAAGAAGGTTGTTTCCTAATTTTCTGAGAAATTGCCATACTGATTTCCAAAGGTCCCATACAAGTTTGCACTCCCACCAGCAATCGAGGGGTATTCTCCTTAACCAACATCCTCTCCAGCATAAGCTGTCATTAGTGTTTTTGATCTTGGCCATTTTTATAGGTGTAAGATAGAATCTCAGAGTTGTTTTTTATTTGTATTTCTCTAATGGCTAAGGATTTTGGGCATTTCCTTAGGTGTTCTTCAGCCATCTGAGATTCATCTGTTGATATTTTTTTGTTTAGGTCTATATATCATTTTTTATTGGATTATTTGTTCTTTTGATGTCAAGTTTCTTGAGTTCTTTGTATATTTTGGAGATCAGTCCTCTATCTAATGTGGGGTTGTTGAAGATCTTTTCCCATTTTGTAGTCTGACATTTTGTTTTGTTGATTGTGTCTTTTGCTTTACAGAAGCTTCTTAGTTTCAGGAAGTTCCATTTATTAATTGTTACTCTCAGTGTCTGTGCTACTGGGGTTATATTTAGGAAGTGGTCTCCTGCGAACACATAGAAGAGAAAGTGAGAATGCATTGGCACAAAATATATTATATGAGAGAGGAGTTGGAGAAGATACAGGGACAAGTAGGCTTCATGTAGATGCAGGGATCATGTATAGAAGTTCTCAAAAATGAAAATTATTAAAAAACAGTAAATCATTAAAACAAATAATTGTATTGAAACTCTGAGGGGAGTTTTAAAAAGATAGGGCAAATTAATTTTTGCTATTTTAATGTTGGCATTGGTCATGTCTGCAATTTAGGTTAGCTTGCTTAAAACCCATGCTTTTCAGTTAACCAGGAATTTATCTTATATGGTCAACTTAGCCATGTTCTTTCTGCTCCTGCTAAAAGTTCAAATGTTCATAGGCATAACTAACACCGTCTATCTATCTTGGATAAGCCTGTTTCTTAATGCTTACAGCTCCTGGAATTGCCTTCTTTTCATACTGAATTCCACTTAATAATTTCTCAAACATCCATGCAGCTTTTACTCAGTGACCAGTCTTCTGCCTCTTTTCTTGTTGTCTTGACAACTGCATGCTGGCCATTTCTCTGGAGTTCTAACACATCCTAAACAGTGCACAGAACTTCCTTACTACTGGGAAGACCCTTTTAGCAAAACTCTTTGTGACTATTCTATCATTCCTGACTTCTGTTCTGCTACTATAGTATATCATTTGGATAATTACAGTCCATGTCTTTCTTTCCCACTGTTGATAACCTCCCATTGTGGAGAGTGTCTCTATTAATACTGTATAGGTATGGAACATGGACCATCACTGATCTTAGCTAACAACTGAATTGAATTGCAAAGACAAAACTTTGTATTTACTCCTCTTCATTTAACGTATACCCTATTGATTTGATTTGTTGTTTACTATTCAATAAAATACACATCTCATTTTATTATTACTTATTATTATTCCCTTGAAAATGGATAATTAAATTTTGTCTTAAATGATGAGTACAGCTTACATTTCATGAATTTGACATATTTAGAAAGGTTTTATCAGGAACATTTTAAATTGGATCGAGTATTTTCCTTGTAAAAAGAAACATAATCATTAAAGTACTTGTCTTTCAGCAGATTGAAAATTCCTGCTTGAAGAAGTTACCAGTGGGGTTTACATATATACAGGGAAGTTTGGGAAGATGACAGAGGAGGTACTAGATAGAATTACCCCTTAAATTTGGTTTCCAAAATTCAAAAACTTGGTAAAAACACACAAACAAACTTTCCATAATGATAAAATCTCTATAGATAATATGTATGTATACAATGAAAGACTTTGACCAATTTTCCAATAAAAGTATATTTATCTATTCAATATAACCTTGGTCATAGTTTTCCAGGATCCTGTCTTGAGAATTAAATCATCTGTTATGTGTATAGTTTGATGTCTTGAAACCATAGAAAATAGCTAATAAAATCATAGTTATCATTGAGATAATGATGATTCCATGATTGGCAGCTGTCTAGTGAACTTGGCCAGCTGCCATCATTCCAAGGTTATTTGAATTCTGACATCAGTATTTGGATCTGGTGATTCTTCTACTAGCAGTCTTGATGAACCCATTGTGATCCCCAGCAAAACTTGGTGGTTTCCCTCTATTAGGATGCATTTTACCATCACTCAAGAATTCCTAGAGTCCTTTGGAAGTTCCAACCTTTTCAATTGGACACATTAGTTTAAAGGGCATAATTACTTCTAATTGAATTTATAGTCAATATTCCACAGTGCCATTAAGGACATAATCAATACTTACTCCATGCAACACTTCTAGATCAATATCCTTTCCCATCCGGGCCTTCTGATCAGATGATATTTGACTTCATATTAAATAACACCCAACAAATAAGTTCTGGGTTTTTTTCTCCACCTGTGGTTCCTACTGTGTTTTTCATTTACTTCTGTAGAAGACTATTGGCCACATACACCAGGAGTGTAGCTATTCAGCAAGGTTCAGGACTAGGAGAGTTGATGCTCAACTCTTTGTTTTTATGAACCCAGAGGTATAGAATGGCTTGTATACAAGAAGCAAAGACCACAATTTACACACATCTCATCAGACCCAGGAAGACACAAGGTTCATCTGGGTGAATCTCCATAGGTCTTTTGGAAGCATCTGGATATTCAGTCCTATTGTGGTTCAGAAAATCTTATACCAAAGAAGGGCTCTGGCTCTATCAGGTCCACTACTCATAGGCCAGTCAGCTATATTCTACGCAGGAGATACAGAAAGCAGAACCCTGATCCCTCCTCCTTCGTTTCCACTAGCTGTCTTTCTTCTATCTGTTTTCTAACAATCATTACTTCTATAATAGCCCAACTATTGTTGTTTATCACCTGTGTAAGACTGTAGAAAGAGACAGAGGAGAGATTTACATTCTGCCATAACATTAAACATTGCTGTGGCCTCATTGATCAGTTATGTATGTTTTATAGATTGAAAATTTATTGACTATATTTAAAGTCTAGAGCTGCGATGATGAGTCTTGACAGCATGTAGAATCAACCTAAGACACAAATCCCTGAGCAAGTCTGTGAGTCTTTATTGAGGTAGGAAGACTTTATGGGATAGAGTCCCATATTGAACAAATCATGAGTACCATCATTCATCCAACCAGCGACCAATAGGGCTCTCACTCTCTCACACACAATATGACTCAGCTCTCACTCTCTTGTTGCCGTGTTTCCCTGTGATGGACTATACTCTCAAACTGTGAGCCTAACCCTTCTTTGTGTTCTTTTGTCAAGTACCTTGTCAAAGCCGTAAGAATAACAATAAACACATAATAATAAACAGCATAGTTTCTTGTACATTTATATGTAGTGAAATGATGATCTGTGAAGCAAATTAACATACACCTATCTTCCACTGGTATTTTATATTCTGTGGAAAGAGTCTCTAAACTCTTAGAAAAGTTTAAGTTTACTATAAATGATCATTAAACTGCTCTTGCTAGATGACATTACATATCTAGACTTAATTACCCTACATAATCACAAATTCATAATTTTCAACCTCCCTTTATTTTCTATTTCCCTGCCACTGTTAACCCCTGTTCTACTCCATGCTTCTATTTATTTAACTTTTATATTTGTATCATTTTGCATGGAAGTGAGATGTTACCCTATATTTCAGTCTTTATCTGGCTCATTTTACTTAGTTGCATGCCTTTCAGATCTAATTATATTGTGATATGTAATAGTAACATGTTTTTCATAAGCCTGTATGTAACGTTACACTCTTTGTGAAGTGTATTATAATTTTTGATACATTAATTCACTGATGGAAGCGTATGTGTTTTTTATCTTTATTATAGTGATTAATGCTACAGTGAATATAGATGTACAAACCTCTTTGAGGTTGTGATTTTGATTCTTTTAGATGTATACCTAAAAAGAGAACATTCTGAAAATATGATAGCTTTATTTTTAACTTTCAAAAATGTTCTATGATGTCTGATTTACATTTCCATCAACTGTGTGCAAATATTCCATTTTTAATATAACTTTACTTATATTCATCTTCTGTCTTTTTCATAATGGTTATTCCAACAGGAATCATTGTGTTAAAATTTATATATTCTTGAAAATCCAGTTATTTTATTATTAACATTGTGTGTTGCGAGAAATAATAAATTATATTTTATGCATATATACTGTACTTTGACCATATTCACCGTAATTTTCTCTCCCCCTTTCCAGTAGTTCCTGTTTTCTTTTTAAGTAATTCTTTTTGCTTTCTTTGCTTTTTAATTTAAAATATATTTAATCATATTCTTTTCCCTCTCCCAATTTCTAGTAGATGCTCTCCAGTTTTCTACCCATGCAATTTCACATTATTTCTCTCTCTCTTTTTAGAAAACAAACAACAGATAGGGTCAAACCAGAAAAAAATAAAATAAAAATTACTAAAAATTAAATAAAATGCAAAGCACATACACACAAAAAATCTTGGAGTCTATTTTGATTTGATCAACTATGCCTGGAATGGGATCTACCGAAGAGTTTGGCTGATACACCCAGTGACACCCTATTTGATAAACTGATCTTCCATTTCCCAGCCAGTATCAATTACAAACATCTTTTAGTTTGTTGTGGGACCTTATGTGCATTTTCCATTTTTCATGCTGAAGACAATGCTCCAGCTACACATCTTCTACCACCAAGTAAAAATTCCAGTGTCAGGAATAGTTAATTATATCTGTTGAGTCATTGTCCAAAGGGGTCTAAAACATCATCCTTCCTTAAATATCATAGTCTATTGTCAAATACATTGGTTACCATCTGCAATCTGATGGTAAAGCCCTCTTGCTGAAGACACAACTTATTTATGTCATTGAACATGGAGAAATAGAGATAGTACCGACCCAGAAGTGTCATTCTTACTGAAAAGTGTTCATGGTGTTGGATGGTACTTTGTATACTGTGCAAGGAGAAAAGTAATCAACAATATCATCTAGCTACAAAGCCTGTGATCCATAACACTAACCTGCCTACAAGATATACTGGAACAATAATGGTACAAACATTATCAGAGTAAACAATCACCTTTTTTTTTAAAAAAAGGAAAACAATCAATTGATGTGGCTTATATTTTCCAGTGTTTAATCCATTATCTTCATGGTGTGGTATGGTGGTATACAGACAGACAAGATTCTGGAGCTGAGAGTCCTACATCCTTATATTCAGGCAGTAGGAAGGGGTCTGAGACACTAGGTGGAATCTTGAGCATACACGAGACCTCAATGTCTGCCTGCACAGTGACATACTTCCTTCAACAAGGCCATACCTCCTTATAGTGCCACTTCCTTTGGGGTCCATTTTCTTTAAAATACCACATTTTACTCCCTGGTTCCAAAGGCTTGTAGCCATATCATAATGCAAAACTACATTCAGTCCAACTTCAAAAATCCCCATAATCTATCATATTCTCAACAATGTTTAAAAGTCCAAAGTTCAAAGTCTTTTCTGAGATTTATACGATTTCTTAACTGTAATCCCTTATGAAATCAAATTAAAAAGCAGATTATATACTTCTAAAAGATAATGGCACAGGATATACATTACCATTCCAAATGGGAGCATAGTTAGGAAAGATTGGACCAAAGCAAGACTGAAAACCATCTGGGCAAACTCCAAGTTTGCCCTGCATCTTCACGTCTGATATCAAAGCGCTCTTTAGCTCCCCAATTCATTTCAGCTTTGTGACTGCACCACACTTCTCTCTCTTGGTCTACTTCTACTCCCTATTAGCAACTTTCCTCAGCAGGTATCCCATGGCTCTGGCATCTCCAACGTCTTGGGGTCTCCAAGGCAATCCGGCTTCACACAATGGCTTCTGTAGGCCTTCATTCAGGGATACCCCTAACACATTCCTGGCCTCAGGAGTTTTCCTTAGTAGTGAAAGCAAAATCCATAACCCCTCTTATTCTGTCCTTAGCTCTAAAGCCAGAACCATGTGGTCGAAGCTGCCAAGTTTTGCTGCTTTCTGGGGCATGGACATGGTACCCTAGTTTAGTAACTTTTACCTTCATTGCCTAAGCTCGGCTGTCCATGACCTTGCTCTGTAGACCTAGCTACGTTTAAACTTGGAGATCACCAGCTTCTGCCTCTGGAGTGCTGAGATTAAAGGTGTGCAGCACCACACCTGGCTCTAAGCTTTTCTTTAGTCCCTTCTTACAAATTGGAAATTTAGCTGGGTGGGATCTTGCCCTGAGGTCAACACTCCCTTTATTCCATTTCTTAATCCATTTATCTCCTTCAACAGAAGTTTTAGCTCTATTACACTTCCTGGTACCCCTTTTATCAGTCTGTAAATTTTATACTTTTATTTGCTCAGCTTGCTCCTTTTCATTATATATCTTCATCAGAGTTACCACTAATAACCACATGACAGAGTCTATAATAGACTCTTTTGAGATTTCCTCTGCTAACAAAACTAATCCAAGTCTCTTTACTTTAGCCTCAGGCAGATTCTTCAGACAAGGGCAAATGGCAGCCACATTCTTCATCAAAATGTTACAAGAATTGTCTCTAGGCCACTTTTAATATTCTCCTCTGAAATCTTTTGAGCCAGCTCTCCACAGTTCAAATTATACTCAGCACCACTGTCTTCCTTGCTTTTACTAGGATGGACCATTAAACATCACTTAAAACATTCGACTATGTTTCTAATCCACTGTCCCAAGGTCCATATTCCTTCAAAGAAAAGCATGGCTAGGCCTATCACAGCAATACCCCAGTACCAGTACCTACTTCAGTATTAGTTAGGGTTTCTGTTGCTATGAGGAGACACCATGATCACAGCAACTCTTACAAATGAAAAGCTTTTAATTGGGTTGGCTTACATTTTCAGAGGTTTAGTCTATTATCTTCATCGTGCAACACAGTGGTGTGTAGGCAGACATGGTGCTGAAGAAGTAGCTGAGTGTCCATCTTCCTGGCTTGCAGATAACAGTAAGTGATCTGTCTAACTGAGCCTGGCTTGAGCATATATCTAAAAAATCACTTTTAAGAATAGATTTAAGGCCTACTCCATGAGATGGAACCTATACCTAATACTAATAAAGTGACCAAGAACTTGAAACTAGATAGGTTACGGGTCCTAGGGGAAAATCTATTATTATTATTAAAGGTAGCAGAGAAAAATATATAGCACAATAAAAAATAAAATAAAAGAGCATAGCAATAAAATGATGACTTATAAGTCATTGCTATACATGTAGATCAGCATAGCACCCAATCCTCGTCAGAGAAGCTTTTTATGTAGAAATGTTAATTTAAAAAGATATCCACAATAGTAAGTAGAGAGTGAGAGACTTTGGAGTACTCAGCCCTAAATGGGATGCCTTTATCAAACCAAGGCTCAGGGATCTATGAAGAAGATAAGGCAGAAAGATTTTAAGATCCAGAAGTAATCTATGACTCGAAAGAAATAGCATTCTCCAGACAAAGCACAGCTGATACACATCTGAATTCACAGAGACTGTGATATCATGCACAAATTTAAACCAGGCCAAATTTACAATTTCTTAATGATCGATGATGTTAAACACTTTTCCATATACCTCTTAACCAGTAGTATATCTTCTTTTGAGTATTTTTTAAAAGATATTTTTTTGCCCATTTTAAAATGGATTTATATTGAGTTATTTGAGTATTTAGCTTTGCTCACAAATGATGGCTTCTTTTCTCTGTTTGTCCCTCATTTGTATGCATAAAAGAGTATTATGCTTCTTATTCATGAATGAATGAATCTGTTCATGAAGTCAATATTAACCTATTTTTCGCTTTGAGCAAAATCCATTCTGAGATACAATGTATTTGAATTTGTGCTTGGTAGGCTCACTCACTTAATAATTGTGTCAGGCACCAATTGTCTCGGCTGATAAAATTTGTTGAGCACAATAACCCAATATGTGGACAGATGAATGTATAAACAATTTTATAAATGAATCTATCCATTTTATTATGTAAATAGTATTCTAAAAAGCTCATTGAAGCCAGAAAGTTGATGAGGGAATCAAGAAGCAGCATGTGTTGGGTATATATTAAGTGCCATTGAGTTAGATAGTGGTAATGACAGAAGTAGACAAGGAATGAGACGTGCCACCAAGTTTTAGCCTATCTCAACCTGATTTCATTTAACTGCTGGATATGTGAACAAATAAATAAGATAGTTGCTGCATTTAAGTCAGAGCCACCTCATCTTTAAATGAATTCTAACAAAAACAGGGACAAGCTTCTTACTGGCAAACATTATGTATGATACAAGGCAACATACTGAGTGTTCTGAAGACAATAACTTCTTTTGCCATAGTTCACGTTCATAATTAATTTGATTATATCATTTTAGGCTTATAGGTCTTAAAGCACAGACTCAGGAATGCTAGAAAATGTCTCAAGGATGAGTTACAGGTATTCAGCAACACTATCAAGATTGGATGTGGAAATTTCTTACCAAAGTATTGGCTATTGTCCTGTAGTTCTGTCTTGTTAGCTGGTGGCATGGAGACTTGGCCTTCCACTTTTCTATAGGTCTTGATATGGAGGAAATCTGGATGATTTTCTTGAATCCCAGCTGCTAGCCTGGTTCTTTTGTTAGATTCTTGAGTGTCTCGAGCCTCTCTTGGGTCTGAGAACTTCATTTCAAGCCAGGTACTTTCCTAGACTGTTCCTACTGTATATTGGTCAGGTCTCTGCACTTCTAGCCCCTGAAATCCAGTGCACGAGAATCTACGGAAGATGCAGAGTGTGTAAATATGCCTACACAGCTATCTCTGTCTCTCTGGCTACTGAGTGTGATTCATGCTTCTTGCTAACAAGGTCACATAGGATGAGCCCAAGTCCTATACTTTCCACCAGATTCTCTACAAACTGTCATCTACCTAAGTGGCCACACCTGTGGGAGAATTGGAATCCCTATTTCCTCTTGTCATATTCCACCTATTTTTTCTTCTTTTACTGGTCCTGGAAGGTTCAGGTCACCCGATGCCTTAGCTAGAAGGAAGAGTTTTGAGTTCCTCTCATCATGCAGCTCACTAGGGGAGGAAGCAGTTTTGTAGATATTGCATATCAATAGCATTTTGAACAGAGCCCTTTCCTTCTCTGAGCATAATTGGCCCATCTCTGAAAGAGGGGTGGTACTGACACTGTCATCTTTGGTTGGTGACAAGGAGAGGGGATAAAGGTTGTGGTACTCTTAAAGCCTAGAGTTTACTTAGTAAATGGCAGTGATGTTGTTGGCGGGGGGGATAGTTCTGTACATTGTGTTTCCTTGGTGCATGCTTTGTTATGTGGTGGGGGTTGTGTCCCTTTCCCTCCTTCACTATGCTGCCGGTTTCATTCTTCCACACTTTCAAACCTTCCAAATTTACTCAGACCCAAAGATACGACACTGGCATGCACACAAGCTCATTAAGAAAATGAACCAGATCAAACAAGACACAAGTAGTTAGAAAAGAAAAAAAGAAAGAGAATTGGGTTGAAAGTGTAGTTGTTAATTACTTGCTCTGGATTCGCAATGCCAAGAGGGCCCATCAGCTGGAATTCAGGCTGAAGGATGAAATAAATTAACAGAGACCACGCCTTGTGTTGATTCTCTGTAATGGGCCAAAGTCTTTGTAAGTAATTAATAGTAAGTTAAGAAGCCAATTTACTCGGCAATTGAAAGAGTCTTTGTAGAAACCCTTTTAAGGATAAAAGCAGAAATCACAGAGAAAAACTGGAAACATTGTTAAGGAATGAATCTCTGCTGTTAATTCCCCAGGGAAGATGTCTTTTAAAGTGGAGTTCAAGGACAAGCAGGGCTACTGCAGACTTGAGGATGGTGTAGCACTAATGAGATGACAAGAGAGCTTAGAGCAGTGACAAAATCAGAATTTTTTCTCAGCGTTCTGTACGACTTTGGGGGATTTATCAACCTCTTTGAGTCCTGTATTTTCACTTTGTGAATGAAGGATAGCACACACCCTTTGATTTGTAAAAACCATAAGAAAGATGGAAATTTTATGTGTGTGTATGTGTGTGTTATGAGTGATGACGATGAGGAAGAGGATAATCAGGGTGTGATAGTATTTTAAGAGTTAAGAAACGGGGTAATTGAAATTTAGGTTGACTCTTAGATGTTAAGACCATAATGCCAAGGCCAGTGCCTATTTATCTGTTCCAGATGTTATTCTACTGGCTCCTTGGAGCCTTACATGTGGGCTTGTCTACAGGACATGTGTAATCTTGAATAGTTATTATGTTTTCTTGACATTATTATGTTTGTTAACATAACCTGTTTCTTCATCCACTATTACCTGCAATTTGCCTATATTTTTGGGGGATTAGTAGCAGGGAATAAAAGGACTAGACCTAATATGGTGGGTATCTGTGCAATCCCTGGAGCTGAACATGCTCAGTACCACTATATCCCTTCAGCAAGCTCATGAGGCTATCTTTTATTAATCAAAGTTTGTATTTGAGAGGTGAGTTCAGTCCAGCATGAGATAAATATTAGATAACATAGTCCAGAGCTAATACCAGATGTATTTAATTCTGTTTGATAAACTAACTTAGTATGTTTAATCTTGTTCTGTGTTTTTACAGGGAAGAAATCATATTTAAAGATCTATATTTAAAGGGCCAAAAGTGTAGTTTGAGCCGTAAGAAAAAAGCATTTAGACTCTACGAAAGGTAAATTCACAATAGTGCAGTGTTGCCTCTACCTTCAACCTGTCTATGCCTCTCCCAGTTAACAACCAGAATAAGATAGGAAGATTTTTGGTTAGCTTATTAAAAGGCTACTTTGATTTTCAGGCAAATGGTGTGTTTATGGCTACAAACAGTCAACATCACCCAAGTTATCAGTAGAAGCAAAGGAGCTGCTTCTAGTTTATTAACTGTGCTTGGGATGTGTATGACACACAGAAAAATAATTAATTGGCAAAGAAAAAAACTGTAGCAGCTTTTGCAAGTAGACATGATCCTACCTGTAGTTTATAAAGATGCTACTGACATCCACTTCTTATCAAGAATGGATCAAGGTCAAGGACTTTTAGAGAAAGTCAAGATTTAGATGTCATTTTCAGTTTTTGAACATATGGATGAGATAAAGCAAAGCTCTCCATGGAGAAGAAAGAATAGAACCGCTCTAAAATCTGAAGACAGAGAGCCAGCATTCAAGGCGATGCTTTCTGTGTGTGCAGTCATTTAGGGGAGGTGGTAATAGATTCCTGTGTGCTGCAGATTCTGTGTATTTAGAGTTGAGATGGAATTCTAATTTAAATAATGCTACCTTTTGATACTGCAGGACTTCTCAGAGTGTGCCTGAATTCATTAGATCACTTATCACAGCCTCCTACCCGGCCTTCCTTTAATATCCCTGATCTATTGTTCAGTGGCTCATAATTGAGGAGTGCTGAGGTAGCTCAGCAGGTGGGCTCAGCAGGTGCTGCAGCGGCCTCTCTGTTGAATCACTCTCAGAAGGACCAGGCTGCCATTCCATTAGTTATTTTAAATAATAATCTGTTTAGAAAAAGGAACATCTCAGTGTCTGGATTATGTGTCTTTTCACTCTCTCTTCTAGTCATTTCTAATGACAGATTTGACAACTTCATCCTTAGTTTATGGAGAATACACAAAGACACACACACACACACACACACACACACACACACACACACACACATTCACCCATACTTGCATACAGGCAGGCACTCATGCCTTGTCAAGGACACATCACAGATTTTTTGATTCCCTTCCCATGGTGAGTCATTATGTGCTGAATCTGGTGTCATGGACTGGAAGCAAACAAACGTTAATTCAATTTCAGAAACTTCAGGACTATGAGGGTGGTAAAACAGAAACCAAGAATTAAACAAACGAGACCTCTTACAGAGCATTGTAAGTGGTATAATGGCAATAAGGACAGAGACACAGGAGTATGTTAACCTGTTCTCAGTAAGAATGTTATAAAAACAAGAAGCAGGCTTCACTTAACACATTGAACTTAAGAAAACCCTGCAAGCTAGGCAGTGGTGGCACACACCTCTTTAATCTTAGCACTTGGGAGGCAGAGGCAGGTGGGTCTCTGTGAGTTCAAGGCCAGCCTAGTCTGTAAGAGCTAGTTCCAGGAGAGGCTCCAATGCTACAGAGAAACCCTGTATTGAAAAGTCAAAACAAACAAACAAAACAAGATCAGCAACAACAAAAACAACAACAAAACCCTGTGGTTGGGTGAGTATAGGTGGTATGAGAGCAGAGCCTGGATCTCCCATGCTCATGGATTAGTAGGATTAACATAGCAAAAATGTCCATCTTACCAAAAGCAATCTAAAGACTCTATGCAATCCCCATCAAGACAAAGAACAATACTCAACTTCATATGGAAAAGTAAAAAAAATCCAGGATAGCTAAAACAATTGCATATAATAAAAGAATTTCCAGAGGTATCACCATCCCCAATTTCAAGATGTACTACAGAGCTATAGTAATAAAAAACACATGATATTGGCATACAAACAGAGAGGTGGATCAGTGGAATGTAATCGAAGACCCAAACAGAAATCCACACACCCATGGACAACTGATTTTTTTTTTTTTTTGAGATAGGGTTTCTCTGTATAACAGCCCTGACTGTCCTGGAGCTAGTTTTTGTAGACCAGGCTGGCCCCAAACTTATAGAGATTTGCCTATCTCTGCCTCCCAAGTGTTGGGATTAAAGGCATGCACCACCACCACCCAGCTGGACAACTGATTTTTGATAAATTATCCAGAAATATACAGTGAGAAAAAGAAAGCATCTTCAACAAAGGGTGCTGGCATAACGAGATGTTGGTATCAAGAAGAATGCAAATAGAACCATATATACCACCCTGCATGAAACTCAAGTCCAAGTGGATCCAAGACCTCAAGATAAAACCAGATACACTGAACTTGACGGAAGAGAAAATGGGGCATTATTAGGAGATAAGTTTCTGAGCACCAATACGGCACACACTAAGATCAACAGTTAGTAACTGGGACCTCATGAAACTGAGAAGTAATACAAAGGAAATTGCCAAGAGGACAAAACAGTAGCATATAGGATAGAAAAAGATTCTCACCAACTACACATCTGAGAGAGGGCTAATATCCAAAATAAATAAAGAACTCAAGAAACTAGACATCAATGAGCCAAATAATCCAATTAAAAAATGGGGTATAGATTAAATAAAGAATCCTTAACAAAGGAATCTCAAATGACTGAGAAGCACTTAAAGAATGTTCCACATCATTAGTCATCAAGGAAACCCAAATCAAAACAACTCTGAGCTTCTAGTTTATAATTGTTAGAATAGCTAAGATCAAAAACACCAATGAGAGCTCATGCTGGTGAAAATGTGGAGCAAGGGGAACACTTCACCATTGTTGGTGTGAGTGCAAACTTGTACAGCCATTTTGAAAATGAATATTGATAGTCTCCGAAAATTGTGAATAGATCTACCTCAAGACCCAGCTATTCTTCTTTTGGGCATATACCCAAAGAATCCTCAATCATACCACAAGAACACTTGCTCAACTATGTTCATAGCAGCTTGATTTATAATATCCAGAACCTGGAAACAACCTAAATGACCCTCCACTAAAGAATTAATAAAGAAAATATATGGAGATAGGGACAGAGACCCACACTGGAACACTGGACTGAGCTCCCAAAGTCCCAATGAGGAACAGAAGGAGGGAGAAGATGAGCAAGGAAGTCAGGACCAAGAGGGGTGCACCCACCCACGGAGACAGTGGGGCTGATCTATTGGGAGCTCACCAAGGCCAGCTGGATTGTGACTGAAAAAGCAGGGGATAAACCCGGACTCTCTGAATATGGCGGACAATGAGGGTTGCTGAGAAGCCAAAAACAATGGCACTGGGTTTTGATCCTACTTCTTGTTCTGGTTTTGTGGGGGCCTAGCCAGTTTGGATGTTCACCTTCCTAGACCAGGATGGAGGGGGGAGGACTTTGGACTTTCCACAGGGCAGGGAATCCTGACTGCTCTTCAGACTTGAGAGGGAGGGGGAGAGGAGTGGGGAGAGGGCGGGAGGAGTGGGAGGCTGGGAGGAGGCGGAAATTTTTTTTCTCAATAAAAAAAAAAGAAAATATAGTACATTCACATAGTGGAATATTATTCAGTTGTTAAAAACTATGACCTCATGAAATTTGCCGGCAAATGGATGGGACTAAAACCATGCTGAGTGAGGTAGCCCAGACCAAGAAAGAAAACATGGTATGTACTCACTTATAAGTGAACATTAGCTGTAAACAATAATCATGCTAAAATCCCAAGACCCAAAAAGGCTAAGAAATGAAAGGATTCAAGAGGCAATGCATGGATTTCCTTGGGAAGAGGAACTAGAATATATTCCACAGGTGAACTTAGACCTGGTGGGAGTGGGAGCAGGAGGAATCAGGTAGGGGTTGGAGGAAGATGGTAACTGGGAACAATGACTGGGCTTGGGGAGCATTTTAGGGTAAAGTAGAAATCTAATGTAATGGAAATTACAAGGTATCAAAGACTCCTAATAATGGGGGATATGAAGCCTAAGCTAGCCATCATCTGTCGTCAGGAAGGCTTCCAGGGAAGGGATGAGGACACCAATCCAGACACACACAAAAACCTTTGTTCTACAATTTGTATGGCCTGCAAGGTGTGCTGGAGTAAAAGGTGGTGCAGAATTTGAGGGAATGAATGACCAATAGCTGGTCCAACTTGAGGCCCATGCCACTAGAGGGAGACCACATCTGGTAAGATGTTGTCTAGAGTGCCAGGAACCAGGGGCTGGATAGCCCACAGACATAGGACAGAACCTACATACCTACATGATCAAAAAAAAAAGTCAATAAAGTGATTCCTAATGCTATACTCTTAGACTGGTGCCCCGTCCAATTGTCATCAGAGAAGCTTCATCCAGCACATGGTGGAAACAGATACAGAGACCTGCAGCCTTACATTAGGTGGAGCTTGGGGAATCGTGTGGAAGAGAGTAAGGAAAGATCCTAGGAACCAGAGGGTTGAAGGACACCACAAGAAAACTCACAGAATATACTACACATGGGGCTCACAGAGACTGTAATGGCAATCAGGGACCCTTAACGGATCTGACTTAGGTCGTCTGTATATATGTTATGTTTCTGTAGCTTGGTGTTCCTCTGGGACCACTAACAGTGGGAGAAGGGGCTGTCTCTGACTCTTTTGCCTGCTTTTGGGATTCTTTTCCTCCCACTGGGCTACCTCACCCAGCCTAAATATAAGGGGATCTTGATATGCTATGATTGGTTGATATCTCTAGGAGGCAGCAGCCCTTTTCTGAAGGGAAAGAAGGAAAAGTGGATCTGGAGAAGAGGGGAAGTGGGGGAGGGATTGGGGAAGAAGAGGGAGGGGAATCTGCAGTGGGAATGTAGTATATGAGAGAAGAGTAAAAAAAAAAAGAAAAGAAAACTTTGTGAACTGGTCAACTTTAAAGAAATTTTTGAGTTAATGCCATTATCAGATCTCTCAGGAATCACGTGGCTGTGAGCTGTCACTCTATCCCAGTGGATTTCTGAAAGGTTTGTGTTCCACAAGTCTCCTTGACTCCCTGTAGATTTGGGTTTTGTGTATTAGGATGCATAATTTAATTGTCTGTATTTGGCTGCAACATAGTCTATTAAAGTAAACCAATTATAAAAAAATTATTGACTTTTCTATGAAACAAACATTTTAATTAATGTGAGAATTGTTACCATTCCATAAATTAGTTTGTTAAAGAGTCAGCCAATGAAGAATAAGACTCAATTTTATTTTTATTTAAAATGTTCTGTTATACAAAGGTTATCAAATAATTGGGATCTTCTCTACTTTGTACATAATTATTAGTATACAAACACCATGTCTGTGATAAAAGATTTTAATACGGTGAATGCATTTGCAATCCAATGTAATGTATTCTGTCTCCTGTTACATTTGGAATGTGAAATGTTCCCCACAGGCTCATGGTCTTGAATGTTTGGTCCACAGATGGTGATGCTCTTTGGGATGCCTTCAGAATCCTTGTGATACAGAGCTGAGCTAGAGGATGCAAAGATCATAACTCCACTTCCATCCCAAGCTCTCTTTTTATTGTTTTGTTTTTATTTTTTATTGATCTATACATTTTTCTCTGCTCTATTTCTTAATCTGCTATGATGTGAGAAAGCTGTGCCATCAGCCCCCACTGTCACAGATATGCCTTCTCCCCATGATAGACTATTCCTCTGAACTGGGAGCCAGCATAAACCCTGTCTTCTTTAAATTGTTTCTGTGGGGTATGTGGTTACACAAAGAGTAATGTCATTGACACACTTTCCAACCTGAAAAAGGCTCAGATAATAGGGATGTTATCAGTAACATTGAAAATGATTTATACTAAAGAAATAAATTTTGTAGAAAAACGTAAGAGTTCTACAGGACCATGAAAGCAGGCCACTGAAGTGTAAAGTACAGTCATTGCACAGTAATCCATTTTGACAAGTGAGGAGAGGAGAATTGAGTTCCTTAATGGTTACTGCGTTACTCCCCTGTTCTTTAACATAGGTGTTCTCAGTGGTTACCTCAATGCCTTTGGTGTTTCCATATTTGATAAGTGGAAAGCTGGGGCTTTCCCCAACTTTCCTGATACTATCTCATATTCTTCAGAAATTTGACAGAATTAGGAATCTTGTGAAAATTTTTGTTGACCAGGAACATGCCATGGTTGTGCAAACATTTTCTTCTGAAGCAGCATTCAGTACCTAACTGTGGTCACAAGGAAGTCCAGCATCTTTTATACCCTCTTATGGCTCAGTGACTTGATTATCTTTGAACTCCTAAATGTTTTCTTATTTATACCAATAGAATATTACGCTGACGATTCATAGGCTATTTACATATTTGTGTCTGCGCTACTTTGTGGTTCTTGCCATCTACCCTTGGGAATGACTTGATTTTGTTTTGGTGAATGGGAAGACAACACTTGAGTTCACGTATCCTTGAGTACCCAGCACTTAGCACCATCCGTCCAGTCTTTGCCTGCTCCCAGTCCTGGATAACTGGATCTTATCTCTCAGCTTCATCCAAGCTGGCTCATTAAGATGATGTCAGGGCCTTAATTCTGAACTTGACAACAATGGATGCTTCAGTCAGATGTTTCTTGATAGCAAGGCTTATGTCTCACGCTGTAGGGGTTGTCACGGGGAGGATCCTTAGGCTAGCTATAGAGAAAAGCCAGGAGAAACAGTAATGCCTCTTCCCTAATTGCTAGGTCCTTGCTGTGTCTAGTCAAAAGTTTAGGAGATATGCAAAATATTCATCAGTATGGCTATAGGATAGGATCATTTCAGGTTCCCTATCCTGAGCTGCCCCAGGAACTAACTGGGGACCTCGCCTT
>NC_022017.1:33957851-33967350 GCF_000317375.1 Microtus ochrogaster | reverse complement strand
ATAAACACAAATACAGTAAGATTTCTTCAGTCAGTTAGATGCACAAATACTCCAGTCTATGTATAGTAGAGTAGGTAAGAGAGGCATGCACAGGACTGAGTCCAGCCTGCAGCTGATGGAGTCACAGATGCAGAAGGACAGGTTTATATGAGACAAGAGCTGCCCTGCAGTCAAAGGTGGCATCCAGAAACACCTGATGCAAAGTCTGTTTTTGCATACTGAAATAGTACAAACTGGACCAGACCTTGAAAGGTCCTGGAATTCTGTGGCCTAGAGATAGTGAAATATTCTAGTATCAGATATTGCCTACTGACACAGTGGTGCTTATTGTGAATTCAACACATTAATATATTCAGCTTCAAGAGACGCTATAGAACTGTTCAGACATTCTTCAAAAGACCTGAGAGGGGAAAGGTATTAACTCAGAAAATGTACACAGACATAATTAAAACCTGCATTCATTGTCTTTTATTTCACTGAGCTTTAGTTTCTATTATGGGCTACTATAAGACAAACACCAATCAGGTTTATGAAAATTATACTGATTTGGATTTGAGTATAACTGCGCCTTCGAGTAGTGTGCTGCACCGAAGAGGTTTTAGCATTTGAGCTTTGATTAGTATATCCTAAAATTGAGAAAGGGAAGAAAGAGCCAATTGGGGAGGTTGAGTCTGGAAGAACCAATGGAATGCTTGTGAATTAATAGAATGATGGACAGACATTTTTATCTAAATCACACAAAGTGCAAACAATGAGTTCATTTGAGCTTCCCTCATCATCTAATTCTAGGGTTTTGATGAGGTGTGTATTTCAATAAACATCAAAAGACAAAGCAATGGCAAACACAATGACACTTGAAATAACACAGGTATAGGACTCAGACAGACCTATGATCTAATGTGTAGTATGATTTTGAGAAGTTATTAATGCCTATTCTCCATCATTCCTTGATACATTGGCTTCATTGTTGACTGTATTGAACCTAATGATCTTGTGAACTGATGGAATTGAAATAGGCCTGAGCCTGAAACTTTCCAATTGTTGTTAAAATCTGGAAATCCTATAGAAATTCACACACACACACACAAAAATATATATATAGCAAAGTGAGGATTAAATTGCCCCAGGCTTGAGCTGGCAGACAGATACAGAAACCAAAGAATGTGTCAAAGATTGTATTTGAAATTTTTTCAAGTCTTGCATGTGATTATCTGAGAGTTATTTAAAAATATGTGCATACATGTATCTGTATAAAGAAAATTTAAGACTCATGATTATCTAATGCTTCAGATATAACAAAATAACCAATATAACCAATATAATACTTACTTTGATCCTCTATTACCCCCAAATTCTTGTTTATATTGGCATCAACACTGTTAATAATTACTTACCTATTTTTAGAGATGTGTATAAGATTCAAGTATAGATGAAATGTGTAATGTAGATATGAATATATAGTAAGATATGTAGGTAGAGATACTTTCCAATATAAACATAACTCTAGGTAAATGATCAATACTGATAAGTATTATAGGGAAAGATACTGAGCAAATACAGTTGTAGGCATGGCAAGGATTTGGAAACATACAATGTAGTAAATTGTAGTGAAAGACTTGTGCAGGCATTGAGGTGAATGTATCTGTGTTTCTTGATCTATCAGAATGTAAGATGCTTCTCCTTGAGCTTCTGTCACCAAGGAGTTTCCTGGCTCTCATGTCTACCTCATCATGAAGGATTGTATGTACCCTTCCAACTGCAAGCAAAATAAATCCTTCTCATCCTCAGTTGCTCCTGTACGGCATCTAGACCAATGATAAGATGGTAACTGCCATGCTTTTTCTTCTGTTTGAAGTCTGTAGTGTGCTGTATTCCTTTACCAAAGTCTGGCCTCTCCCTTTATCTCAGAGATTGTTCCATAGCATTCTATGTCACGCTTTCTAGGCATTTTTCACTATACAAGTGCTCCCTAGTTAAGTCTTTTTATTTTTCTTTGCTCTTCTCTCATACAAGACATCCTGACTATAGTTTTCCCCCTCTCCACTCCTCCCAGTTCCCCCTCCCAGATCTACTGCTTCTTTGTTTCCCTTCAACAAAGAGGAGGCTTCCCAGGGAAATCAACTGAACACAGCATAACATGCTGCAGTAAGACTAGGCACAAACCCTCATATCAAGATATTTCCAAAATACAGATATTTCTGAGGTAAATTTCTAAATTAGTTTTTAAACGCAATATTTTATCCCAGAAATCTGATAGCAATTACTGAAAATAAACCCTGGTTGCCTTCTTTGCAACCAGCTTCATTTGTATATTTCTGCAGTATATTGATGCTTAACTACCAGCAGTCGTCTGAGTACTATCAGCACTAAGCCACGTATTATTATTTCCTCTTAAAGGAAAAGAAATTCCTTCATTATTTTCAGTTCTTTAATATGTTAGCTCTATGTACATAATATTTGAGAGCTTTATAATTGAAAAATAATGTTAGTTTAATATCAAATGCAACTATGTTTGAAAAATGCATGCATTAAAAAGTGGAAGTGATAATTATATGTGGCAAAATTTGACAGAAATAGCCACCTAGGTAAATCTAACTTGACTGGTTTTTAAAATGTGTTAATGATACCTGTACTGGATGTTGTTCTTCTCTGCAATGCTATGCTCCTCTCTAAATATTCTCTCCGATACGAATTCCCATTACTGTTGAAATACAGTGTGATTGGAGGTGAACAAAACATAAAGTGACATTTTTTTTTTAAGGAATAATACAACCTGTCCCTTTCATTTGGTGAGAGAAGTGGAAGATTGCCAGACAGGGTTTATAGTTTCTTTAAAGCCAGGCTGTGGAAGCACAGATTACCCTAGTGCATGTACTTATATTGTAACATGTTTTGTTTTTAAGTTTATATATGGCTTGAGGTGGTATTCATATTTTCAGAGACTTAGGGAAATTAAGAATCTACAGGACAGTGTTTCTCCATATGTGTTCCCACCATCACTGGCATCAGCATTTCCTGGGATGCTTTATGGATGCAATGTCCCATCTTTGTCCCTGGCAGAAGGAATGAGAATGCACGGGAGGACTCTACAGTGGTTTGAGCAGCAGAGAAATCTAATCATACTAAGCAGAACAATTGCTGCCTTCTGGTTCCTTAAAGGGGCTGGGATAGGGCTGGCCCCTCTAACTCCAGGCACACTGCTTCTTAAAACCACAACACTCAAGGCATATAGGTTTTGGGTTTAGCAGAAGAGACAGTTTTTGTTTTTGTTTTTTTTTTTTTGCATTTTGCAATGACATCATTCCTCATTTGAAGAATTACCCTCAGAGCATTCTTTTATATTTGCCAAATGTGACAAGAGGAGAAAAAGTTGCAACAAAAATATGTCCATAATGAAAGTTATGCAGTGACTATATTTCAATTCAATCAGAAGCGTGCAATTATAATAAAACACAGCAGGACCAGCATAAGAAAGAACCCATAAACATTTGGCCATAGAAGGGAGGGGAGCCATAAAAAGCTGTCTTAGGAGCCCAACATGGTAACGACACTCATGAACTCATAGCAACTGTGGTTGCCTGCTTGAGGCCTGAAAAAGACAAAATCAGTATACATTCAGTCACTGAAGGGGCAGAGGTTCATGAGGCCCCACTTAGGGAGGCTAACAGCCGCTCAAAGATGCCAGATGCCAGGGAAGGAAGTCATTGTCTTTAGTAATGTAGCTACTGGTGAGTTCACGCTTCATTGAACATCTCATCAAGTCGCATGGGATGACCTGCTTAGACCAGTGGGTCACAAAGCAAAGGAAAGACTCAAGAGCGTGTTGTGAACTTGGTCAGAGAAGGTTGGAGGTGGGAGTTGTCAGGGTATAAGAGATAAAACAGTGTGGACAGATGAGAGTGACAATTATGTATTAGGTACATGTTTATAGTGTTTAAACGATAAATTTAAAAAGAGACAAAATGTAGAGCTCAATAAAAATTAATTTAAAAAGACAGACAAAGAAAATGTTTTATTTCCTATATACTTTTCTGGGAAATTTGGACTTAGCTAATGTTAAATTAGAGTCTCAAAGAACAGTGACAGCGTTCCCCTGTATTTACAAATTGCCTTTGATTCAGGTGTTTCAAGGTACTATTTGTTAGTGCTTTTGTCATTAGTTTGTTTGTTTGTTTGTTTGTTTGTTTTTGGTTTTTCGAGACAGGGTTTCTCTGTGGTTTTGGAGCCTGTACTGGAACTAGCTCTTGTAGACCAGGCTGGTCTCGAACTCACAGAGATCTGCTTGCCTCTGCCTCCTGAGTGCTGGGATTAAAGATGTGTGCCACCACTGCTCGGCTTTTGTCATTAGTTTAAACAAGACATTTGGAGACAAAATAGAGATGGTTTACAGAAATATACACATACACACATGTGCATTCACTCACACAAACACATGTACAAATGCACCACACATATGCATGCACATGTACATATACATAATACATTTGGATGTGCCCATACACACATAACCATGTATAACACATATGCACACAAACATCCAATAAATATACAAATACAAGTGCTTATATACATATGCACATATACATGGGCAAACACATGCACATATGCTCACAGGCACATATTGATACACACAGATGTGCACATATGTTCACATACATGGATACACACATGCACATGAATAGAAGCACACAGTCAAAGTGAATGACAAGAGATTTACCTAACTCACCTTGACATCTCAAATCCAAGAGGATAATATGATGGAGCTGCTTTTGCTGCACAAGAGCTCAGCCTATACTTCCGGAGATAACAGTACACAGGTGGAAACGAGAGCAAACAGGATCCTACGAATGAGTGTTCATGCCAGCCTTTCATATTGGCTGCTGTATGGCTTACTTGAGAGTATATCTAGTGCTTATTGAGGCAGGAAAGGTTGAGGAAAAGGTGGCTAGAGGGAGCTGGGATTTGAGTAGTGGATGCTGTATGTGTGTGCTGAAGTATAACACCAAACTCCAACAAAATGTACAATGAAATATATTAATCAGAAATAAAATGTAAAAACTACAAGTCCCTAGCCTGGCATTTAGGACTCTAAGGATTCTTACTGGTATTCTCTCATGCATCCCAACACCCACCTTTCTGAACTGTTTGCTGACTGCAGGACTTTCTCTCTTGCTCTCTTTGACATTATTTCCCCTTCCCTTCCAGCAGGACAGAATGACAACTTCCCTGTGAGCTAGAAGTCAGTGATGTAACTGCATCATCCTGCTGCCAGACTAAAATTCCAACAACAGTCACATATGGTACCTGGTTCTCAACTGGAGCTATTTTCATGCCTTTGTTTCTTTACTGCGTGTGAACACTTGACAAAGGGACTATGAATCCAATGACCTTCAAGAAGGCATGATGCAGAGCATTGCTCTGTTGGAGAAGAGAGCCGCTTGTTGGTTCCCAGCTGCGTGGCTAGCTTAGACCCGAAATAATCACACAAAAACCATACAAAGAAGATAATGTATTAGATTTCTGAAACTGTAAGTCAGGGCCAATTAAATATTTTCTTGTATAAGAGTTGCCATGGTCATGGTGTCTCTTCAGCAATAGAAACCCTAACTAAGACAGTATACACTCTAATGCACATGCAAGATAGGATCTCTATTGCATATATATATATATATATATATATATATATATGTATGTATGTATGTATGTATATACACACACAATCAAATTAGCATTGAGCTTTAAACAGTACATCCTATCAATATATCCACTTGTACTATATGTATCACATCATCTGCACTTTGGCCTTGCCTGCTTTCAAAAACACAATGCATAAACATTTATACATGACAACAGATGGGTCCTCAAACTTTCTTCTCCAGCACGTCTCTTGCACATTTATGTGATACCTTCCCTGCAAACATTCCATGCAGCCAGCCCTACTTTATTTGTTATACAAACATAAAGATAAATGTCTCACATCTCTATCTCTTTCCTTAGTCCCAAACCACATACATAAGTATACTTGGTAGAGATTTGAAAAGACTGAATTTGAATATTTATCTTATTGGCACAAGATATTTGAGGCTTTTCTGTATGTCTGACTGAAGTTTCTTTCCTGCCAAAGGACCTATGCTATGAGAAGCTTCTTTAGCTACAGAGTCCACATTGAAGTAATTGTCATTGTATTACCTTGATCATTATTACTGCCCCTTGAATAGATAAATTCAGTAAACACACAAATTACTACCTTCAACGTTTGTAAAATGGATTTAAGATGCAGACACTAAAGTTCTGAGAAAGGTGACTTTATTATAGTGTGAGCGATCCAATCAGGCAGATAACTACATGTTTTCTAATCCCTGGAATCCAGTTATTCTCAGCTTGGTGCAGGGTGAAGGCATTTCCTCCATGCAACAATGGGAATGGCTGGAGTTCATTTCTGCTTATAAAAACTTGTAGGAAGAAGGTGATTGCCACTGGCTTTTAGTGAGTAGATGCCAGAGATACCTTTTTGTTTATTTAATATAGTAACTGCTGTGAGCTCATAAATGTAGAGGTTCTGCTATGCACAGAAGACAGTGTGTTACTCTCTCCCTCCCTCACCTCTGGTCCTTACATTCTTTCTGACACCCCTTCCAAGAGGATATCTTAGCTGTGTTTGTGTGTGTGTCTGTGAGGTGTATGTGTGTGGTGTGTGTGTGTGTTTGTGAATGTCTGTGTCTGTCTGTGTGATGTGCATGTCCCATTTGTGGCAGATAATTTCACAGACACTTATTCTCTGCAATTTGAAATGTCTTATATTTCTACATTAAACATTATTCATCACATAAAAATGTCTCTGATGTTGCCTGATAGCTATACTAATCTATGGATATAATGATTGAAATTTGCAGGGTAGTTTGATACTATGCTGACACACACACACACATTAAGTGTGGCTAAAGGACTATCATCAATCTATGTATCATGTATGTATGTATGTATGTATGTATCACCTATCTATATGTCTATCATCTTTATCTCTCTCTTTCTCTAGCTATCTACCATCTATGTATGTATGTATGTATGTTTGTGTGTATGTATTGATATATCTATCTATCTATGTATCTATCTATCATCTATCTATCTATCTATCTATCTATCTATCTATCATCTATCCATCTATAGTAATATAATATATGGTTTAATTAGTTAATAGTTTAATTGGAGTTACCTTACAAGTTGATAATGTTCTTCCCAAAAGCCATGGGCTACTAAATAAAAGGCCAAATGTCATATATGGGATATCTCCATTTGAGTTGTTGGTCAAGATGTCTTAGAGACTACCAAAATAATATAGACTATTGTCACTGCTATTTGTTGTCCATTGAAACTTGATGGTAAGACTCCATTTCGGAAGACATCATACATTTCAGTCACTGAACATGGAATCAGTTTGGTACTTATCAGGAAGCTTCCTCACTGTTTTTTTTCCTTTATAGTACCAGAAGGTGCCACACAAGCTGGAATAGAAAAATTATCAACAGTCTTATATATAGAGAGAGTAGTTTCTCATCACTTGTTAATGAAAGCTGTTAGTTTGTTCCTGGCTGCCCAGATATGAAATAATCACATAAAACCACATTATTTGCAATATTGTTTGGCCAATAGCTTAAGCATATTTCTGGATAATTCATATCCTAAACTAATTCATTTCCATTAATCTGTATATTGCCACATGGCTGTGGCTTACTGGATAAAATTCCATTCGGTGTCTGTCTCTGTTGGGCCTAAATGGCATCTTTCATCTCTGCCTACTCTCTCTCTATATATATTTCTTCCAACCTGGCTATATTCTGTTAATCTATTGGCCAAAAGCCGCTTCTTTATTAATCAATAAAAGCAACACATAGATAAAAGGACTTCCCATACCATTAAACATTTTCTGTTTAAATAAAATGGAAGGTTTTAACTTTTACATAGTAAAATTACATATAACAAAACAGTTCTCAAGGAAGAATTATAGTTACAATATTTATATCTACTTTATCTTTTATCATAACTAAGGAAAACTATAACTATCTTCAACTCCATCATAGACTCCAGAAGGATTTAATATTATCTAAGTAAACAGGAAGTGTATTGTAAGCAACTTCCAAAACTAGAGAAATGACAGGGATATATTGCTGTCTGGACAGTCACCCAAAGTTCTTCTGTATCATTATGGCATACATCTTCAACCTATAGGCCCATAGTATACAGCAGACTTTCCCATGAAGCAGGAAATTTCAAAGACAGTTCTGGCTATATAGGCAGTTTGTCAGTCACTTTCTTCTGAGTCTTGCAGAATGTCTGGCAGACTCTTTCATGAAGCTGGAACCCCAAAGTATGGTCTCACCTTTAGACGAGTTCAGCAGTCATTTCTCTGTGGGTCCTGCATGTCTTGTTCATACAACACAACATAAAGAAGTCCAGGCAAGAGAAATTTCTTGCCCAATAGCTACCCAATGCCATAAGGAGACCTTTCTATGCCCATCATCCTCTTGAAGTAATTGGTGCTGACAGGAGCAGATGTGTCTCACTGTCATGAAAAATACTAGACTCTTAAAACATTTTAAATTCCACACTCTGTAGTCGTTGAAAGATCTGAAGAATAACTATCCATCTGAAATATATCTGTACATCTAACACAAACTTGCCTATTATAGATGACTCTCTATTAACCTGTATTTCTTAATTATACATTACATTTTTCAATGAGTTTCACAAACACAATACCTTAATCAAGAGCAGAAATACATATAACAAAATTGACCTTAAATTTGTATCCATAGACCAAGATCCATACCAATGCAAATCTCTATAGTATATCCCCTTTAAATGTAAACATTTATAAACAATCATTTAGGGAATTTGGATGTAGTTCTCTCCAAACTGCTTTCTGCTTTTTGTTGGGCAAAGTAATTTGGGGGTGGGGGGTGTTTGTGTTGACTTTTAGCCTATCAAACCACATTAGTCTGGAAGAAATCCACAGGTTCTCATCCTCTGTGGAAATAAAAGAACAAGCTCTTTTTCAAAGCAACAAATCCTTAATAGACCCAAATTAAAGATGCATTTAAGAAATATATATATATATATACATATATATGTATATATATATGTATATATATATATATCTTATGTAACTCATATTCTAAATTAACCCATCTCCATTAACCTGTATATCAACATGTGGCTGTGGCTTACCAGGTAAAGTTCTGTCTGGCGTCTGTCTTTGGAGGGGATGCATGACATCTCATGATTCTGCCCACTCTCTCTCTATATCTCTTTCAGCCTTGATATATTCTCTTAAGCCTTTGGTCAAAAGCAGATTTTTTATTGACCAATAAAATCAACACATAGACAGATGGACCTCCCACACCAATCACTCACATCAAGAAATGTGAATTTCATTAAAAGACAACCCTCTGAACATGAGTTACATAAGCTGATGAATGGCCACCTATATTTCCTCATTTAC
>NC_022017.1:33930183-33957751 GCF_000317375.1 Microtus ochrogaster | reverse complement strand
TAGCAGGTAAAGTTCTGTCTGGCGTCTGTCTTTGGCGGGGATGCATGACATCTCATGATTCTGCCCACTCTCTCTCTATATCTCTTTCAGCCTTGCTATATTCTCTTAAGCCTTTGGTCAAAAGCAGATTCTTTATTGACCAATAAAATCAACACATAGACAGATGGACCTCCCACTCACATCAAGAAATGTGAATTTCATTAAAAGACAACCCTCTGAACATGAGTTACATAAGCTGATGAATGGCCACCTATATTTCCTCATTTACATGCCATCTCTTCAATAGCAATTAAGAGAAACCAGGAAGACCAAATGCCCAGTTTTTCTATATGACATAAATCAGCTGGACAAGTGCTCATGGAACTAAAATGCACTCATCTTGGTCTCTCATTGAATGAATTACCAACCAGGGGGAACTCAGAGGACTGAATGCCCCCTGGCAGCTTTTCATAGCTGAAGAATCTGACAGTCTTGGCTTAGAGTTCTCTACTGTCATTATTTTTCAGGACACAGAGACTTCTAGGTTTGTGGATAATGAGTCTCTTTATAGGAGGAAAAACAGAAGCTAGATCTCATTTGATACATTATGAAGTTTCTAAGCCAGACTCCTTAGTTTCATTCTTAGAAACAAAATCCATCTGTAGTCTACTGCAGATGGCATGGGATCTCTGTTCATCAGAAGATTGATTAGTTCATTTATTGGTTTATTTCCTGGCATCAGAGCTTTACAGAACCCAAACTCTTTCTTCTGGTTTTTCTAATGATCATGGAATATCATTACAAGTGGTTTAAATAACCCATTGGTATCCACACAGTGTTGCATTGCTTATAAAGACCGTGCATGGCTGATTCTCACCATAGTCTGATAACCTATAACAGGCAACAGCATGCTAAGTAGAAAAAAGTTCTCAAAGCATTCCCACTAAGATAAATACAAGACAAAGATGTCCACATATCCCAGTTTTATTCAATATTGTGCTTGAAGTTTTAGCTATATCAGTAATCCAATAGAAAAGGGGATACAAATATGAAAATGAATGCCAAAATATTCCCATTTTCAGTTAATAAGGTATTACACATAAGAGAGACCAAAGGCCTCACCAAAAACATCTGGTGCTTGTAAGCACTTCACTAATGTGTCAGAATTCAAGTCAGTAGTTTTGCAGTATAATACCAGCAAACATATTGAAAAAGAAAAGAAATCAGGAAAACAGTCTTCCACTCACAACACACAAACATAGACATACAGAAAGGCATATTTATTTTCCAGAAATATATATTATTTTTGAATATATATTTGGAAATAAACCTCACCAAGAAATAAAAGATCTCTACAGTGAAAACTTGATCTCATTATTGATTTATTAAAGTAGGTAGAGCTGACTACCACCAAGGTGAGTTCTGAGTGGAAACTCACTTTCAAGTAGATATAACCAGCAGGTCAAACCAAACTCATGCTTCTACATCTGAACTTCAGAAAGGCTAGGAAAATCGGCTCCACATGGGATCAAAGGCACATCTATTGTAAACTTTCTTGCATAAATTTACAAGTTCACTACATAAGGCCAAAGCACTCAGTGACTGGCATGTTCAGATCTTGGCAAAACATCATATTGTCACTTACATTGGTGTGGCATCTGTCAGTTTATACCCATTGAGTTGAAAATGATGACTGACTTTTGACTGAGTAAAATTGTTCATTTTCCCAATGGTTAGGCTCTTTATGGGGGGCTCGTATGTGATATATCAATAAGTTAAAATGCTTCAAGACCTCAGGAAGACACTTGGTTGCTTCTGACAACTTCATTATTCCATGTTCTAGAACATCTTTATAAATCTCTGTGTTTAATTGAACCCACTTTTATTTGCAAAGATTTTGAACTTTTACATTTTCATTGAGACAAAATTCATGCAAAATCTTCATATGTTTACATTTTGCACATTTGCAAACATAAGACCAGGAATATCTGTGTAAGTATATGTATATGTAAATACATATGTAAATGTTTGTGTACACATGTATATAAGGACATTAAAGTAGGAGCTATGCTTTTTACATGATTTAAGCATGTAACATTACAATGCCTTGCTGCTGCCTATAGGTACTGTGCCCTATAGCAGACCCAAAGCAAGTATTCATTCTGCAAAGTTTAAACGTTATGCTTACTGAACAGAAACTCCCTGTGCCTCCCTTTCTCCTAACTTCTGACAACCACCATTTATACTCTCTGTTGCTATGAGAAATCATGAAGTATTTAGTTCTCAAAGTTCTGGCAGCTAGGAATTACTCCCCAGACAGTAGATGATAAAATGTACTTTTGAGATCTGACGTGTTCAGACAGAAAGATTTATTTTAGCACATGCAGCCATCTTGGTAGGGAAGGCATGGATCAGTTCATGGTATCTGGAATGTGGAGCGGAACTACACATCTTTATGGAGCAGAGAGCAGAAAATGAGAAAGGAACTAGTCTGTGCATAGTATTCAAAGGTCAACCCCTACTGAGCTATATTCTCCTTGTCATCCCATAATTTCTCAAAAACAACTCCAACATCTAGGGAACAAACTTGCAATACAAAAGCCTGTTAGTGGATGATTCAGGATCAAATCATAACATCAGAGTAACAGGACCACCGTATCACTCTATAGTGAGACTGAGCCAAGATACTCCAGTCATTTCAATGAGTCTAAGTCTATTGATTTTTAAGTAGATCCATTTCTTCCTGTGAGTAAACACAGGATCAGACAGAAAAATCAGCACCAAATAAAACATATCCTAAATTAACTGGAAGACACAAGAGATAACATCAAGAAAAAGAATCATAAGAGTTAGAAAATCACACTACTAATAATACAAAGATGGAAAAATTTTATAAGCAAAGAAACCAAGCCCAGATAAATAAAAGAATCAGAAATATAAAAAATAAAAATGAACTCTTAGAAATCATAAATTTTGGTCACAATGAAGATCTCAACGGAAGCTTTAGAAAATAATGTGATAATATTCCCCAGAAAGCAAAAGGGCTAGCATTAAAGAGATGGAACAGAAGAGAATGGTGACAGTAAGCATGCAGACAGGTTGGGAAGAGAAATAGTCAAGAGGTCTAAGTCCAAAAATAAATTGTATAAAGTATAGAGTCTCTGGACAAGGGAGGTATTGTGTGCATGAACTCTCAACAGCCATGGCTATCTGTGTCATGCCCACAGAAAACCACACCAGTAAACATTCCAGCATGGGTGGGAGAAGGGATCATAAGGCCCTGCTCATAGTGGAGGAGCGACAGGCAGAAAATGGCTTCTGAGGGAGGGAGGGTTAGTTTTATTTATTCATTTTTTTTGAGGCAATCCCCATGATAAGTTTTCCATGTCCATATAACCACATGCATATGGCCAACATCGATTCAACTTATATGTGACTGTATCTGTAGCCAAATCAAAATGTCTTCATTTCTGGGTCACTCAGTTATTTGATCTGTATGTATTATTTTATTATACTTACACAGTCTGGGACATACATAGTATTTTCCATTCTTTTTGTTTTTCTTGCTTTCGCTAATATTTTTTTTTTTTTGGTTTTTTCGAGACAGGGTTTCTCTGTGGTTTTGGAGCCTGTCCTGGAATTAGCTCTTGTAGACCAGGCTGGTCTCGAACTCCCAGAGATCCGCCTACCTCTGCCTCCCGAGTGCTGGGATTAAAGGTGTGCGCCACCACCGCCCGGCTGCTTTCGCTAATATTGATACTGGGATATCTGAACAGATATACCTCATGGTACAGTGTACTGAAAACTATGACATGGGGAGGGGAGATCCCTGAGCTTCCAGGTAGGTGAACCAACTCCAAAATTGGCTTTTGGGGGGAAGATATAAAATTGGAATGTGCAAGAACCTAAACCTCATCTATTGCAAAGTGAAACAGTATGGATGACCAGACTTACAATATCATAACTGAATATTTAGCAAACAGTGACACACAGTGATATGGGAGGTGCTTGGTGAGAGGCACAGATGGGCAAAATAGTCACCATGTCTCCTGGTGGGACAGTCGAGCTTGCTAGAAGGAGTGTGGTGTAAATGTCCTATAATTGTATAGAATCAAACACGTAGAAATCTCGCATTCCCTTGTTTAGGGTGCTATAAAGAACTTCTGTGGCACTAGACACCTTATTGCCAAGCATTGCTTTTCAGGACCACAGAAACAGTAAACTAAAGAGAAGAAAAAAATGTGAAAGAAGAATTTGTACTTTTTAGGCCTTGAGTATCAGTGTTTTACTTAAAGGAAAACTGCACAGAGGCTAATAATAATTTATATCAGATGTTTCTCCTATGATCTGGGGGCCTTTCCAAGCTGTAATGAACAATTGTGAGCAACAAAGGAAGCAATTATGGTTCCCACCCTGTCGGATCCATTTAAGCCGTGATTTATGGCTGTCGGAAGTCTGCTTAGCTCTGTCTTCTATCCGTAAGAACAGGTGCCATAAGCACTTCTTAGTCATTCTTCCTCCTGCCAGGTTTTATGTTGGAGCATCATTCATTTTTGGTTCATGCCTGGCACCTGTCCTAAAAGGATTTAAGTTGGCCAGCTGCAATAAGAACAACAACCCTAAAAATAACATCATAAACAGAGCCAATGCCATGAACGAAAATAGTGCTGTAAGTTGAACAGTTCCTTTCTGCTGTTCTCTATGCTTAGTGCATTACAAACACGAGCTGACTTATTTACCACACCGTCCATATGATAAATAACATGAATTCCATGAGATATATAAAGACTCTGATCTCTAAAGTGACATTTTAAGTGATTCAAGTTTGCATAGTTTAAATTCAAGTGCAAGTACATTAACTATTTTTTTAATATGACTATATACTTTTGATATTTGCAATAAGCTTGGGAAAAGATAAACCATGTTTATTTCTCAGTTTTTCTGGCTTTTTTTCCAACTTCAAAAGTGTATCGTGATGATTAGGAAAATTTTAATGAAATGTAAGTTACTGGGCATTGGGGTTGGAGTGATGGTTGAGTTGTTAAAGAGTGTACTGTTACTTTTGTAGAGTATCCATGTTTGGTTCCCTGTACCCATCATATAGGGTGGCTCATAACCATCAGTAACTCCAGCCACAAGGGATACATCTTTTTATAGCTTCAATGGGCACTTGCATTTACATGCATATACCCTCAAACATACACATTCACATGCAATTTAAAAGTAATAAAGCAGACTTTTAAAAAATACAGGATGTACAAGAGTATTCTCTCCAGTCTCTATCTTTTGTTTTCTCTCCTCCTTCCTCTTCTTTTTCTACTAGGGTTGATGGAGCTCTCAATACACATTAGGCATATATCACAGAGACTATTTGCTCGTCTGAGATGTCTGTCTGAACACTTGCTGGAGGGCAGAGAGGTTCTTGTTTGCTATAGACTTGAGCAATTTAGCTTCTTTTTCTTCTTGAAAATAAAGGACTGCCTGCACCAAAAAGAATTCCTTTTAAAACTAACAGTAGAATATCGTGATGTTTGTTCAATCACTCCTGTAAGATGGCACACAGCAGAATAGGCTGACCTGTAGTTCTTACAAACAAATCTATTGCATACTTTGGGTAATTTTAGAGGCAAAATTAACTTCTAGTATGCTAGCACATTCTGGAAGAGAAAGAAATTGGGAAAAAATGAGATATTTAAATTAAATTAGCCAACTTTATTAATGCTCTAAACCTAATTTCAAGCATACAGTGAGCACACACCCAAAGTGCCAAGAGTTCACCAAAATTTCAAGACCAAATGCTTTCATATTGAAATGGTTACTATTAGCAGATGAAATTATATGGGTACAATACATCATCTTAAATAGCATCTTTAATAGGCCTATGCAGCTACACACACAATTACTTTATTCCTTAGGAAGTACTGAATTTGGGGGAGCCTGTTCTTTCCAAAATGGAATCCCTGCATCTATGGTTTTATGACTTCAAAACCTCCACACTGCAATCTAGTGATATGTGATAAGTCTCCATCATAGGAGTCTCCATCACAGAGCAGGCTGTGATATGCTAAGGAGAAGGCCTACAGAATGAGGGCCATTTTGTGCCTCAGAAATCCAAAGGGTTTCAACAAAGGCAAGGACGGTAGGCAGTAAAAATGAGGCCAGCTCAGGTAGGAAGAGATGGAATTCACTTCCTGCTAGTACAAACCAAGAAAAAGGGACTCAAAGAGTTACCACTTGCAATGCTTTATCTCCTGCCTCATACCTTTCCAATAGCAGGGAAGGAAAAGTTTTAATTTTATTGCTTAGGGTGCTCTGATTAACTAAGGGGTTTCTCCCTTCATGGTCTAGATTCTATAGCCCTGGGTCCAACCCCCACTCCACGCCACCCTACCCCAAACAGCTCCAGCAGATCACAGACGGGAGGATGTTGGGTGGTGTCACACTGCAGCTTCCATGACAAGATCTTCCTTTACTTCCTTTTTCCCTTTTCATTTTGCTTTATTTGGGGAGAAAGGATGCAGGGGCATAGGCTAGATATGAGGGGACAGGAGATGGGTGGGATTGGGATGCATGATGTGAAAGAAATAAAGAATAAAATTTTTAAAAAAGTTTAAGGAGAGAGACCCTGTGTAAACAAAATGAAACCAATAAATAAATAAATAAATAAACGGAAAGGAAAAAAAGAAACAAACCAAAGAAAGCAAAACAAACAACAAAAATGGTTCATTTTTATTTTTGTGGTTTTATTTTCTATCTTTTTGGTATCTGAACTCTTGTTGACAGCAATCCTGTTTCCTCATATCTTCTGCACTGAGGTTACCCTGGACTCAGGTATTTGTATTTATGGACGACTCTCCTCCCAAACCCATTTTTCAAAACGATTGACTCAGGTGGCTGGTATCTTCCTAGACTGAGAATTATGGGTGAAAATAATACGGCTGCACTATTAAATATTAAGCTTAAGAGATATCAAGGGATCCACTAATACCTGTGTGAAGATTACACATCGTCCTCCAAAAACCCTACTCCTAAATTTCTAGGTCATGTAACTTTCAACAGTAGCTATTAAAATGAAGACTCTCTGAGCTGACTGATGCCCAGAATTGTATTTCCTGAGCTATCTTCCCAGTGTGACCCAGTCTTGCTGTCATTTTCTTTTATATTGTTAATTAAGTTATCAGGCCATCTATTGCATGATAGAACTTGCCTCCTCCTGAGTTGTGGGACAGAGATACGATTTGACATTAGTCTGTTTTCATCTCCCTCTCTGATGTCCAAATTTTTGACTTTTGAAGTTCAAATCTACTGCTGCACGTGAAAGCATGATATAATCGTTAATGAACAAAGGGATTTGCCACATGCATGCACTGATCACATAAAAAGACTTCAATAGCATCACTAGCTCCCAGCAGAAAATGCAGAATGTGCTATTTAAGTCTGACAGTAGATCCTCTAAATTTGCATTTCCCCAGGCAATCTGTTAAGGCTCAAAATCCCTTGAACTTGAACCCTCACCTCAATTCTACCTGGTAACATTGAGACACTTTAAGCTGGCTCCTTGGGAGCCAGACATCTTACTTGGTGTTCCAGAAGAGCAACAACCACTTAAATTTATTTTAGAAGTAAGAAACTTTTGTCACTAAAGCATACTGTGTCGCCATGACAAAGCTTAACTTTACATCCTGCTTTTCATTCAGAACTAAAACTGTACTGGGTCACAAAAAAATAGAGGCTCAAAATAACGTATCTTACATCCTTGGCACTGACTCTGTGTTGGTATTATTTTTAGTTAGAGAACGGTTGTGCTATGTATCACATTGGTTCCCAGATACCCAGAGCAGCACTTTTCCATCAAGCACAGAGATATTCTTGACAGAGCTTATGAATATTTACAAGTATGATTAATAAAGATTATAAGGAGCCTCCTGCCAGGTGGGATTGTGCATTGCTGCTTAATGGGATATAGGTCAGTTTAAATTGTCCCATTAACTAGCACTTCCAGAATATTTTGTATTTCTTATATGAAGCTAGAAACATTAGGTTTGTATTAGGATTACTGTTGCAATGGGTGATACCCATGCATTGGTGAACCCTTAAGACTGACCAACGTTATTCCACCTGTGCCTCGTGGACTGTTGCTGGGGTATTTTTACTGATGAGATTGTTAATTTTCTCAAACTCAAAGTAAATAGGCCAAGGGAAGATTTGAAATCTTGTTTCTGTGACTTCAAAGCCACGCATGGCATCATGTCTTAATTCACCTTCCTGAAACTTGATTTCTGGAGGATTTTTTTCTAGGCTAGCACAGTTTTTAAAATGCTTTATTGTTTATAATTGAGCCTTTCAATATCCCCCACTCCCTTTCCTTCCTCCCCTCCCCATTCCACTTTTCCTCCCTGCCCCTGCTCTCAATTAACTCAAGAAATCTTGTCTTTTACTCCTTCCTAGGCAGACCCATGCATGTCTCTTTTAGGGTCTTTTTTGTTGTCTAGTTCTCTGGAGTTGTGGACTGTAGGCTGGTTATTCTTTGCTTTATGTCTAAAAGCCACTTATGAATGAGTATATATTATATTTATCTTTCTGGGTCTGGGTTATCTCACTCAGCATGTCTTCTTTCTAGTTCTGTCCAATGCTTTCAAATCTCAAGGTATCATTTTTTTTTTTTGCCGGTTGTTCTTCCTTTTTTTATGGTTCCCTTATTTTCTTTTTTTTTTTTTTGTTTGGGGGCCTTTTGGTTTTTTTCAAGTTTTGGCTATTACACATAATTCTGTTATGAACATAGTTGAGCAAATGTCCTTGTGGTATGATTGAGCATCCTTTGGGTATATACCTAAGAGTGGTGTTAAGAGCAGAGGGGCTGCGTCCCCAGCACCCGGCCGCCTGCACGGCTAGCTTTATACCCGAAATAATTACACGGAAACTGTATTCTTTTAATCACTGCCTGACCCATTAGTTCTAGCCTCTTATTGGCTAGCTCTTACATATTGATCTAACCCATTTCTATTATTCTGTGTAGCCCACAAGCTGGCTTACCAGGAATGATCTTAACCTGCATCTGCCTGGAGCGGGAGAATCATGGCGACTCACTGACTCAACTTCTTTCTCCCAGCCTTCTGTTCTGTTTACTCCACCCACCTAAGGGTTGGCCTATCAAGGGGCCTAGGCAGTTTCTTTATTCCTTAACCAATGAAATCAACAGATTGATATATGACACTCCCACATCAGAGTGGTATTGCTGAGTCTTGATTTAGATTGATTCCCAAAGTTCTGAGAAATGACCATATTGACTTTGAAAGTAACTGTACAAGTTTGAACTCCCACCAGCAATGGGAGAGTGTTAAGCTTACTCCACATCCTCTCCAGCATAAGTTGTCATCAATGTTCTTGATCTCGGCCATTCTTACATCTCAGAGTTGTTTTGTTGTTTTGATTTCCATATCTCTGATAGCTAAAGATGTTGAGAAATTCCTTAGATGCCTTTCAGCCATTTGAGATTCCTCTGTTGGGAGTTCTCAGTTTAGGTCTGTACCCCATTTTAAAATTGAATCATTTGTTCTTTGGATATTTAGTTTCTTAAGTTCTTTATATATTTTGGAGATCAGTCCTCTGTTAGATGTGTGGTTGGTGAAGATCTTTTCCTATTCTGTAGGCTGCCATTTTGTCTTGTTGACCATGTCCTTTGCTTTACAGAAGCTTTGCAGTTTTGGAGGTCTGATTTATAAATAATTGCTCTCAGCATCCATACTACTGGTGTTATATTTACAAAATTGTCTCCTGTGATTATGCATCCAAGGTTACTTCCCACCTTATCTTTTTTTGAGGTTCAGTTTGTTTGGTTTTATGTTGAGCTCTTTGATCCATTTGGACTTGAGTTTTGTTCATTGTGAAAGATATGGATCTATTTGTATTCTTCTACATGTTGATATCCAGTTATGCCAGCATCATTAATTGATGATGCTTCTTTATTCCATTTTATAATTTTAGCTTCTTTGTCAAAAATCATAGGTGTGTGGGTAAATATCATGGTCTTCAACTCAATTCCACTGGAGCATGTGTCTGTTTTTATAACAATACCTCATTTTTAAAGAAAAGGTACAGTCTTTTGAATGTCTTCTATAGGCACGTTTCTGGATACTTGATATCCAGTTGGCTACCTGACATCTTCCGGCTTGCTTTCTGCTTCCTGTGTACATGTAATATGTAATCTGTCATCTTTCTATTATTGTTGCCATGTTGTGCTTTTCCTGCCATTATGGACTGTAGTCTTTTAGAACTGTCAGCTGAGATAAACTTTTTCTTAAACTGCCTATGGTCATGATATTTTATCTTAACAGTAAAAAAGCAGTACACATGGGGAATCATTTCTTTTATGATCAACAAAATGAGGTAGAAGATTGTCATACAAATTAGTCATAGAACATTATCTACCAGAATGTCAAGATTACAACTTTAAATCGGATAACAAAACCTTATTTATTTGGGTTAGTATCAATCCAATATATGGAATCTGAGAAGATATCTTGCTGTTTTTTTTTATTTTTCTTTCTATCCATCATGTTGGGCATTCATTTATTCAGAGATTATTTACTGAGTATATAACATATGCCAGGTATCATTTGAGGTATGGATTGCCTAGGAGATACAAATCATGAATGTATAGAATTAATAGTCTATTGCGAAGGTAAGGATAATAATTGGAATAATTACATATATGAAAATCTCCATCAGACATTGAAATGTCATGAAACATTAAAGCAGAAAACTACATAAGGATGATTAAAGGATTCCCATCTTTAATTTTTTTGTTCTTAGAAAACTTCATTGAGAAAGAGAAAACAAAATCACGGAGGAGATAAGTGATAAGTTTGCTATAGTATGACATTGAAAGAAAGCTGATGGACCTGAAAAGAATGAGAAGAAAAGCACCTGGGAAAAATGATAAAGAATGTATAATATAATTGTAGGATCTGATAAAAATGTTTCTACTCTAAAATAGGTATCATTGGAAGATATAAAGTAGAAATAGGCTTCTGTGTTATGAAAGATCAGAGGAGATTTCTCTAATACTCAAGCCACACACAAAAAAAGAGAATTATAGACCAATCTCACTCATGAATATTTATGCAAAAATATTCAATAAAATACTGGCAAACTGAATCCAAGTACACATCAGGAAAATTATCCACGCTGGCCAAGTAGGCTACAGCCCAGAGATACAGGGATGGTTTAACATACAAAAATTTATCAATGTAATTCACCATATATATAAACTGAAAAAAAACATGATTATCTCATTAAATCCAGAAAAAAAGCCTTTGACAAAATACAACATCCCTTCATGATAAAAGTCTTGGAGAGAGCAGGGATACAAGGAGCATACCTAAACATAGTAAAGGCAATATACTGCAAGCCAACAGCCAACATCAAACTAAACAGAGAGAAACTCAAAGCAATTCTACCAAAATCAGGAACAAGACAAAGTTGTTCATTCTCCATATCTATTCAATATAATAAATGAAGTTCTAACCAGAGCAATGAAATAACAAAAGATGATCAAGGGGATACAATTTGGAAAAGAAGAAGTCAAACTTTCACTATTTGCTGATGATAAAATAGTTTGCATATATATTTTGGAAATCAGACCTTTGCCCGATGTGGGGTTGGTGAAGATCTTCTTCCAATCAGTAGGTTGTCTTTTTTGTCTTAATGACAGTGTCCTTTGCTTTACAGAAGCTTCTCAGTTTCAGGAGGTCCCATTTATTCATTGTTGCTCTTATTACCTATGCTGCTGGGGTTCTATGTAGGAAGTGGTCTCCTGTGCCCATGTGTTGTAACTACTTCCAACTTTCTCTTCTATCAGGTTCAGTGTGCTCAGATTAATATTGAGGTCTTTCATCCATTTGGACTTGAATTTTATGCATGGTGATAGATATGGATCTATTTTCATTCTTCTACAGGTTGACATCCAGTTATCCCAGCACCATTTGTTAAAGAAAATATATAAAAAACTCAAGAAATTAGACATTAAAACTCTAATTAACCCAATTTAAAAATTGGGTACTGAACTGAACAGAAAATTCTCAACAGAAGAAAATCAAATGGCCAAAAGACACTTAAGGTCATGCTCAACCTCCTTAGGAATCAGGGAAATGCAAATCAAAACAACTTTGAGATATCATCTTACATCTGTCAGAATAGCTAAAATCAAAAACACCAATGATAGCCTATGCTGGAGAGGATGTGGAGTAAGGGGAACACTCATCCATTGTTGGTGCGAATGCAAACTTGTGCAACCACTTTGGAAATCAGTGTGGCGGTTTCTCAGGAAACTGGGAGTCAACCTACCTCAGGACCCAGCAATTCCACTATTGGGAATATACCCAAGAGATGCCCAATCATACTACAAAAGCATTTGTACAACTATGTTCATAGCAACACTATTTGTAATAGCCAGAACCTGGAAACAACCTAGGTGCCCCTCAATAGAAGAATGGATAAAGAAGGTGTGGAACATACACACTTTAGAGTTTTACTCAGTGGTAAAAAAACAATGACATCTTGAATTTTGCATGCAAATGGATGGGAATAGAAAACACTTTACTGAGTGAGATAACCCAGACCCAAAAAGATGAATATGGTACATACTCACTCATAAGTGATTCTAGACATAAACAAAGGACATTGAGCCTATAATTCGTGATCCTAGAGAAGCTGAACAAGAAATGAACCCAAAGAAAATCATATAGTTATCCTCCTGGATATGGGAAGTAGACAAAATTGCCAGGCAAAAGTTTGCTCTTTTAACCTATGATTATCTGTACTCTTTTATATTATAACTGTCTATACTCCTTTTCCTCTCTCTCTCAAGTCTATTAACATTTATCTAACATTATGACCCATTTAGAAGTCTTTTCCATCAAAATTGTCTTTATCACATATTTATCTGTAATTATTTTTGAGCAGGAGAATTTTTTAAATGCTAAGTGGGCATGGCTAGGACCAACTCCACAGCTCTGCCTGTTGGTTTTTCCCAGTCTAACACGGTGTAGTCATATTTACTGCCTCTGAGAGCCATGCATACCATAAGGCCTATGTCACCCTTAAGCAATTTGTAACATTCTACTCACAAACCCTCATTTAAGTGAATGATGAATGCCAGTAGTGTTGGAAACAATTATTTATTGCATGCATTTAGTGCAAGCTCAGATGAAGCTGAGTGGGCTAGAATGTCCTAAGCAACCAACAACCAAGATAACACTACATCTTTAGATTACTAATGTAAGGCCAATTGGATAATAAGGAGAAACACATGTCATAAGGTACCAAATATATCAGACCACAAAGTGTGTGGATTCCCAAGCTAGGACAGCCACATAGATGCATAGATAAAGACACACTGCACTGACCCCTCTGAGATGTGAGTTGAGAACTGTGTAAATTTCTGAAGTTGCTGCACCTAAGGCATGTGTTTTAGATAACATTCTTCAGAGAAACAGGGAGTGCAAGTCATAAGTGGGAGTACAGAGAGACTTTTCTTTTAAAGAAGAAGAGGCTCATATGGCTATGAAGGCCAAATTGGTTTTTTGAAAGTCAGAAGCTCAAGAACAAAGTCTGTATGTCTACAATTTGAACAGAAAGGACTAAGGCTTGTCTACAGTGTAAGCAGCAACATGAATTTGAAAGCCAGAGCGTGAGGTAGCCAAAGTTCTGGGAAATAGAAAACAGAGCCACCATTTCTGCAGTTTTGCTTTAGTTGAACATTTAATGGTTTGACAGATGCTCACCAGTATTGGTGATGTTGGCCTTTACCAAATCCACTTATCACAATTCTCATGTTTCTGTAGTCTAAGAAATCTTTTAAAATTTACCCTTCAAACATCTCTTGTTCAAGTTCAATGGGCTTATCAAGTTAGCCATCACAACAACTTCCGTACCCCATCTGTGTCTTATTTCCATTATGTTCCAGGGGAATCACTATCCTTAGTATTTTTAAGTAGGATATAATAGTGCACTTCATATAAATCCCATGAGCTACATTGCCTTTTCTCAATGAATGTAATTACTGTTGCTGATGTGAGCGATTCATCCCAGAAACGTGTTCATTACATGAGCAGTAATTACACGAGGATGCCCTTTTCTTCTTGGCTAAAAGCCTTAAAGCTGAAAAAAAAACTTTTACTTGAAATGGTTTGACCAAGAATATTTGAATTTGTAGAGTTTTTTTCCCTGAAAAACTTGTCTTTCCATCATGTTTAGACAAAATTTAGTTTCCAGATGGGTTATTCTGGCCCTAAGGACTAGACGTAAGTTATGTTGTTCTTTTAAGGAGAAACGATGGTGCTTTCTGAGATTCTCCAGCATGTAACTGCGTCAACCTCCATGTCTCTGCATTTGTATTGATCTGCAATGTGAAGCAATCCACAACATGCTTCTGGAAAGGGCAACACACAGGAGCCATACCCTGTCTTAACCATGTTGTGGCAGCTTCCATGTTAGTTAGCACCAGAGGTTAGATAGTGGATTGAAATTCTGGATATAGATTACTGAAAATTCTGTTGCTTTCTGGCATGTGAGTCAATCAGATTTCCCATCTGTAGAATCAAAATGAGAGTACTTACTTAGATTGATCTGAGGACTAAATTATAATAAATTAGGACTGTATGAAATGGAGTTTTGAAATTCATAAAATTCTGTTCAGAGATGTCATTCTTAAATTAGTTGTGGAAAGGGAGAATGCAGAAGATTAGAACAAACAGTGAAACATCTAGAGTTATAGAATTGGATCAGCAATTCTTATTTCAGACTGTTATAAAATTAGAAGAGGGGCTGAAAAATGTCTCAGCATTAAGAACTTTTATTGCTCCTGCAGAAGTCCCAAGCTCACATTCCAGCTCCCATGTTTGGTGGCTCAGAACCCCTGTAAATCCAGAGAACACATACACTCCCTCTCTCTCTCACACACATATACACAAAATTAAGAATAAAATAAATCTTTTTTAAAAGCAGAAGAAATTAAAGATTTAAATATAAAAATAATAGCACTATTAGTGTATTAGAATTATTTTATTTTTTCTTCAACAAGTGTTTGCTGAATGCCTACCATATGTCAGGTACTTATATACTGGAAGTATAGTTGTGAATCAGACAAAGCAGCTGTACTCCTTTCAAATATTGTGTGGTAGGAAAGACAGAAAATAATAAGCAAATACATATATTATAAAAATTAATAAATTGCAAATAAATAGGGTAGATGAGGGATTTCTGTGGTTGGAATTGAAACAGAAAAAAACAATATTGAGTACTTTGAGGTCAAATGTACACTTTTGTTTATTTACTTTATGCTTGTATGTATGTATTTATACATAGAGTCCATACACTCTATGTATGGACTTCTTATGTGGGGAGTACATGCGTGGGTGTGAATGTGCATGTGTGTGAGGTAGCCAGCAAACAATTGCGTGTATGTTCCTCAGAAATATTGTTCTCTTAAGACAGGTTTGCCTACAGCTGGGCAATTAGGACAGACTGCCAGACTGATCTAGTGCTCTCCCGGTGATCCTCCTGTTACCGTATCCTCAGAGCTGCGCTTGCAAGTGGGTTCCACTGAGCCAAGCATTTTCACATCAGTTCTGGGGATCAAACTCAGGTCCTGGTGCCTTCGAGGCTAGCACATAACTGCTGGCACCATCTCCACATTCATAGGTTAACTGTAAAATAGAACTGTCGGGTACAACTGAGCAGGACACAGAGATCTATATGCCAGGCCAGAGCTCTCCTCCCCTGAGGCCAGGAGGAGAATGCAGGAGCCTGCCTTGAGGAAACGCTGGTTTATTATGCTGAGCAAATGTGTGGTGGGGATGAAAAGGACAGAGAGACAGAATGGTTCATGTCCTGTGGATAGAGCCAAATACAAAGAGTTGAAGATGGTGAGGAGTGAGCTGAGGTGGATGGCCTGTTTGCCACCCAGGGCCATGGTGTTGTTTGGGCTTGGTCTACTTCCAAGAGTCTTGTCTGGGTCTATGGCCCTGCCACAGCCGTGGTCCGTGTTGATGTCCTTGGCTCCTGTTACCACTGAAGGCAGAGGATAGGGTTGCACAGATTTGGACCTGCCCCTCACTAGCTGTAACACTTGGGAGAACTGGCTCTGCCTCACACCTCTCTAGCACTCCAGAGAGCAGGTCCTGCACCTTGCCTGAATAGCATGGCATTGCTGACACTGTTGGCAGGGGTGTGGGCAAGCTGTCCCTGAGGAAGAAAGAGTGGGGAAACTGGTCCTGTCCCCTCCTCTGCCATGTGGTGGTATGGGCGAGGAAAAAGAGCCCCTCCTCCCTGTTGTCCTGAGCCACATGCAGCCGACTGGAGGGTTAATCTAGCCCCTCACTAACTGCAGCATTAGAGAGAGAGAATGCCCTGCACCTCCCCTGGGACAGCACTGAAAACTGAACTCATTGACAGGGCACAGGTGAGCCACCCCCAAAAATGTAAGTGGGAGATCTGCCCCTGCCCTTCATCAGCCATAAGGTGGATGAGCAAGAGGGAGGATGCCCTCCCCCGTTCCTCACCACCTGTAGTAGGTGGGAGAGTTAGACCTGAGATCATGAGAACTGGTGACCTGACCTTGCTCCTCTCTGGTTACAGTACTTGGGACAGTAGACGGTACAACTCCCCTTGGCAACATAGTAGTGCTGACCTACTGGTGGAGTCATGAGTGAGCCTGCAATGAGGTCATGGGGGTGGGGGTGCTAGCCCTGCGCACATGGTGTCTGCCATGTGGTGGCAAGGGCAATATGCCTTCTCTCCCTGGCTCCTTACCATCTGTGGCAAGGGAGAAAGCTGCCTCTGTCCCTTACCATCAGCAACACTTGGGAGAGTGGCCCATGCACCTCGCCTGGGCAACCCAATAGAGCTGGCCCTAGTGGTGTAGGTGGGTGAGCTCCCCAAGGGCATGAGAGCAGAGTACTGGCCCTACCTCATGCTGCTTACTGCGTAGCATGAACTAGACCCAGTGATGCTTTCTTCAGCTTACCCTGGTGTTGAGGATGAGAGAGCTGACACACTGACCAACCCAGCAAGCACCTTGACACAGAACCAGGGCTATGAGTTACCTTACCCCAACATTCACCCCATCTATGATCTGCTGGAGCATGTAAAGTCCTGTAGACCCAAGGTTTCAAGATATCCATGAGATATTATAACAACAAGAGATCTCAGAGGAGTCCCAGTGAGGGCCCAGTATTGATAGTGTAGCAGAAACTATTTTTCTAGATCCCTAGTAATAAAAATTGAATTCTTTTCATTACTAAGCACAAAGAAGTTAAGGGAACTAAGTTCAGTCTACTTTGTAGACTGAGAAGAATCTTCATGCAAAAGGTCAATGAAAAAGATTTCACACAAAAGGCTCTTCAGCCCAGGAAAAAAACAGCGCTCACATGGAAGACAGAGTGATCCAGACTTACTATTTTAAGCCTATTACCTTGACAACAACAAAAATTGTGATTCATGTTCTCTTTATTTAAAGAAAATGAAAGTTTCAGTGGTGAGATCAATCGATTGGGAGAGAGTCTGTGAACACGTGCAAACCCTTATGAATGGCATTGTTGATTAGTACGCTAAGCTCTTGTGACTTTTGGTCCAGACATTCTATCTCCGAAAATTTATCTGAGAGACAATGCAAATGAACACATGCATATGACTACACACGTAATTATTCACGGACACAGTTTTTCAGTAACTTGAATGAGAAACTACTTAAATGCCCATTTATAGGACATTATTTCATGAATTATATGACTTTCAGGTAATCATAATTCAGATACCACAGAGGATTATCTCTAAAATATAAAGCCTTCATAAAAGGGGTCGTACGGCATGATGTCTTTTATATAAAAATTAGAAGAAAATGCTATTTTTTGCAATTGTTTTATTCTTGCTGGGAGGAGAGCAAGTCCTTTATTTATTTTAACTTTCTTGAAGCACCTGCCATTGCTAATGTATGCTGAAAGTAAGAAGCTTGCAATTGTATGCAAAGAATTATTTCCCATTTTTAAATATAAAACATAGTTGGGAACTAAAGCATTGCACTCTGTCTTCTTTCTCTGATTTTGAATAAAGTTAATCACTTATTAAACTATATGATTAACTTCAAAGTTCAGTATTCAATTCATATCTGCTATTATAATTATTAATATTAAAATTGATATTAATATTAGATGTCCCAAGTTCCAGTCCAGTTAGCTGCTTGAAGTGCAGTAAATCTTCCTCATTACAGAAAACATTCCCACTGTATAAAACTTTAATTTTGAGCACACTTCCTCCTTTAGTATCATAGTGATTGAAAACAAATGAACCTTTGAGAAGCACCCTGGCTGGAGCCAAGACTCCCCATTAGAGATAACAATAGTAACAAGAAGCGTTTCCTTCTCCTTGTTTCTGGACCGAGAAGCTGATAATGTAGAGAATTTAAGGAATTTCCTTCTAGACACAAGTCAGTAGAGTCGGGACTAGGGTGTGCTCTACTGCTCTTCAGGATTCTAAGGTCCCTCACACTCCCATGACTTCAGGGACATTTCCCACTTTCTGAGATGCTAATTAAAACCTGAGTCTAAGATAATTGCCCTATGTTTCTGCCCTCGTATTTAACTTGTAGCACTGAAATCCCATCAGCCAGAATCAGAATTGTGATAGCTGATTTTTACACTAATGCTCATGCCAATTTCTTGATTTTGTCACCCAAGATAGCAATTCTCATACTTAATGTGGATAGTATATTTAAATCGAATACCACTTATTGATCTATGTCTTTCTTGGCTGTGGGGGACATCCTGAATTGGCTAAATGTTTGTCGGGTCCTTTGGTAATCCTTTGAATTTTGTTTGTGATGCTAAAGAGAATTAGATAGAAATATGAACCATGATAACCAGCCTCCACAATGACATCTTTAAGACTGCAATGGAATAAGTGAGGTATTTATTTTCAGAGGTCATGGGTAAAATACATGAACGAATGGGAAATGTGGTTGACCTTAGGGACATGATGTCAGAACTACAAAAGAAAGTTAGTTCTATTGGGTTTGAAGAAGTACACAGAACATGATGGAGATGAAGACAGAAGTCAGGGTCAGATAATCTGGAAAAAGGACAGGAATAAGGAAATCAGAGTCTGATCATTCCTTTGGCTCTCTCATTTTTGGTCACATGTTGCACACTGAACTTGATGCCCATGTTATGATTGGAACTGTAGCCTACATCCAAATGTGTTTCTGCCCTAGGCTTGACTACTTCTGATTCATTCTTATTAGCTTAAACCTTGACGTTTTGCAGTGAAGCCCACAAAGGCAAACAGAAGAAAGACAGGAAGGAAAAATCCAAAAGGAGTCATGTGCATTTAGACCCTGGGGTTGAAAGCAGTAGAAGATACTGCGGCCATGTCACAGCAGATATGCCAATCTCATCATCAATACAGAGTCAAGAATTCAGAGGTCAAGGAGGAGGCTCTTCTTAGATTACATGGCCAGAAGCTGGCTGAGCTGGGCAAGCCCAACACATCAGATATTTCTGTTACAGCAAATCTGCTATGCCCTACAACTGATTTTTGTCCTCTTCTCTTTGGATATCCTGGTCTCCTGGCCTTTACCAAGGCTGTCACTTCTGGTTATATTTTTTTATGTAGCAAAAATCTAATTCACAACATTTTTTCTGATACAAGACCCCAGGAGTCTCAAATCCCAAGAAAATTAGGATAAATCCTGAAATCTGAGGAAACCTGGATGGACTCCCATGACTTTTTCTACACTTACAATTTCTCTAATGGCTGATAGAGTTCAGGAGGTGTGTGTGTGTGTGTGTGTGTGTCAGGTGGGGGGGGAGATAGATTCAGGAGTTGAAGTGTGAGCAGAAATGTCCTCTTACTTCTATTGCATGTCTGCATGAGACCTATTTATTTATTTTTTTAAAGCAGCTCCATCTTTCAGAACCAGACCGAACATTCCCGGAGCTTAAATGACACCTTAATTGTGATGGGCAATTTAGATACACTTAGAAGTGACATCACCTGCGTGCTCAGCCATGGCTTGGAGGAAAGTGCCGTTTATCAAAATGGCTTCCAAACAGCTCTGTTTTGTGTAAGCACCATCTAAGGTGCTCGTCAGAGTCCTGCCTGAGTGCACTGCAGCGCGGTTCTGAGAGTGGCTGCCAGGAAAAGTGTTTGCATTGCTTGCTTTGCTTTCGTCTGAAGCCTTGAAATAATTTCCTTCCAGTAGTGAATGGAGGCCCTTATATGCTGTGATCCTTCGGGGCTTGAGACTTTTTAATCTCAGCCTCCAGATTGCTGCACTAACAGTAACTTTTAGGATTCGTTTTCCTCCCATTTTAATTTTAGCTTAAAACCAGGGCACTGCAAGCCTTTGTAAACAAAGTCATCGATCAGTGGCTATCATCAATTCTTGTGGGAGGGCAGAATAATTTGATGGATTCTGGACAATAGAAAAAAAAAGGAGCAAGCAAGTTGAATAAATTAATGAACATTATTATTGGTGGTAATGGAAGTTCCCTCTGGTACATTTATAGGAGCGTGCTTATTCTCACACCCAGGCTATAGCCGGGTATGTGCAGGTGGCAACATGTACTGGTTTCTTGTTTGCAGCCTCCAGTCACCACTTGAGCCTTCTTGCATTGTAATTAGATGCTTTCCCTGGATTGCAGGTGGCAAATATTTCAAGTGGATTCCTGTTATTTTCACTTGTTGCCAATCACCTGAGTAGTAGAGCTGCAAGAAGAATCTCCCGAATTCTTCATTCTTCTCAGTGAGGAATCAGGACTCTGGATCTAAGTGAGAAGTGATTGACACCAACTAACAGTTATTTAATGTGGAGTCCAGACTTTCGTTCATTCTTTAGGCTCCGAGTTCAATGCTCCTCCTCCTCTCTCACATCTTTGTACACAGACTGCTCACCTGTGAGATGACCTCTGTGTTTTCCCCTCTCCTTTTCACACTCTTCATATGGACGCTTGTGTTTTATTATTTTAGCAGCCAGAAATAAGGGTAACATCTATCCAAATATCCTCTTTCTTCTGTAACTATCTTTTTATAACAATAGAAAAATAACAAATAAGCCAACAATAGCATCCAGTTCATGCTGCTTTCTCCTAGTTAGTACACAGATGATGGCTTGAATAAGATCTGGTCTGAGTGCTACTTATGCTGAAACAAAGGTTAGAAAACCAAATAAGACCCTGTGAACATGTTCTAAAAATGTATTCTCCTCATTTAGACTAGGGTCTGCGTAAGGTACGTAGGTAGCTGCATGGATGGGGAAGGGCCTACAAGGCTGTATAGAACACTCTAGTATCATATTCATTTCCAAGATTGTCCCTGAAATGAATTGTCCCCAATCATGCTCTGGATAAGCAAACCTAGCTGCTCATAATAAAACATTCTGAAACTGTCTGGAATATGGTCGACAGTTCTGTGCTCTTAAGTTGTTTTCATTCCAATTGCACAGCTCCGCTCCCAAGAGGCGAGTTGATGCTTTCTGCAGAACACATACCTTTGAGAGTTGATGCTTCCTGCAGAACACATACCTCTGTTTGTGACAGTTATTCTTGTATTTGTAGACTCTATTAATTACTATGCAAATGACAAAATGTAAATGTGAGGACAAAGAGATATGTTTCTATGAAAACAAGTGTCAGTGTTTCCAGAAACCATGATGAAGGTGAGTGGTTTAAACCATATGGTAATCAGTCAATAAAAAGAGATTATCAGCTAAAAAATATATCCAGAAGGCTATATTTTTATTGTACCAGTGTCTCTACATTTTTTTTACTCTACTTTCAAAAACCTCATATAGGAAATCAGAGGCCATACATTATAAGCATGATTTATGCAAAAAGGACTAGGGGGAGCTATAATCAATCTGAGCTCATCTTCAGGCCCAGGCCTTGCCTGCACACCTCAACTTCAGCAAATGAAGACACATTTTAAAATTTTAAGTTAATATAAAATGTTTAAAGTGTAGATGCATCATTTTTATGAACCTCTCTTTAACTGAATCTTTTGATTAATTAACCAGCCGCAGCAGCCCTATTTTTATCGACTACAAGGGCTTGCAATGAATTTCAGGATTCTTTGAAGCTACTGCTCCCTTATGAGTTCCTCTCTTAGCAAGGCATTCATTTCTGTGTCTTGGACTCCCACCTGGGTACATATCTAGTAGAATCACTTTAACCCCTTAATTGGTAGGATCTGAGGACAAGATACCATCTTGTAGCCCTGTTTTCCCAATATTCAGTCCAATGTCAAGTGAATTTTGATGTCTTGCTGATGATCCACAGTGATTGGCTAAGGGCTGTTCTTCATGCAACCCCTAATTTAGATAGTCCTAAGTGCAGAATTCTCAGACCAAAGATTTCAGTCATCCTCAGCTCTCATATTTCTCTTCCCAGTGGTTCTGGTGACCCTTTAAATGCCCCTTTCTTTGCAACAGATGCCGATTTGACCACTTCCTGCCACCTATACTATATCAAAGTGGTCTGAGACCCTTTACTGTCCCATCTGGATCATTTCAAATAACCTCCTAACTGGTCCCTCCGCTTTCAGATTTGTCTTTTTATTGCCCTGTTCACATCATAAGTATAAGAATCCTAGTTTTGAAATACAAGTTAGATATTATCACCCCCTTCCTCAAAGTACTTCATAGCTCCCTAGCTTACGGAGAGCAAGAGTTGCTCAATAAATGTGTTTAAATGAATGAATGATAGCTACTATTACAAGTGTAGCAGTGCTTCCCATAGCAATAAGAATAAGAGCTACTGTTATAACTGTAGCGCAGTTCCTGTAATTGTCAGAGAAGGTAGCAATGAAGATTGTGGGAAAATCAGGTGAGTGGTATGGGTTTGCAATACATGTGTGGCAGTCACATACACACTGACTGACTGGCTGGTAGTTCTGTGTAGTCCCTGCTCATGTCAAGCACTGTGTAGAACAAGGGACTGGAGAGCTGGCTGTGTGAGATCATGTCTAAAAGCATTGGATGTCACATGGAGAGGTTTGGATCATTTTTCATGATCCAGGAAATGGGATGATAGGCGACAAGAGTCAAAGACTCACTCTGGGAAGACATCTTGGCTATTAATGAAATCAGAACCTGGAGGTGTTGGTTTAAGGTATGGATGATTGAATAAAGGCATGAAAAATCACCTGGGCTTGTGTTAGGAAGAGCCCAGGGTTTATTTAATGTTTAAATTTATTTATTTATTTCTTTATTTGATTGCTTGAGACAGAGCTTCTCTTAGTCTTTTCTATCACCCTCACAGGCAACCCAAAATCTCCCAAAGTTGTCCCCCATTCTTGGCTCTGGAATATTCTCTTCCATCTTCTTTTCACGTCAACAAACCTATAGTCATTCTTTTTGGCCCCAACTTTGCTTTCTCCTTTTCTCTCCTAGTGATGTGAATTGATTCCTTTGCCTCACCCTTCTGTGCCTTCCCATGTGGCATAGACACCTCTACTTCTTTAAGAACTCATTCAGTTACACTTATCGCATGAATGGCATCTTTTGTACACTGAACTCCTAGAGATCAGGGGTGCCTCTCATTTACTTTCACCGAGCACTGCGACAGCTGAATATCAGGAGCTGAATCACCATGAGTGCTCATGGGCCTATGAGTAATAGAGGGGGGAGTCTTACACATCCATGAAGGTTAATCCCAATAGTCACCTTGATGAGATCTAGAATTCCTGGGAGAGGGATGCTTGTGTACGCATGTAGGGGATTAGCTTTCTTATATTAACAGAGGTGGGAGAACCTGCCCACTTCATGGGTTCTTATCCTGGCTCATTTAAAAAGGAGAAAGGAAACTGAGCAGCAGAATTCATTACAATCTGACCATCTGCCTCAAACCCCTGTTGTCTTGACTTCTTTACTATGATGGTCCTGTAACTGAATCACAATAAACCTTCTCAAGTTGCTTGTCAGGCTCTTTTATCCCAGTGACAGGGAAGGAAGGAAGCTAAGACAGCATCTCAGTGACCGCAGGTTTGCTCTATAGAGCATTCACAGGTTTTCCGTATGATCTGCAGATGACATCTTGAGATGTATCTTCTGTGCTCTGAGACTGTCTTCTCCAAATCTCAGAGTATGGCATGTCATGGACACAATTGCTCAGGCAAAAGTATTTTATGTTCCTTTTTTCCCTATGACTATCACAATCTGCCTGCTTTCCGGACTGTAAATCCTTTGGCTGTGCCACACAATCCAAGTCATTTGAAATCTCAACACATTTTACCAAAGTTCTATGATTGCCTCAGCACAAGCTCCTTCACCCCCGACAGTCCTCACATATGATGGTCTCAAACATGTTCTTTCCATATCACTTCTTTATTAGACATCTGAGCCACTCTAATAACTTCACATATAAACCTGACCAAACCTATCCGTTCACCACCTTTTAGGGCTCCTTTTGAATCCCCTACTATTTTTTTTTAAAACTGTTGAACATTTGGTAACAAACAGGTTGTGGGAGAGGGAGAGACATAATATCCAGTTATGTAACCTCTGGGAACCCCACCAGTATCTGAAGTTTATGTCTAAAACCGAGGTAACACAGATACCCCTAGTTAAACTCTGCAGGGCTCTGAACAAAAAATAAACCAGCAAGTATGGGAAATAGGGATGGGAGGCAGAAGAAAAGCCTTCAGGGTGAGAGTGGAGGACACTAACCAGAATGTATCATATACATATATGAAATCATCAAGGAAAACATTTATTAAAAAATGGAATTCAAAGTCTTCATGTTGACTCAAGAGATGCCATGTGATCTGCCTTCTGAACTTCTCTACTCTTCCTATCTCCATTGCCCTTGTTCCCCTTCCTCCAAAATTCTCCAGATGGACTCCAGCAGGTTCTTCCTCAGGATTATCACAAACAGTTCTTCTGGATGCCATGGTTTGCCACTAAGTTTAACCTTATATTCCACCTCTGTGGAGAGGACTTCATACTCGGCCACTGTCATAGAAAGTTCCCCCTTCCCATTGAACTCTTTAAAAGAAGCTATTAATGGCCTTTGGTACTATTTAAAATGGGTTACTTAGTTGTTAGTTTGTTATTAATTTCATCTTTCTAATCTCTATGATTTCTAGATGAGATACTTCGTAAGCATAGAGATCAAAAAAGAAATAACACAAAACAAAGCCTAGTCAGTGCCTAGAGGAAGCCAAGCAACTAGTAGGCACATAGTGGTTATTGGCAGAATGGAAGAATTGAAGGGACAAACAATATTTCTTTGATTTTAATGCTGTGGTTTGAGAGGCTATTTTTTCCTCTGTCAATGTATTCAACATATTCTTGGCTCGAAAACAGAGGAGAGTGAGTGTAAGTCAGATGATAGATGAGAAAATGAGAAAATAAAATGGAGAAACTGCTGAGGTACTGAAGAGTGAACCTTAAGGGGAAACTTTCTTATTTTCAATATCTTTATTTCCCCGAACAGAAATAGAACATCTTCGTTTGCAAGGGAAATCCCTGTGGAACTTGAGAAACATGAAAGAGAACTGTTTTGCCGTTTTTGGATTTTGTTTTGCCTTGCATTGCTTCAGTGTATGAAAAGGGTTTTCTGTGCATTTTTATGAGGTCAGTGTTTGCAATAACATTATTATCAGGGCTGTAGGGAGAGACGGAAACTTTGGAGAGTGGCATTGAGCACACACACACACACACACACACACACATACACAACAGCTCATGTATTTTAGATCCACTCTACTTAGTGCTTTATAGCAAGAGTGATAGGGCTGAAGGGAATGGAATAATTGATCACTGCTCTGTTACCCGAGCACTCTGACGCACTTCCTCCAATTCTCAGGGAGTCACCACATGTGACTGCTACCGTGTCACCATTCTGTAGATAAGGAGACTGAGACAAGCAAACATTCTTTCTCCCCCACCTGCCTTCAAGATGCTTTGCTGTTCATTGTCACTGTGCACAGCCCTCCTATCTCCTCTCAGATTCGGTGGCAGTTCATCTCTTTTCCAAGTTCTCTAAGAGTGAGCAGCCCTCCTGTCACCCCGCTGTGCTCTGGGATTCATTTAGCCACACAGCTTCGGGACACTCCACAGATCACATTTTTGACCTCCTAGTTAGAGAAGGGAGAATGAACTTTCAGGCACTGGATGACAGATCTCAGACCAGATCATCTCTGTGTTTACAAAGCTTATCATCAAATGCCAAACAAACATTCTTTCTTTACTCTTATTTGTTTGTTTTGCCTTTTTGAGACAGGGTTTCTCTGTGTAACAGCCCTGGCTGTTCTAGAAGACCATGCTGGAGTGTTCACTACCACCTCCCAACTCAATCACTCTTGATAATCTCCTAAAATTCTTCTTATATTTCTTTTGGTTTTACCTATGACTCAAGCAGTCACGCTTGGCAATGAGCTGGTCCACTCAGAGGATTGGCATAGACTGTTCTTTCAACTGAGAGCTTTACCAATCACAGAAAAATGATGGTGTGTAATGTGAGGCTGAGTCAGACTCTATGAGTTCTGTTTTAAAATTTTAAATTTAGTACTTTCGTCACATTGGTGCGTTCCCTGCATTATTTCTGTTTCCCTTGTCTCTAAGATGGAGCTAAATAATCACACTCACTTCATAAGCTTTCTGTCATCATTCAGTGAGCTCATGAACAACACTTAAACAAATACCTGGGCTATAATAAGCACTCAGTGAATGACTAAAGTATCAAAACTCTTGTGCAGTCTGTGATCACCTTGCTGGGAATATCATAATGTAATAATAGATGCTGTTGTCGAGACTTGGGCGGTTAAGCATCTTGTTCAAGGTCTCACAGTCCAATTAGGAAAGTCCTGTGTTTGTCCTTGTATGTGTTTGCCTCTGTCTCTATTGTCCTGGGTTGGGAGCAGTTTTGACACTGACAAAAACTTTGGTGATACCAAGAGACTTTTAGTTGTCATAATCTGACATTATTTCTAGCTTCCAGTGAGTAGAGGTGTAAGAGTTTGCACATCGCACATCTTCACAAGGCAAGTGTTTGCAGATACGTGATGTTACTCTACAGCCTCCATCCTTCACATACATTTGCAGACGCATTCATGAGCACTGTAAACATGCGAATAGACACAAACACATTCATGCACATCCCACACATGTACACTTGTGCCAATGAAGATACTTGTAGGGTATGGTACAGTATCTAGACACTGAAAACATTTGAAGGCTAGTGCGATAGTTCAGTGGGTCAAGATCTTTGCTGCTAGGTCTGATGCTGTGAGTTTAAGCAGGACTCACATAGCGGAAGGAGAAAACGGACTCCCACTGTGGGTTCCCAAGCCAAATGAGGGACAGCCTATCTCTCAGGGGCACAGCAAGAGTGGGACCTGCCTCCTTCCAGACTGGGCCTACTCAACTCCGTAGTGACCCAAGTCATACCATGATAAAGTTAATTAAGCTTCTTTTCTCCCAAGAGGACTGGCTTCTCAGAAATCATGTGACCAGCAGTCTGCTAATCTCACTGATAGGCTTGGAGAGGCCCTGTTCCCACTGCAGCACTTCCCCATTTGATCTCTTTTCACCCTC
>NC_022017.1:33928746-33930083 GCF_000317375.1 Microtus ochrogaster | reverse complement strand
TCTCTCTGGTGGTTCACATGCAGTTTACCCTCAGCTTCCCAAGACCAGGCTCCCCAGCTCCTCTGCACTCCGGGACTGCCTGCCTGCAATGGCTGACCCACATTCCGCAAGTTGTTCTCTGACTTTTACATGCATGCCACGGCATCTGCATACCCATGCATATGCAAACAAATAAATACGTCTAATAAAAAAGTATCTCCATGTATTCCTAGATGCTAAGGGGTTGAATGTTTGCCTTTCTCCAAAACTTACATAGAAACTTATTCCCATAGGAAGCAGTGTTAGTGGGTGGAGCCCTTAAGTGATGATTAGGTAAAACCTTGAGGTGCTCTGTTCCCATGAGTTGGTTTCATTCCATATGAAAGAGTCAGAGTGGTCTGGGGGACGCAGCTCAGTGGTATAGTGCTTGCCTGACACATACCATAATGCTCAAAGTCATCATAAGAGAATTACAAAGGAAAGGTGAGTGGGTGAAGCACTTGCTGCAGAATTGTGAGGACCCGTGTTTAAATCTCCCACACTTTTATAAATGTAAGTGCATGTGGCAACCAACCAATAGTCTCAGCATTTAGGAAGTGGATAAAAATGATCTCAAGGGCAAGGTAGAGGGAGTAAGTTAGTACCCAGGTGCAGATCGCTAAAATATAAATTAATGCGAATTACACAAGTTTTAGACAACATGATGACTTTTTTTCTGAAAAGTATACAAAGCAATCATATCCATTGTTCATATAAAGATATATAAGTAGAAAAGATAAGAAAAATTTTAGAAGAAATTATTATTTAAGTGTTTAGTAGAAGAGGACCAAGTGTATTTTCATTTTCTCTCTATCTTTTCTCTTCCTTCCTTTCTTTCTTTCTTTTTCCCCTCTATCCCTCTTTCCTTCCCCTTTCTTCCTTCCTTCTCTATTCCTTCCTTCCTTCCTTCCTTCCTTCCTTCCTTCCTTCCTTCCTTCCTTTATTCCTTTATCATTTTTCAAGACAGCATTTCTCTGTGTAGCCCTGGCCATTCTGTAACTTACTCTGTATACTAGGCTGACATCAAACTCAGAGATCCACCTGCTTCTGCCATGAGAGACCTGGGATTAAGCATGTGGACTACTACTGTTTAGCCACTGTTGGAATTAAATATGTACATTACCACTGTTTGTATTTTAAGATTTTATTTTTTTAGCTAATTCTGAAATAAAAAAATAATTGCCATTGTGTATTTTTAAAAAGAGAAAGCATTTTTTTTTCAAGTTGAGGAAAAGTTTATTTGGCTTCCATGTCCATATTGCTGTTTATCATTGAAGAAATCAGGACAAGAACTCAAGCAGGGCAGAAACTCAGAGTCA
>NC_022017.1:33921742-33924237 GCF_000317375.1 Microtus ochrogaster | reverse complement strand
GAACTCTGTACGAGAAGGAAGCATATGTGTCTTCTTCCCTTGAATCTAGGAAGCTTATATGACTTTCATGATAAACAGAATACGACATAAGTGAATTTATGAAACTTTAAGGGCCACATCAAGCAAGACTGCATAGCCACTGAGAGTTTTCTGCAGACACTCATTTATAAAAACATCCTAAGACTATTGTTCAGTGAGAGAGAGATAGAGATGAAGAGGGGGGGGGAAGAAAGAGGAGGAAGAGGAGAGAAAAAGAGGGAAGACAAATGGAGATTTATGACCCAGTGAACCTCAGAAAATAGCTGCTGCTGACAGATGTTGAATATAATGTGGCTATTTTGGGTCTCCATTAAGATCAAATGTTTATATGGGGTTTTAGTATAAGGTATGCTTGGGAATGGGAAAGAGAGATGACAGACTTATACGCTGGAAAATATGACAGGAAAGTCATGAAGATGGTCTGTCCCATGGTACCACTGAGCCCACTAGATAGTGTGCTTTGGGCAGTTAACCAACTAGAAACATTTCGTTCTTGGGAATGGCATTGTGAATCATCAGTCAATCATGTTAAATTGCAGTGAGACTTCTTGGAAGTATATTATTCCATATTCTGTTTAAAAATGACCATTGAACTATGTGTCTAGCATGGGGACAATAAAATAGACACTTGAGAAGGCTCAAGACATCTTGAATAATGAATTCATTACATTGTTGTAGAAAATCCAGTCATAATAGTTATGAGGTTGAAAGTTTTCATTATACAATCTGTGTTGAATGAAGATGATTGGATACAGAAAAGCCACTTTTCTTTGTTAATTACTCAGGAAATAGACTATAAGTGCAATCCCTATTTTGCTCTTCACATTATTTTCCCAATAAAACATATAAAATATAATCTGATAATATTCAGACATTTGTTTTTTATACACAGCAAAAGAACTATTTCAAATCAATGTTAAATGGTTTTATAAGAAAATAGAATTAGTTACACAATTTGTAACTGTTGACTGGGGTTTCTGTCCTGTTCGGTTTCCCAGGTATTTAGTCCCAGAGAAAAATCACACAGAGTCTGCATTATGTTATAAACTGATTGGCCCCTTAGCTCAGGCTTCTTATTAACTTTTATAACTTATAATAACCCATTATTCTTATCTGTGTTAGCCACATGTCTTGGTACCTTCTTCAGCGGGGAAGTCACATATTGCTTCTTAGGTGTCTGGATAGGACTGCAGGGAATGGGCTTCCTTCTTCCTAGAATTCTCCTGTTCTCATTGCCCTGCCTGTACTTCCTGTCTGGTTATCCCAACCATACTTCCTGCCTGGCTACTGGCCAACCAGTGTTTATTTAAAACATAATTGACAGAATACAGAATTGTCCCCCACCAACTAACAAATAAACACAAACAGCAATACCAAAACAATAACAATAATTACAAAACAAAATTAAGAGGGGAAGTCAAAAGTTATCTTCCTGAGGCTGGGATTTTCCCCATACAATCAAGTGCTTGGTATCATATCAGATATCAGAGCAACATGGTTCTTCACATCAGCAAAATAATCTTTGCTCTGAGCACTTGACATTTGGCTCTATCCTCTGACATTTGCATAATGCTACTGTGTCCTCTGCTATTGGGAGTGTTTATTTTTACTTATGTATGGCAGGAAAGAAAATGTTATTCCTTGTTCATACTCTCTGTTCCTGTGTGACAAGAGAGAAATTGCCTCCTTGTGACCACAGTGGATCCAAGCACCAACTACAGAAATCACAGTAGTTCATATAACTGCACATGGTCTGTTTATTCAGTTTTAACTATTGATGGCAAATTTGATACATGACTGATGATGCTGAAGGCTATGTTGGATTTTTCTGTGGGCCACTTAGAGACAGGTCTTATTGGAATCATGTCTCCATCTTGATGAAAAATTCTTAGAGTTAAAAGGGAAGAGTCTTGTCTCCTAGAAGCCCTTAGAGTATTAAACTTTATAGTTATAAGCACATGGGTACTGGTGGGTCTCTTAGAGCCAAAAGCTCCTGATAAGTCTACCTGTTCATGCCATCATCATTCAATGTCTTTGCATAGAGGATGGAACTGGGCTTCAACCTCAACTGTCATTGAGAGTTAGTGGGACTTGATGAAGGACTTTGGACTTCTTTTGTAAAGCATGAATTAGTGAACCAACAACAAGTGAATATGAAACTACGTCTGACATGCAGGCTGATGATCATTATTACTGGTAGTGCAATAAAGTCAAAGTGACAAACATGAACTGTGGATCTGCACATCATTACTTAAAATCTGTAACACTTTTCTTGGATTTCTGAAAACAAATAGGGTGACCTCTTCATCTGCCTACATTACCCCCCCACCTTTTTTTTCTCAAGACAGGATTTCTTTTTTTTTTATTGAGAAAAGAAAAAAAAAACAAGTTTCCACCTCCTCCCAGCCTCCCATTTCCCTCCCCCTCCTCCCACTCTTCCCCCCCTCCTCCCACCC
>NC_022017.1:33900369-33921642 GCF_000317375.1 Microtus ochrogaster | reverse complement strand
CCTATAGCAACACTGACGAATATCTTGCATATCATCATAGAACCTTCATCTGGTGATGGATGGCGTTAGAGACAAAGACAGGATTTCTCTGTGTAGCTTTGGTGCCTGCCCTGGAGCTCTCTCTGCAGACCAGGCTGGCCTCGAACTCACAGAGATTCACCTGCCTCTGCCTCTCAAGTGCCAAGATTAAAGGTGTGCTTCACCACTGCTCAGCTACTCCCATTCTTATTATATGACTCTTGTGTACATTTATCAAACCAGCCCCCTCCAGTTTTGGTGGCATGGTTTGTATCAGGAAGGCCCCTTCTCTGAAACTCTCATGCTTAGTTCTTTCTTGTGCTAAGGATGAGTTGCATGACCATGCATGCCCTTGGGATAATCTGCCAAGGAGACCCTTACCAATCAGTTACTCCCTATACTCCTGTCTTCTCATCATCACACTGCTTTTTAAAACTTGTAATGTCGGTTATCAGTTCCCTGAATGTCTCTGTCCCTAGGATGTTAACATCACAAAAGTGGGGATTATTTTTGTTCCTTTTGTTTCTTTAACCTAAACATCATCTGTGGTGCCTGGAAATAGTAAATGTTCAACAAAAATATACAGATATCATGAAAAGAAGAACTAAGGTTTCTGGTTCTAGGTAGCCCTGATCAAAGCCCCAACCCTACCATCTGTCCCTAATTGGACTAGATCATAAGGGCTGGAAGGTGGAGACAAGTTCTTTGAAATATGTTTTGGGTATGTCCTGTATATTAAAATCTTGAACCCACAGCACCTGTGGCTACCGTCACACAGAGAAAAAGATGTGGACGAAGGAAGAGTGAGTCAGTAAGAGATGGGTGAGGGATTGGAGAGCAGTGGGAGTGAATGTGAGCAGAATACATTCTATTCATGTATCTAATTGTCAAAACTGACTTTACAGGAGTCATTTCCCCATAATCCAAAAAAAGTGAGAGATGAGAGTGATGAATAGTTAAGATGACAAATTCCGTGTTATACATTCTCTCAATTAAAAAAGTAAGCAAACATGCAAAGCCTCTTGCCAAAGGAAAAGAACTTATCTCGTAAGAAACCTCATGAATACCTCTTGAGTACAGGCATATAGATTGCCCTAGGGGTGAAGATGAGGCTGTTTGCTTCTTCACCTTAGCTGCTAATAGAATTCCTTTTCAATATTCTGTAGACACAAGGCTCCTAAGGCCAGCCGTTCATTAAGTCAGCACTCCCCTATGTGAGTATCATGGTTTGTTGCTTCTGTGTCAGAAAAAAACCCTTCTTAGATCCTCTTATGCTTTATTTCTTCTTATGCTATAGATTTTTGCTAAGGAATTGAAATTACAAGAGCCATATGTTGGAAACTTCACTGTTAAAATCATTATCAATCATCATGTCCTGTAAAATCACATCTAAACTCATCATACTAGAAACAAATACAACAAATAAAAAGAAGAGACTTTGATATATAGATATTTTACCCTTTATATGTAAACAGACATGTTTTACTTCATTTAGTAAACATTTTGGAAGCTCTTTACATAGGAAAATGGTGGTAATTTAATACAGTCCAATATTTTCAGGAAACAGCATTGTATTTATTGCTTAGAAAATATTTCAAGGTAGGTTGTGGCATAGCTCATTGGTAGAGAGCTCCCTGGTGTGTGTGAGGCCCCAGCTTGATGTCCACTGCCATTCTCCTGTACCTAAATCTAATGCCCTGTTACAGGAACAAGAACTTAGTGCCCGTTCTCTTTTTAAAATTATTTACATGTGTGGGTAAATAATGTATTTGTGTGTGTGCATGTGTGTGTGTGTGCATGGGGGGTGTGCTTGTAGATTCCAGAAAGGGACATCAGATCTTCTGGACCTAGAGTTACAGATAGTTATGAGCCAGCCAATGTGGACTCTTGGAACTGAATTCCAGTCTTCTGAAGATCAACATGTGTTCTTAATGTCTGAGCCATTTCTCCAGACCTCAGTCACAGGTTCCTCAGTTTTAGATTCTTCTCTTACATGTGTGGAGGTTTTTAAATGTGCACATTGTTATAAAATTTGTAACGCAATGTGGAGAAGGGACCATGTTTGCCTGCTGTGAGACAATAGTCTTTTACACTGTCACTTATATTATGTTTAATAAAATGCTGACTGGCCAGTAGCCAGGCAGAAGTAGAGGCAGGGTGACGAAAGGAACAGAAGAATTCTGGGAAAAGAACAGCTCAGTCTGCAGTCATCATCCAGACATAGAGGAAGCAAGATGTGACTTCATCACCAAAAAAAAAAAAAAAAATACCAAGCCACATGGAAAACACAGACAAGAATTATGGGCTAATATAATTTATGAGAGTTAATAAGAAGCCAGATATAATAGTCCAATCAGTTTATAATTAATGTAGACCTCTGTGTGTTTATTTGGGACTAAATGGCTGTGGGACTTGGTGGCTCAGAAACCTCTGTCAACACTTGCCATGATTTATATTTGCAAATTTAACCTCAGATGCCTTCCTATTCGCTCTTAGTGGAGCAATTCCAGCATTCTTTCTATCCCTCATCACTCATTTTTTCTTCCAGCCAGGACTTCTGTAAAGACTTAGGGCTCTACCTTTAAGGTCTTGTTGCCCATAGTAGGATCCATCAACAAACAGGGTATAGAAAGGCAGAACCCTGGCAGAAATCTCTACTGGAGAGAGCCCTTAGCTGATGGTGAGCAGGAGATATTCTCTCATTTCCTTGCTGAGGAAAGGAGAACTCTTCACAGTAGTGGGTTCTGTTGTCTCTTTATGGCATCCGTGTATGGACCACCACTTTCACTTATTAATGACTTCCTTGCTCATCTGTTCACTCTGCACTGCCTTCCTTATCTCCTTTCCCCAGTTCTCCACTTATTGATGGAGCTTCTGAAGTCTTCTTCACCTCAATGAAATGCACTCCACCCTAGTTGGGTGTTTCTAGAGCATTCCTTTGTGGATATCTATTTCTTTCTAGCATTATCTATCTATATTATTTTTAAAGACTGGCATATTTGAGTTTTGTGAACTGAGATAGGTGAATGTGCAGGGTCTTGTTAAACCTCTTCCCTCTGTGAGTATCTGTAAGAATGTCCATCAAAGCATTATGACAGCAGTGGCTGCAACTCCTGGGCTTGTTCATAATGTCCCTCCTCTCCTTTGCAACTATGGTTATTTTTTTTAAATTGGGTAATTGCAAACATAGCTGAAGTTTTAGGTGAGATAAACCTGTTAGATCATGAGAAGAGAGAAAGGAATGTTTCCTGGGTAGGCATCATGGGCCAGGCACAGTAGTTGGCGTTTGGCCAGTTATTGAATTGGGCCCATTTTCACTATAGGGTAGATACTACTTTAGTTTATCAATGAATTAGCTAAGAGCTGATGTGCTAGAGTGTGTTCATTTATAAAATAGATGATTTTTATCTTTATCTCATTTGAGGAAGGTTCTTAGACCAATTTTAGAAGGAAATCTCAACCATGCATTTTTTTTCATCTCCATAAACTAGATTGCTGATACATGAGAAAGACAGGAATCCATGATGGGCCAGCTCAGACACATGCCTATTTTATTATTTATTATAGATATTATGAAGCAATGACTGTTGGGAAAGAGTCTATCTAGGTATATGATGAAGATGAAGCCAGGGAGCACCGAGGTTTGAGGTATGTTGTTCTAGAGCTGTTGGCTGCAGATGTTTTTTTTGGAAAGTTCAGAAACATCAGTGATAGAGAATGCTCATAGGGAGTGGTTTGTGTATGTGTGAGTGTGTGTGTGTTTGTGTGTCTGTGTGTGCAAACATAATCAGATAATCACAAAACTATGTAATATGGATCAATGTAAAATGATTTTCTTATTGTCAGATTTTTTTTAAAGTTTAAGATTTTGGAAAATGAAGTACATAATTTAAGAATAATGTAACTACCAAATTATCAATATATTATTCTTGTTTTTTGGAATTCTTTTTTTTATTTAACTGATTTTTATTGAGCTCTACATTTTTCTCTGCTCCCCTTTCTACCTTTTCCCTCCCCTTCAATCATCCCCCAAGGTACCCATGCTCCCAATTTACTCAGGAGATCTTGTCTTTTTTTACTTCCCATGTAGATTGTAGATTATAACTATGTAAGTCTCTCTTAGCGTCCGCATTGTTGTCTAAATTCTCTGGGATTGTGATTTATAGGCTTGTTTTCTTTGCTTTATGTTTAAAAACCGCCTATGAGTGAGTACATATGATCCTTGTCTTTCTGTGTCTGGGTTACCTCACTTGAAATGATGTGTTCTAGCTCCATCCATTTTCCTGCAAAATTCAAGATGTTATTTTTTTCTGCTGTGTAGTACTCCATTGTGTAAATGTACCACATTTTCCTTATTCATTCATTCTTTGGTCAAAAGGCATTTAGGTTGTTTCCAGGTTCTGGCTATGACAAACAATGCTGTTATAAACATAGTTTAGCACATGTCCTTATGGCACAATTGAGCATTTTTTGGATATATACCCAGTTGTATTACTAGGTTTGAGGAAAGGTTGTTTCCTAATTTTCTGAGAAATTGCCACACTGACATCCAAAGGGACTTGGATTCCTGCCAACAATGCAGAAGTGTTCTCTTTACCCCACAACCTCTCTTGCATAACTTGTCATTAGTGTTTTTGATCTTGGCCATTCTTACAGGTGTAAGATGGAATCTCAGAGTTGTTTTCATTTCCATTTCTCTGATGACTAAGGATGTTGAACATTTCCGTAAGTGTCTTTCAGTCATGTTAGATTCCTCTGTTGAGAGTTCTCTGTTTAGGTCTGTACTCTGTTTTTAAAATTGGATTATTTGTTCTTTTGATGACCAATTTCTTGAATTCTTTGTGTAGTTTGGAGATCAAACCTCTGTCTGATGTGGGGTTAGTGAAGATCTTTTCCCATTCTGTAGGCTGTTGTTTTGTCTTGTTGATCATGGCCTTTACTTTTCAGAAGCCTTTTAGTTTCAGGAGGTCCCATTTATTAATTGTTTCTTTCAGTGTCTGTGTTGCTGGGGTTATATTTAGACACTGAGATAAACAATTAATAAATGGGACCTCCTGAAACTGAAAAGCTTCTGTAGAATTTTTTCAAGTGCTGACATTCACATTTTCTTAAGAAAAAGATGAAAACACAATGGCCTCTATTTATGAAACATACTGGCATAGACTCTTTCAGTAAGCCTGTCTGCAAACCAGTGCTATATAAGGAGAATCTAAACCACTGTGTGGTTTTGTATTCTTATTATTACCAGGAATCATGCATTCTAAAGAAGTCATTTCTTATAGGCACAGATATAAATAGAAAAACAATAGTTCTTAATATGGTCCTGAGCTATCATGATACTTACTGCATTTGTGTTCTGAGAACTTTACTGTTTTTGTTGTTTTTTGTTGTTTTGTTCTTTTGAGACAGAGTTTCTCTTTGTAACTTTGGAGCCTGTCCTGGAACTAGCTCTGTAGACCAGGATGGCCTTGAATTCACAGAGATCCACCTGCCTCTGCCTCACAAGTGCTGGATTTAAAGACAAGCAACACCACTGATCAGCATGGTTGGGTTTTGTCCCCCACTCCTTCAAAGGCTGGTACCTCCTCTCTGGTCTTCATTTTTAGTCATTGACTCTATTTCCTGGTTCTATAATTAACCAGAAGTAGAGGAATAGTTTTTGTTGTTGTTGTTGTTGTTATTCTGAGCTGCACATGTAGCTAACCTGCCCTGTTGGCTTCTATAGTATGTGTATCAGTTAGCAAATGCTGTAGAACAAATTGCTTCAACCTGCTGCATCACTTTACAGGTACCTACAGCACAGTGGAGCTGCTTTGGTTCTAGGGCCTGGCTTGGCTCATTTCACTGGAGTCCTTCCTGTGTACTTGCTCCCTGGCTAGCTGCCTTCAATGACATAGGCGTAGTTGACTTGGCTTTCTGCATCTCTTATGCCCTTCATGCTAACTAATCCAGGCATGATGACCTGGTGATAAATACACAAAACTCATGATGAGTCTTCCATTTCCTGGACACTGCCAAAAATGTTACCCACAAAGACAAACATCAGTTTAGTGTGGATGCAGGATGAAGAGATATGAAGGCTTGACCTCACTCATGACTCAACTTGCTAATATCCATATAATTCCCTCTTACTGCCTTTGTCAAATGGCTAACTGCCATTTCTGAACTTGATTTTCATAGTTTTCTCTTATCTCTTGACTCATCCCAGATTCCTTTATTGCCCAAACTCAACAAAGCAGTCACCATGATTCTATTAAGTGTTAATTCCCATCCATCATACCAGTCTTTGATCAAATCTTCCCTAAAATTCTTCAGCCCATTTCCAGTTAAAGTAAAGTGCCTCATCCACCCTGTCTTACAACATTGCTCATGTCGTTCCAGTCATTCCATGTGATACATTACTCTGCATGGTGCCTTTGATTCTGGAACCATGGCTTAGTTACTATTTCTTGAAACTTCTAAAGGCCTGCTCACTAAAGGCATTTGTGTTCTTTTGGGGCATTTCTCCAGAGAGCACCAGATGATAGTTACTGGTCTAATGGAAATTTCCCCAACTGTGCTGTTTAAAACAATTACTCTCTCATACCCTTCACTTCTGCCTTATCCTGGTGTGTTTTTCTCTCCATGAGTGCTTACTGCATGGAAGATAATTAGACTTACCATTGTTCTGCTTCTGAATTTTGGATTTTCAGTGGCATGAAAGTGATGTGCACTTACTAGAAACTGTAAATGCAAGGTTGGGTTGTTTTCTTTTCCTGGACAGAGATGTGGTTTATAATCCTCCCTTGCAATGTAGTGCACTAATAGTGGGCTTCAGCTTTCAGCCAGCACACCCCCAACCAGGTCATGATGGTGACCTATTTACAAAATGCTGGGAATGCTAAGGGTGATGTTGGTAGACAGAATTCATTTTCAAGGTACAGTACTTTTAGTGTATGAGTGGCACAACAAGCTGTAATCTCACCAAGAAGCATTTGAGTCTGTACATATTTCCTTTTTTACTTTGGACTCTAAATCACTTGGAGACACAATAGCATTTGTGCATTTTTGATTGTTTTTTCCTGGTTGACTTCCCACTGAGCTTGGTATCGGATATGCTTCCAGATCCATTTGTAGACTGTGAGTGGATAGATGAACGAGGAAATAGTAGAAAATTGACCTCCGTTCAATTTATGCTAGCATTCCATTGGGCTAGTTGTGGCATATTTTCAGTCTGAGCTTTCCCAAAGCAAGAGACAATACATCAATATAATTGACATTCACGGAGGTGAGTTAATTCCATATGGTAGAATAAAAAGTAAACTGCAGGAGAACTCTGGGAACAACCAACACTAAAGTTCATATTTCATGGACCATGCTCAGGGACTATTGGTGAACATTTTGTTTCTCAGTGTCGCCTATGGGATTCAGCTTTGCCTTTCTTGGAAGCATGGTGTCTCAGCACAGATCAGCCATGGCCACACACCCATTCCAGAGACAGAAGTGAGAGCCATGCAGCTGACTGAGGAAGTCTGAGTCCTCCCTTTTAGCTCATCACCCTGAGAGGAAGTCACTAAACTGTCCTTCAAAGTAAAATTCACATTCCTGTGTAAGTGGCATGAACTTGAGACAATATCTTTTTGAACATGCATAGTAGTTGTGTCATACAGGAAAGAAAATGTATCAAACACTTAGATCGACATATGATTCCTTGGCTCTGCAAAGCTGTTAGGCAGATGAGGTCTGTGTTCTTTGAGTAATTCATTCGTAAAAAGGAACAATATCTAATTATCTATTTGAAAACCACTTTGATAATGACCTACAGAGTGAGACAAAGTGAATAGAACAATATGTTCCCCAGACACTGCAGCATTTGCAGTCTAAGGACTCTTGGGTCAGAGGGACCCAAGTTAAAACTCCAAGTCTATAATTTTGCAAGCTGCATATTCTTGTACCAGTTGTGTGAATTTTCTTCACCTTTATTTTCAGTTATTTTTTTCTTCTGAAAAAAATGTTGGATAAGTAGTATACACTCTTAACTTCTGTTTCTACCCTCCAATAATCAAAGGAAAAAGAAAGTCAGTACAAATGTTTGCTTCTCATTATATTTGGATTACAGCTTGAAGGTTTCTGAGAATAAGCAGGAGAAGGACTAAGAACATAACTCTACTACTTAGCTGGAGACATCAATAAAGCAAGTGCAGAAACCAGATAAGTGTAGTCCTCACCCCTCATCAAGGAAACTTCTCTTTGCAATGGCTAGAGGCCATTATGGAAAACTAAAACAATCAAAATTCTGACCCTTAAAGCTCGTGGAACATTAAAGCAGAGGATGTGGAAAGATTGTAAGAGCCAGAGGACCAGGAGTTTGCTGGGAGACTGGCTTCCTAGTAGCTCCAGAACCCACATCCTTAAAGTCTCACCGGCATGACTGCCCAAACACGATTTGAAAAAGAACAACAGTAGTAATGCCAAAGTGGATGTGGGTTGGGGGATGGGTGAGAAGGGGTGGTAGGAGGCCTCAATTCTAAACACAACAGTGTAGTCAACTAAGAAAAGCTGAGAACCCGAGACTGGAAGAAATCATCTTCCCAGGGAAGAGAACACCAACTGTTTATCCAATTCCAAATAGTCATTCTTACCATCAGACATACAAGTAACATTATACAGACTGAGGAGGTTGTACATATGTATTAAGGAATATGTGTTGTATATATGTGTATGTATTTTACAATAATGAATGAAAAAAGGAGGACATGAATTTGAAAGAGAGCAAGGAGGGGTGTAGGGGATGGCTTGACTGGAGGAAAGGAAAGGCAGAAATGATGTAATTCTAAGAAATAGTAAAACTTAAGAAGGAACACTAAGGCCATGGTGAAACATGCTGAAGATTTCGGGATTGTTCTAGGGAACAGTACATATTGTGCCAAGGAACAGAGTAAATGTCAAGGAGGTGTTTGATATTTACATCTGGGGTTAAAGGGATGTAGAAGGAGGAGGTTAGTATCATGCAAAGCACAGGCAAACATGGTGGTTCTTTTTTACATAGGGATACATGTTGCCTGAACTAAAGCCTCCATGGCTCTGAAAACTACATGAAAACTACACTGCACCATCAGCATATAAATTCACTTTCATAATCATATAGTAGACATTTTTGGTCATCACAAGCTTTTAATTTTTTTCTCTCTCTATGTCTGTTTTTAATTTACAATTTTGGTACTTGGTTGACAGTAAGTGAATAAATTCTGAAGCAAACAATGGAAACTTCCACTCTAATGGATTAACTAGAGACTTGACAGTTCTGGCATTTCCTCCCTCAAAAACGCTTATGAAAAAGTTCACGTTTCAAAGAGATTTTGGTTTTGCAATATAGAGAAAAGACGGCTTAAAAAAGCCACAAGGAAGAGTCTTGACCACACAAAACAACACTTGTCCAGTATGTGATAAACATCTTACAAAACCACTTAGGGCAGAGGTCTAACAGAAGAAATGTTTGACCCATATCCTACTTACTACTTGGTAGACGCGTTCCTCCTTGCTTTCAATAAGCCATGAAAATGAGGGGGCTCTCTGGAGAAATCTGAGTTCTCACATAGTAATTAACACAAATAGCAATCTGCACTTGGATGGATTACGTCTGAAAAATCATCTTTGACAGAGCACATCGCCGCATCCTAGGGAAGTCATGACAAATAAGTGTTTTCTCCCTCTAATGGCTTGAATTGCAAGATATTGCAGAAAGAGGATAAGCAGAATACCAATTTGTCTGACAAGGGAAAGAGAATGTGAGGCATGTTTTTCTGACGGTTTTCTCCCCGCCTTGAGATACTAGAGATTTAACTTGGATCTGCCACTCTTCGTCTTATTAGCAGTGAGTTCCAGAAGCAGGGGTTAGAGCCCTGAGCCCTGAAGAGACTCACATTATGCAAGCACAAAGCACCCTATCAGCGTACTTATCTTCAGAAAGTCTTAGTTTCTATTAAAAAAATCTTTGCAAAGGAATTGGCAAGACAAGACCTAGACTATAAGGAATGTGCACATCCCTTAGGATTCTTTGAGCTTTAAATGTTTTATATTAAATCAAGACAGAAGTTTCTTACTACAGATAACAAAAATCACATAGGGGTGAAACTCCAGTGAGTTTTGTAGCCTCGGTTTACCAATTTGAGTTTATAGTGTCATATTTTTCCGGTTGGGAGGAGACCTCGGTAAGGTGTCCTTTTGTTAAGGTCCTTGCAATGACAGGTTGTTCTAGATCTGTGCAGATTGACCAAGGTCAGATGATTCAAAAGTCAAAGACAGGTAAAGGTTGTTGCAAAAAATGAAGACATAGAATACATTGAATTTTTTTTTTTTAAAAAAGAATCCAACAGATGGCATGAACTGGAATCTTAGAGGCACAGACAATGTGTGTGAGCCAAGAGGATTTGGAATAGAATGGGAGAAGCAGGTTTGCTCAGAGAAAGTAAGCATTTCAAATCAAGCAGAAATTTCTGGGCCCGAAACTCATTCATTCTCATTATAGATGTGAGAGTTTGAGCAAGACATTTAAACTCTCTGAGTTCTAAGTCATCATTTCTCTGTATCCAATGTGAAGAAAATAGTGTCAACTTGTGCTTATTCTGAGGTTTCTGTAAGAAAACAAAAGCATATAGGTCATGGGTTGTATATATGAAGGAGACAGCTACCCTCATGGGATGCTATCACGGATGTGACATGACAATAAAGACTGATGAAGATGATGGTGGTGGTGGTGGCTAGAATAAGTAGTAAAGAAATTCAGACCACCCCCCAAAACGGGATGGGATTTTGAGTAAGTGTAGCTTCAGTGGTAATCCATTTGGTTTATGGAAACTTAAAAGTAGCATTACGATGGATACACACCAATTTAGGCATTGATATGTTGGCTGAATAAAACTAGAAGAAAAGATGCTCTCTTAGCTAACTACCAGACCAAACATTCTTCTCTTCCAAGTATAATACATTCTTTCATTTTCTTAGTAAACAGAAGTGAGTTTAGCAAACAGAATTCTGCTACTTGGTGGAATGGATCTTCTAGGGAGGGAGATAACCATTGAAGAGTCAAATAAGTACAGAAGATGTGTTTAAGGTGTGACACAGGATCTTAAAATTATACTACCATCTATGTATGGAGAGCGGTAGTGTTTGTTCTGCTTAAAGCCAGAAAGTCTGTAAAGTCGAATTTCTGAGCTGAGTCAGAATGATTAAGATAGAATGATCTAGTTATATCAGGTTGTATACATCAAAATTTGGATTGTTGTCAAGTGAAAAGGAGATTGCTTAGATCCTTAAGCAGCAGATAACATAATCTGATTATACTTAGAGAGATTATTCTGGTCTGTGATTGTGGGATATTAAACTATTGGGAGGGGCAAATGAGGGAAACAGAAATAACAGTTAAGGAGGCCATTGCTGAATTCTGGAGAAAAAAGAGACATTCCCGGGCCCTTGGTCATAGAAGTAACAGGAATTACTGAAACTGGGGCATAGGGCTATGGACACAGACATTCCTTATACTTAGAATCTACCTTGCGGTTCATAACTGAACTTCAAATCCTGTCTACATTCTTTGCCCTATTGCTTCCATGTTGTTTAGCTGTGTGTGTGTGTGTGTGTGTGTGTGTGTGTGTGTGTGTGTATCTCTGCATGGATGCTGTTTTAGTTCTCATTCTAGTATGTGAATGCTAGTGTATATGTGCCATAGAAAATATGTTCTGATTAGAAGGTAACCTCAAACCTCTCTCCTCCTCCCCCTCTCTCCTTTATCTCTCTCCCTCTCTCTCTTTATTTTTGCTGTTATATGTGCCTGACTAGATGGTTCACAGGCCTCAGTTTTTTTTTTCCTGACTCTGTCTGTCTCCCATTTTACTGTAAAGGTAGTGGGACTATAGGCATGAACTATTGCATTCAGGTTTACATGGATGTTATGACTCCAAACTCAGGTTCTCATGTTTGCGTATCAAGGAAAAAAAAATAACTAAGTTATTTTTCAGGAAAGCTCAGTACATACACATTTATTTTCGTCAGCCTTTTTGATGCTGTGACCTTTACTCAGGCTTGTCTTCTTTCCTGGCTGCTCTGAAAGCACCCTCGTCTCCTTTCCTTCTACCCTAATTCATCTCCTCACCCTATAGTTAAATGTCACTGCTTTGGAAATATTTTGACTACACAGACTACCCTTCCCATCCCATATACGCTGGTTAGGACCATGAACTACTTGGCAGCAACAATGCAATTAATAGGTGCTGTTTTTCAAGGGGTGGCTGGGGAGGAAGTATTTGTAGGCAGTTCATATGAGTTACGTGGCTTTCACATTAACATCATACTTTTAGACAGTTACACTATCTCCATTTTACACAGAAGGCATTAAAGCTCAAATTGTCTGGAGAGATGGGTCTGGGCTTTGAACAAGGATGACTAACTCAAAGCCTTTGTTTTAAACTCTTAACCTCTCTGATATCCTTAGACTGACCTCTATGTTGCTTAGATTGTGTTGTTTATATCTGTTTTCTCTTGGGTTTACAGCTTCATTAGATTTATGAGAATGGCTGCATTGTTTTGAAGTGTAGTGATGGTAACTAAGGGCCTAGTGCAGACCCTGGGTGGCAAATATTTGTTAATTGTTCATTATTACTTCAAACCAAAGCCATGTGGGAACAAAGGAGAAATTCCCTAGGCTCTGGAAAGCTATTCCTATAATATTGGACCTGGCCCACACTGTCTGTATAGGTTTGGGCTCATGAGACACTTAAGGTCATACTGAGGTCATGCCAGATGGATTTTCTTCTCTGTTCAGTTCTCCGAGTGACATGGTCATAACACTCTACAAAAGACATGACTTCCTTTGGAACTACTTGAAGAATTATTGGTTGGGTTTAAGGCCTATGACTAGGAAGGGTTGTTGGACACAGAGGGACACGAAGCATTCATAGGAGAAATGGAGCTGTATTCATTTTGCTCAGTGGTCTTGCTCAGTGGTCAATGCATGTTAATCTGAAAGTTTTTCTCTTATGAGTGGGCTCACTCCTAAAAAGTACAGGAAGATCTAGATGTTGAAGGTGGTTCTGGACAACTGCTGTCTTACAGATCCTCCTCTTGCATACAGACAAGAGAGCAATCAGTGTGGATCTCCTCACAAGGGACAGCTGGGGATCCCAATTCTATCATTCAGCAAGTTGCATGTGTATGGACATGGATAAGCCTCTTCTCCTTTGGAAACTCAGATTTCTCTTCTCCACATGGACAAGGCATCATCTAGAATCCTGTATGTTGATGTCCAAGAGTCTAAAGTGCTCTTTCTCATAAAACAATCTTCCCCTTTTGCAAAGGGCAAAGCTTATCATATCCATTCAGTTGTCCCTAACAAGTCCATTGACATTCTAATTTGAAACCCCAGGCAATCTCTTATAAGGCAATTATTTTGCTCTTTTGTATTGATAGCAATAGCATTGACCATGAAGTACTATGAACAACAGCGGTATCAAGAGAAGTAACAACAATGAGAAGAAATCTAGGGAACGTGAGATGGCTCAGTGGTTAAGGACACTGGTGGCCAAGGCTGATGGTCTGAATTTGACCTGAAGAACCCATGACGCTCATTTTTTTTTGTGTCCATCAGTTTTATACCAATTGTCCATGTGGCAGCAGAAATCTCATCTTCTGATTGCTTATTATCCTCCCGCTTCCAGGTCTGCTTTTCCAATCACACAAACAAGAGATGGGCAAAGCTTATAACTGCCTCCCACTAAGAGTGATTCATTTAGACTCATTTCCCACTGAGAAGACGAAGCTTATTGCGTTTCCTGGGGGGCTGGAAAAAGAAGGAGATGGCCATGGGGGATTTGTTGAGTGTGAATGTCCTCTGGTATTCCTGCTCATGTCACGGGGTTAAGAACAGAATGAAGTAAACAATATTTTCTCCATGGAAAATTCCACATTAGCTCTTTTTTCCCTTTATTTTAGATAAGGTTTCTATGTGTAACCCTGGATGTCCGTAATTCACTCTGTATATACCACTAGGGTGGCCTGAAATTCAGAGGTCTGTTTGTCTCTGCTTCCCACATGCTGGGATTAAAGGCCTGTGCCACCACTGCCAGGTTTCCACATTAAGTATTAAATTCGCAAAACTGGAATGCTATTTATCATCAATGCCGACATTTCACATAGTATACTTTTTTTAAGTGAATAAGAGGTTGTCATAGAACTGTTGAGGTGTATTGCCATCAAAGATATTAAAATCAAACTATGCCTCCAGCAAGCAGCTTCTATCTTCTTGACAGAAACAGAAATACGAAAAAGTTAGAATTTCATTAATTTATCAATAGGCACAATTATAGAGCTATCAAGGTTCAATGCAAGAGCAACTGATCTTGCCCTGAAAAGTTCAGAAAGGGCTCTATGGAAGAGGTAATATTTGGGATTTAAATAATAAGCCATTATCTATGGAAGAGATGGCCACATTCATTACCAAGGAAAGAGAAAAAATATGACTCATTTATAGAAACGCAAAATGTGACTAGAAAGTACACTTCGAAGACAGAGGAGGAGACAGGGTGTGAAAGATGTAGGGGAGTAACAGAGACTCATCCTGGTATGGGTTCAAAATGCAGAAACAAAGACCTGGTTCACATCATGAACATTGTCTCATGAGAATATTTGAAGTCATGGAGGAAAACATGGCAAGTACCTTTCCAAGGTGACAGAGCAGGGAGCAGAAGAGATACCTGTGTGATTTCAGTTCTTCTCTGTACAGGATGATTCAGATGATACTGATGATCAGGTTAGTTATATGTTTGGTGAGGCAGCATCATAGCAGAGACAAAAGAAAAAGATACTTCTGAGTCCTCTCATAAGAGCCAGAAAACCAAACAATTCTAATTTAGAGGCACCGAGCTTCTGGATCAGAGCCCCACTGATCCTGTTGGGGAATTCTTGGGCGGTGGGAAGAATGAACACCTGGGTCTTGATTTATAGTGATGTCCATGCCAGTGTCCTTGTGTAATATGGCCTGCACTGTGAGGTGGGAATTAACCCCACAGGGAGGTGAGAGTCTGCTATTGTGCTTTTCCTAGACAATGACCTTGCTCTCTCATCTCCTTTCTCCTGTGCTCTGTGCCCTGTTTAACCACCTACATCAAACCATTTTTTTTACTGTCTCAATTTTCCAAGAATCCTATGAAAGCAGAAGGAATCATCTCAAGAGAGCATACTAAGCCAGAACTTAGATCAGAGCGGCAACTGGTACTCAAATGGTTCCCTCACATCCTTCACACTCACACATGAATGTCATAAAAGTTTCTTCCAGTGTGAGCCAAGCTGTCATTCCAGACTCACGGCACAGCCATGCCAGCTCATTAACTCCCATGAGCAGATAGATGACACTACATAAGCCTGTGTATCTCAGTGGCTCAACATTCAATGCTGAAGAGAGAATTGTGATGCTGTTTTTGTGGATTTTCCTACATAGACTTTCTTTTCATCACGGTAATTCAGTAGCTGATTTAGGGATCTGTAAGCAGGGACTTAGAAGAAAAATGAGAACAGTTAGTATTCAATAAGATTGTTTTGAAATTTATATTTAAGAAAAAAGTCTATAAGTTTAGAAAGGTATTTTTAATTTTACCATATGTATAACTTTTCCATTCTGTGTATTAATATGATTTTTTGGATTATTTTTACTACATAGAAACATAGCATTGCCTTTTAAAGTGCAGGGTCTAAGGAGATAAACCAGGCCTGTTCTCAACCATCCTAGTATCTACTGGGCTACCAGCCTTTCTGGTACTCCAGTTCAGTTTTGCAAGTACACCAATGCCCTTTCTTCTAGCACATGCCTGGTATCTTCTTTGCTTCATGAACCCATGGCTCATAGCTCACACAAAAGCTCTTTTATCTGAATAAGACCACCTGTGAGCCCTTCAGTTTCCTTTGCCCTTCTGATTCCTCCTCATTTCCCACTCTTTCTGCGCTCTCCATATTGAGATCCATTCTGCATCCACCTATGAGCATGAAGCCTCCCTCTTCTGAGCTTTCATATTTCTTGTTAGAAAATGTACTCTTCAGCTTACACTGTACTACCATTTTGATGCTATTGTCCTTCTCAACTGGATATCAAATGTGAGGGCATGCATATTCCTTATCCTCATGTTGCATAACATGACAAGATATAAGAAAATTTAATATTTACTATATAAACATATATAAACACACACAGAGACACACAAAGAAAAAGAAGGAGGAATGGAACCTAACATCACAGATCACCAGCATTTATCAAAATTACTTCAGTACCAGCCTTCTCCCCAGAACCTAGGAGGCCACATTATGGCTAAAAGTCTCTCAAAGGACATGTGTCAAGATACAAGAGGGCTTCTATAGGGCAGTTACGCGAGTGGTTCTGATCTAGAGTGAGATTTCAAACACCAAATAGAAACAAGCAGAATGCAAAGTTGAAGTAAGTTAGTAAAGTATTAGGAGGCAGGTTTTTGTTTCCTGTCTGTGTTATGAACAGCATCTTCTCTTCAAGGGCACAGGCTGAGTCACACCCAGCAGGCAAGAGAGCCATGGCTGGGTTCTGGAAAGGTGTCTGATTGCTCATGTCTAGAGTTAGTGCTGTCCTGTTTCCTACACAGACCTTGGTCCTATGCCTAAGCAAATGACATTACAAAGTATATTCAGGAAGATGCATGGTACTATAAGCCTTACAGTCTGAGATGTAGAAATCCTCCTGTCCTCTCCCCCAAGTAGCCTTTTGTTTACAACTTTTCTGGGTATCTAAATAAGAAACTTGGAAACTCTATTTGGTTTGAATAAAATGACTTTTTGGTTGGAAATGACCAAATTGAAAATACAATTTAAATGCCGGTTTTGCTACTTTATAATACTGTGACCTTGGGAAATGCCCTTCAGCTCATTGAGTTCCCAAGAATAATAATTTTAAATGTATTCTCTATTTTATAGATTTAATAAAATTGTAAGGAGGATCAAATTACTAAATCCTGGACAGTTTAGTGAAATGTAGATGGTGACTCAAAACTGAGTTGTTGTTAGTTCATCTCTACTTCTTTATTTACTTTGAATATTTGTATTCGGAATTTCAAATCAACTGACTTTCAAGAATCCTCAAGAGGAGAGGAAGAGTATTCAGCTCCATCCTAGTACAGGAGATTATCTTCCTTGATATCACTTACTGACCACTAAGTCTAGTCTTCCTATGCGTATATTATTATTATTATATTTTTTTTTGGCTTTTTTGGACAGGATTTTTTTTTGTTTTTCTCCCCGATTGTCCTGGATTTTTTCCTGTACACCAGTTTGGCATTGCTCACAGAGATCTGCCTGCCTCTGCCTCCCGAGTGCTGGGATTAAAGGCGTGCACCACCACCGCCCGGCCCTATGCATATATTATTGCTGATAATTCAATATAACCTCCACAACAAGTTTTTATTGTTGTTCTGATTTCACTGAACAGCTGAAAGCAAGATCAAGAAATAGAAATTCATTCTTTCAAGGTGGCTTATCTGTTGAAGGCAAAGAAATGAGATACATACTCTCAAAGTCTGTCTCCAAAGCATTTATCATTGGGAAGGATCATACAAGGATGCGTTGTGTCTATGACTCCCTAGAACACATAGAAGGCTTTGTCAAAAATAATGAAGGTGCTTAGAAAATATTTGAAAATGTAACAGAGTCAGTCAACCCCTAGAAAAGTTCATTATGGTTCAGTCTAGAAACAAAGAGGTTTCTTGATGGTGATTTATTAAGAGTTGAAAATTTCATTGTTCTTCATCTTTCCTTACATGCCCTTCTCACCAGTATCTCTCCTCATAGTCGTGGATCTCATTCCATTGCATACTTTCAATAAATTCCATGAGAACTGAGTCTTTTAACTCAGAGAAATGTACAGGCCAGGGGAAGAGCAGCTGTGGGCACTATGTGTTTAGAGAGCTCCTGCTACATTGTAAACATTGAATAGAAGATTAAAGAAGGTGACAGAGGCTATTAATTCAACTTCTTTCTTTGACTGCTGTCCACATTCACAAGGCAGGATACAGAACACAGAGTAGAGATGCACAGAAAAGTTTGTCTGATTTTCTGGCTAAGGTAACACTTAAAGTCTGAAACAGAGTTCCAGAGAGGGAATGAAGGGAAAAGTTCTGGGGAAGGCAGGCTCTGAGTCCAGCCCCTGTGGAGTCACACCCAGGTAAGGGGGAACAGCATGCCTTTATCTATTCACAAGGCAAAACCGAATGAGAATTAGAGCTGGTCACCCTTTCATTAATGTGGCAAAGCATTTAATAGAAGTAACTCAGGGGAGGCTTTTCTGTGGCTCACAGTTTGGGGGTGCAGTCTACCATGGTGAAAATGTCATGACAGAAGGAACATGAAGAGGCTTCTCACAGTGTGTCTGCAGCCGGGAATCAGGAGCAATGATTCTGGTGCATAGCTCAATTTCTGCATGTAACCAGTGCAAGTCTCCAGCCTATGAGGCAGCACTGCCCACAGTGGGTGGATCTTCCCTACTCAGCTAAATGTTTCTGGAAATATCTTCGATGATGTACCCAGAGATGTGTTTCATGGCAACTCTAAATTAAGTTATGTTGAACCTCAGCATTTCCCATGACAATACTTAAATGAAAGACTGAATTATATTTTTGAAGTAACCAATTGTATCAGACCAATGGTTAGACTAGGGGTTGTCCTATGGAGACCTAAGTAGAAAACGGAATTATTTGATTTAACCCCAGTACTTCCGTCTTCTCCCTAAGAGAAAGTTGCATTTTCCCCCAGTATTTTGTATCAGTCTTCCATATGCTAATACTTAATATTAGGTCTCCATTACCTGGTCTCACACATTGTCACCTTTCCTAGTACTTCTACACCCCTTATTACAGTAATAATTTTTCTATCAATAGTTTCCCCATGTTTTCTCAAAATCTTTTTTAATATTTTCAACATCTCTTTCAGTGCTTCGGCTCATTCTTTCAGCATCTTTTCTGTGCTTATCAATCTTTCTAGTGCTTCAGTATCTTCCTTAGTGTGTCACCTCATTCCCATTGCTTCAACATCCTTCCCAGTGTTTCCACTCATCACTTCAGCATCTTTCCCAGGACTTTAGCATCCTCCTAGGTGCTTAGCTTCCCCCAGTGTTTCAGTAACCTCACTAGTGCCTCCCTATCCTTCCCAGTGTTTTATAACCATCCTCAGTACTTAGCATTCTTCCCAGTGCCTTAGCATATTTCCCACGATTGCATCATCTCAATTAAAAGATCTCCAGCTTCCGCAGTGTCCTGTCCTATCTAATACTTCAGCCTTCATGCTTGGTCGTTTAAGAATTTTTTCCAGTGTTTCAGAATTCTCCCTGATTCGTTTGATTTTGTTTTGCTATCTTTCTTTTTTATTTTTTTAAAGGAAAAAGCACAAACTTTTATTATTTAATATACAGACTATAAAGGACACAAGAACTGAAGTGGGAAAAAAAATAGCTTTTAAAGATCTGGGGATGCAGATCAGTTGGTAGAGGGCCTGTTTAACATGCACATGGCCCTGGCTCCAATTGCTTTTGAGTTTCAAAGAGAATTGGGGAAGATTCCTCTTTTATTGGTCACAGTAGAACTATGAGGAGAGAAGTGCACCTTACAACAACAAAAAAAATGACTTCTGAAATCAAAATACTAAACAAAAATTCCCAAACATGCACATCTCACAATAAATTGTACTTACGATATTTTTTCTTTTTCTTTAATTTTACATATGTTATATAATTTCTTCTCTTGTTCTCTCATACATTACATGTACTTATGATATTACTTACTTATTTGTTTCAGGATTATTTCTCAGTGAGTTTTTTGCGTCTTATCTCCATTGCTTGATTTTAAGTGCATGGCAGCAGGATACTTATCTGATTTATATTTTTATTGCCTGTCTGGCTTAACAAATAAAAGGAGATAAAAATAATGTAATATGTGACATTGTTGTATGTGTACATATGTAAACATAGTAGATTAATGAGGGGTTAGCAACTCTGCAATAAATTTGAACTGAAGTTTAATTATGAAATATTGACAAAAACAAAACAAACAAACAAACAAACAAAAACCCCAGAGTGGTGGGTTATTGTGTGAATTTCACTAGTGATATCTTTAAAAATATCTATTCACTCTAGAAAAGGTGCTGACAACAGCACAGGGAATCTATTCAATCCAAGGTTACCTGGATTGGTGATTAATGTCTTTCTTAGGCTTGCTTCCAGATTATCTGCTTCAATGGTAGCTGTGTTACCTAGAAACCCACTTAATCATGTGTGCTAACTCACAAATGTTGCATCCACAGAGTTTCCTGCACAACATGAAGGACACTCCTCTAGAGAGTCTCTTCCCATGGTTCTGCAGCAAAAATTTCTGTGACTACCAGGTTTGTGAATTTCCCTGCCTTTTTGAGTTTTATGAGCCTTGTTCCTCATTCCAGGAATGAATGCTTCAATTCGTAATAAATAGGCACACAGCATGAACATTCAAGCAAGAGTTAAAATGATCAGGAATTTTTAACTTAGATTTATTTGCCACGAAGAGTTTGCTTTAGATTGAGGCAAGATTTATTGACAAAGCCCAATGTGTTAAGTGTTATGTCAAAAGATTCTATATGATATTTTCCGCTTAACAAAGCTCTGAAAAAGATCATTACTGTGAGACTTAGAGAAGTGACAGAGCTAGCCAAAGTTACAGACCTCATATTGAGTCGAGTTGAGAAGGTAAATCCAGGATTTTGTACCTGAGGAAAACTATGACTTTCAAAATGTAGGCAATTATCCTATCCAGTAGAATCAAATGAGCTATAAAAAATAATTTTCTCCATTTAAAAATGTTTTTACAGATATGGAAGTGCTTCTCTGGTTAACATTATGGATTTGGGTATAATATGTAAGTGTATAATAATTTTAATACAATAATTTTAATGTATTATCAGGTTGGTTGAAAATAAGGGGCCACTGACCTATGCCCAGAAAGATGATCATATAGAAAAATATTTTGCAATAAGACATAGGTGATTTTAAAATAATTTTAACATTTATTTATTATTGTGGGCATGTGTGTATGTGTGGGCATGTGTATGTGTGTGTGTGTTTTGTGTGTTTCCTGACATGCATGCAGAGGTCACAGTACAACTTACAGACCTCAGTTCCTTCTTCTTTAAAAATAATTAATAAAAATTCAGGGTCAGAAATTGGGGTACAACCTAAAGATCTGAAAACAA
>NC_022017.1:33886117-33900199 GCF_000317375.1 Microtus ochrogaster | reverse complement strand
AATAATCCTTTCTAGGACTGGGATTAAATGAGTGCACCACCCGGTTTCTATGGCAACTGGTGCGGCTACTGGAATTAAAAGCGTGTGTCATTGTGGCTACTGGAATTAAAGGTGTGTGTTGTTGCCATTACATAGTCTGTAAGGCTGTTTCACTCTCAGATCTTCAGGCAGGCTTTATTTATTAAAGTACAATTGAAATGCCACTACATCTTTTCACCTCTTTTCTCCCTCAGTCCTGAAGATCAAACTCAGGTCTTTCAGGCTTAGTAGTGGGCCCTTTATTAGCCAAGCTATTTCTTTGTCCCATGACACGTTGTCTAATACCATGCCAGAAGGGTTAAATGAAGGCAAGGTTCATTCTCTAGCAGGTTCCGTTAACTACATTTGTGCTGTGCTTTAGAGTCTGGCACAGACAGATCTTCCTTTCCAAAGCTGGAGATCCTCTCCTTGAGGACCCGCTCGGTCTCTCCCCTTCACACTCTGACAGCTTTCACACCTCTTTCAATACTGCCCATCACATCCCGATTTTCTGTATTCAAAACAGGTCACCTGCTTTTTAGACACATCGCATCTCCGTAGGGTTTAGAAAAGCCACAAATAGATAAGTCCGACAGAGCATGGAGTCAGGGAGATGTGCTAACTGGTGGAAAGAAAATGCCAGTGGCCTTGCAGGGCTGCATGCCAGGCAGAAGACATTAGTGCTGGATATAGTCACATCCCTTACTTCACCCTTCTTTGGTGACCTGAGGAACTGCTGAGGCATTTTTTCCTTATCTGCATCGGACGCCTGCCCATATCTAATATGTAAGATGTTTGCCCTGATGATGTGAGTACTTAGCGCAGAGTCTGGCTCAAGGTAAGCAGTATAAGCAATTCAAATGTCCCAGACTGTCTGTCTCCTTCTACTCTGGCGAGTACTTGAAATGCTTGGGAATGGCAAAATTGACCACAGTTGAAATGTTTCTTTTTTTTTTTTTCTATAGGAAAGTTAAAAAAGTCAAAATACAGGGCCTGGTTGAATTATAAGACCTTGGGTACTTTGTGCATCTGGCTAATATATGAACACTTATTATAGTCTATCGATAGTTAGCTGCTACTAATCATTTTAGGAGTAGTCAAAGCTCTTTTTAAGCTATGTCTTTTTCCATTTAGTGTAGGTATTTAGTGGAAATTTTGCTTTCTTCATTTTTTTTTTATACTGGCCTTATCTGCTCAGTGATTTCCTGTCTCAGATTGTTGAAAGCTGTGGCTGTTCGGAGTGTGTCCTTACACCTAGATATATACTAGGGATATGTTTGGATTTTGTTTAATTGTTTGTTTACCTTTCCAGCCTGGGAATAGAATCTAGTGCTACGGAAGCATATTCTGCTCCTTCAGCCAATAGCCTTTAAGACACCAGCTCACTGGGGCGTGGTCTCTTACACTTTAAAAAGCAGCAGGAACCGGGCACTCTCTATCTTGCTTCCAGCTCCTATTCCGGCTGCTAGACTCTCTCTTTCCTGTTTGCAATGAGAGGACTGTTGTTTGCGATGGTGATCTGTAAGTTTTCCCCTTTAAATAAATAACCTTTTTTATTATCCATAATTCTTAACCGGTGTGGGATTGTTTTGCGGCTTCAATCTAGGGCCTTGAGCATTTCAGGCATTGCTCTACCACCCAGCTATATCTATAGCCATCTTCATCCAAGTGATATCTTGAGACCTCATGACGGCATGAGATGGACAACTTTCTTATCCACTAACTTAGGATTTATCAGTTATTCTGACAGCAGTGGGTACGTTTTATTTGTTGATGTGTAACTCTGAATGCATGAATGGAGAAGGATGCTGTCATTTGGCTTCTATTCTTTGAAGAAGAGCTGTTTGGTGGGTTTTTAGAATCACCAGGTGTACATTTAGCCATAGACAGTAAGAACAAGGATTGCTTTAGCTGTGCAGGCTGGTCATTTCCAAGTAGAGAAAATTAGAGAAAACCAGTTCGAATGTACAATGTAATTTTTTCTTTAAATCTTTCAAAAACTTTTTAATGTATAATTTACATTCCAATACCTGCATATCCTGATGTCTGTAATTCGATGTGTGGAAGCACTCATAAGTGCACTACCATAATTTGTATATTAGGCCTACTCGATGCATCTCCAAGTATTCTTGGGTCTTGCTTCGATGTATAGTTTTTGGTCTTGAGAAGGAACATTTAATATTAGATTTACAATTTTGAGAAATGTTTTATTGCTTAACCATATTGTTAACCATGGGAACTGGGTGGTATAGAGGAGCTCTTAAATTCACTCTACTAGAGTAACGGGAGCATGCCATTGTCCACTACTTGTCAATCACTGCTGTCATTATCAGCAGTCAATTGTCAATGTCTAAGTCATTAGAGATACTTCATGTAGTCAATTAATTTGTCTCATGGCGGGCTTATTCCTGTGTTTCTGAGTCAGTATTTCCTTCTTTCATAACTTCTCTTGTAGGCACGCTCCACGCTTCCTTTAGCAGGACTTTGGCTCTTTCTCTATGCTGACAACTGTGAATGTTAATAAGAAGTCTTAGTCACATTTAGTGTTCTAGTGCATGGCATGACCACATGGACAGAGAAGCCACTACTGCTGGTGCTGCTTCAGTTACCACTTGGCCCCCACTGCAAGTGTTGTAAGATAAATTAAGAAAATCGTAAGTGGAATAAGTTAAGAAAAGCTGGCTGGAAATAAGCCAAGCTAAGATCAGGCATTCCTAAGTAAAAATAAGCCTCATGTGCATTTATTTGGGAGCTGAGTGGCAAATCCTCCAGAGTCAAAGGAGTAGTGTAAAAAAAAATAAAAAACAAAACAAAACCCAATATTTTGGCATCCAACGTGGGGCATATTTTCATGTAGGACCCATGAAAACTGAAAAGAGAAGAAACGGCAAAGAAAAAAAAAAGCGCAAGCCTCCTTTAAGAGGCTGCTGTTCAGCAGGCAGTGCTAAATATAAATGGTAGGCAAGGTAAGTAAAAGTAGCCTGCCCTGGGGCAGGGCAAACAGTGGCATCCTAGAGTCCTAGGAAGGTTGAAAGCACTTCTTAGTCATGAACCTCTGACTGGGCCCTGAACTTTAGACTTGACTTTCATGAGCAGAGAAGCAGGCAGAGCAAGCCCTCAAAGCCGCAGGCAGAAGTCCATGCCACTTAGCAGTTTAAAGACTCATGAATGATAGGCAGTGAACGATGTTCAGATGGCAAAATCCTCTAAACAGGTTCTAGAAGAGAAGAAAAAAAGAAAAGAAAATGGGTATATACATTATAGAAATAGTTTAAAAATAATATTGTATTTTTTAATACATGATTTCTCTTTGTAACAGGCTCAGCTGTGCTAGAACTCACTCTGTATACTCACAGAGATCTGCCTGCCTCTGCTTCCAGAGTCCTGAGAATAAAGGCATGCTCCAGCACCTCCCAGCAATAACATAGTTTTTAGAGAGAAAATAAAAGTAATATAGAAGAAAAAAAGCCACATAAAGATGGGAACTACACAGGGCATCTGAATCCTGTTGATTGTGAGTTTTTTGGTTGCTGATGGGCAAGAGACAGTTGCTGGGATATAAGAGATTGTGAGCAAGGACTTCAGGACTGAGACAGCCTAAATACTTTAGGACTCCCTTAACTTTAAGAAAGAAGCCAAAAATATATTTGTCAAAGGGAAATAAAAAAATGCTTTTGGGGAAGAGGTTTTCCTTTTATTTTCACAGGAAGTGAGAGGCTATCACTTCCTTCCAGATTAATATAGATTATGTTTGATTGGGGGAGACCTCCTGAGTCTTGATAGGTGATATCTATCAACAAAGGTAATAGCTAGTATTCCCAGGATTTGGTCATTATCTCAGATTTTCTCAGGGATGCTGAAAAATGTCTTTGCCCACAGAAAACAGGAAGCAGTCTGAAGAACACAACACCCACAATTCCAAAAGACATGGGTGGGTGATCTTTGGTTATCTGGTGGGTTATAGATATTTGTTATAATTTAGGAACTATAGGGATACAGTATAAAAAGACAACTACTAATCTCAGATAGCTTGCATTGGCATGGACTTTGGTATACTGATACAAAAGGTAACTTTGTTATACTGTATATATGTGTCTACTCTTGTTTGGGGTATTTTGCTTATGCGGCTCATTTAAAAATACAATGCATAATTAGGAAATGAGGTTAATAGTTATTCTATTATAATCAAACTTGTAGTCACATTAGGTATGTTTTCAAAGCTAAATAAGTATATTTAGACAGATAAAAGGTCTTCAAGCTCTTCAATGGCCTATAGAATATGGCATTTGAAATGTTTTGTTAACATAGGATTTTTTTTTCTTGAAAATGAGACACATCTGTTTTTCACAGCACCAATTTACTTTAGAGACAATGATAAGCATTGAAGAAACTCCATAGGAGTTTGCCATCATTGTGACAAGATTAGCCATTTGGACAAAAAACTGTTTTTGCTTTGACTGCTTGACTGTATGCTTTATAAACTGCACATGCAGGACCTGTAGGAGAGTGACTGATTAACTTTGCCAAAACAAGATGAGATGGTCCTTCAAGGTTTTTGCTTCACAGAAGAGTCTGCCAGCCATTATTCAGATCTTTTCTTTCATCAGCATGATGAAGTTTGCATGGTGTGGATCTTCAACTTCTTTGGTTGAGCTGATCATTTAGATGATATATTAGTCAGGGTTCTCTAGAGTGGAAGAACTTATTTAATTATATATATGAGGTTTGTTAGAATAATTTACAGACTGTGGTCCAGTTAACCTACTAATGACTGCCTGTAAACAGAAGGTCCAAGAATCCAGCAGTTATTCAGTCTACTAGGCTGGATGTCTCAGCTGGTCTTCAGTATACATGAGAATTCAGAAGTAGTAGGCTTTAATACCAGTGAAGGAATGGATTTGCCAGCAAAAGCAAGCAAGCAGGCAAAGAGAAAAATATCCTTCTTCCATGTCTTTATGTAGGCTTCCAGCAGAAGTCATGGCCAGGATAAGAGGTGAGTCTTCCCATCTCAAAGATCTGGATTGAAAGTGGATCTTCCCACTACAAAATAAGCAAAACTCCATAATTAGTATGCCCCTTTTATTTTGGTGGATTCAAGTTAATTTCAGATACAGTCAAGTTGACAACCAAGAAGCCATCAAAGATGTTATTACAAGTGGGATTGATACTTGAATTTTCTTTTTGGCTAATTCATGAAAGTGCAGTTTATTTTTTAATATTAATATTGCATCCTATAACGTACTATACTTATTTGTGGCTTCTGATAGGATCCCAGTGTACAAAATTGTCCCACCAGCAAAGGAAAAAGATTTAAAACCGTCCTTCTCATTTTGGATTCCTAGAATTTTTATTTATTTACTAATTTCTGCTTTGCCTGTTGAGTTTCTTTAGCTATGATTTCTACCTTTATGCTGAATAAAAGAAGTTATGAGAGTGAGCATCATTGTTTTGTTCCTGATCTTATAAGGAAACTTTAGCTGGATGGTGGTGGTGCACCCCTTTAATTTCAACACTTGGGTGGCAGAGACAGGCAGATCTCTGCAAGTTCAAAGCCAGTCTGGTCTACAGAGTGAGTTCCAGAACAGGATCCAAGGTAACACAGAGAAAACCTGTCTTGAAAAAAACCTTTACATTTTCACCACACATTCCCCATACAATCCCTGCATCTTATATATACAAATTAAATATGTTTCTGTTCCCTATATATGTGTGTGTGTTCTCCATTTACAAATAGACATTTTTATATGTATGCATACAGACACATATATTTAGTGTGTGTATGCATACATATTAAAGTGTACATAAGATACCATGTGTATGTTTATCTGTATACACATACATTCTGATATAGTATTTTTAACATATAGGTAAGGCATTCAAAATAAACTTAAGTGAAGTGTCATCTAATATCACTACTCTTTGAGTAATGGGATGAATACTGTAAATTTTTAAATGTACTTTCAAAACATGAGGAAAGCAAAGAAACATTTATATAGACTTCTGAACTCATCTGCCTTTTCCTTGTGGCTTCATGTGTGGCTGTATTCTGGAGACAATGTCATCACGCTCTGACTATGCTCTGGGGCCTTGGATACAATGCCCTTGATGGATCTCTTTCCTTTTCCCATTTCTGCTCCATTGCTATAACCATTTACTTGTAGCTTTTGTCCTCATGAGCATGTTGCCACCACACCCAATATATCTGAACTTTCCTGAACCTATTACTTAGATCCATGGATAAACTAAAAAAGATTCTTCTACAATTCTGTGGTTATGTCTCTAGGGCCATTGTCTGACACAAGGTTGAGTTTTCACTACTTCACAGAAATTCTTTGAGTTCTGTGACAGTGTGCTCCGATCTCTCTGTCTTCCATAGGACAAAAATATTACAGACTAAGTAAGTTTCACTTGGTTAAATCTTTAATAATTCTCATAGCTTATTTATTATTATTTTCCCCAGAGTTCTGACTATACTCAATTTTAGATAACCTTTTAGTTTAATTATTTAAAAACTCAATTTCTATGAAAAATTTAAAAACCCAATCATTCCAATAAAGTTTATTAGTGATTGATTAAAATGTAAGCATATTTCAGCTTCAAATAGCCAAACCTGAGTTAAAATGATTTAGTCAAATCTCCAGGCGGTTTGTTTTGGAAGGTAGTTGTACAACTTCACTACAGGGTTAATTTTCACGTCCTTGTGGTTTTCAGCATGAGTCCATGGTATGAACAGAGCAACTGGATGATTTTGAAGCTTTTAGAAAGAGGATTCTCTGGGGCCTGGCAGCTGTCTTAAAAACGAGGAATGCTGAGGGGATTTGCAGATATTGGTTTTCTGTCTACCAACTCTTGTCTGCTTACAAAAAAAAGAAATAAATAAAAAAAAGTAGGTAGGCACAAAGAGGAAGTGCTACCCAAATAGGATAGCAACTTCCAGTACAGTGTTTGTACATCAATTCTCTGTGAACTTACGTCTAGGAGATGAGCAAGGAGGAAATCTCAGCTAGCCATGGACTTTGATTTTTACTCATATTTGAATCCTTTCTTCTGAGAAAACTTTATTCTTTAGGAGCCAATAAGAGAGAAAAATGAATGCACAGTTGAAACCACTTCTTTGGTCAAAAACCGAAATCTGATTTTCAGCATTTCCAGAGTTTAGTTCTAGAACAGCTTTCTTTAGGAGAATTCAGGAAACGTGTTGTCAGTCAATGAGTACTAGAACGCCCTTTCCTGAGATGTTGTAGAGGAAAGTCTAGCTGATTCCCCTGATGATTAAATAATAGCATTGTCACAGACATCAACACAGTCACAGACACCAAAAGAAAGTGAAGCCAAGAAAATCACTGTTACGTAGCCTTAGGTTTCTAGTGTTGTGTGTATGATAGGAAATGGGGAGCAACAGTGCAATGAAAACCTGGTGGAGGGAAGGAATGTACTCTAAAGTAAACAATAAGAACTTTTTTTGAATTGAAGTTTATTCTTATTTTGTATTTGAGATTATAATTACATCATTTTCTTCTTTCCTCTTTTCCCTTCAAACTATCCCATATGCCCTTCCTTGGTCTCTCTCAAATTCAAGACCTTTTATGTCTTCACTGGTTGTTATTACATGCATATATGTATATGCATATAGAAATATATATTTCTAAATATAACCTTCTCATTCTGTATAGTGTTCCTCATACGTGTATTTTAAGAGTCAATCATTTTGTATTGGATACCTAATCGGTATGCTTTTCCTTAGGGAAGACTATTTCTCCCGCTCTCAGCATCTTCTAGTTGCCCATAATTCTTTGAGTAATGTTGACATTTAGTGTCCCTTCCCCTTTTCATATTGGTATACCTCTTCTTGTCCTTTTTCAGTTCATATTAGACAGTTGTGTTGGCAAGACTTGATGGGCAAAGCTTTTGGCATTTCTAGGAAACACAGTCTTAGAGAAAACTCCATTATCCCCTGGTTCTTACAACATTTCTGCTATACTTATGTAATGGCCCCCCAGACTTAGCTGTGGGACTTGTTTCATATATATATATATCATTGAGACTGGCCTCCACACCTCTGCATTTTGATTGATTGTGATTTTATGTAATGGTCTCTATCTCTTGTAAAAAGTTTTCTTGGAGAGGGGTTAAGACGACACTTATCTGTGTATGTATGTACAAATGTTTGGAATGTAGCTAGGGCTTATGCTTGTTTAGCTAAATCAGTTTCTCCTCCAAGATTCACGACTTCATAAGCCCTAGGTGTTTGGCTAGGTTTCCAGTACCAGATATGATTTCACCTTTGTTGAACAGGTCTTATGTCCAAGTAGGGAGTTGTTGGTTACTGCTAAGGTATGTGTGCCACTACTGCAGCCTTGGGGTGTTCATGCCATGCTGGCCATTTTTGTAGCTTATAGTCATCATTGCTGGGTAGGACAGTTGGTTGATTCTCTCCTTTAAAAGCTCATATGATGCCTTCCAGTTGTAGTGATCTGTGGAAGGTAGAAAACTGGAAACAAGGGTGCAATGAGAGAGCCTGATTGTTGTAGTGAATGCATGCTGGAATAAACTATAGGCCTTTTTACTGAATTGAACTTTTAAATTTGTTCCTTTGTTAAGAAATAATATGAAAAGGAGGTATTCAGATCAGTTCCTCTTAGCCCTGTGTCTGAAGTGCATAGTGTTAACAGAAATATGAAGTTAATCTTCTGCCTCTGGAGAGCAAATAAGAGCCATAGCAATAGTCTGTAAGGTTTTAGGATCATCTTGGACATTCCCGACCATCAATTCAAAAGAAAGCTTACCATACCTGGTGATTGGTCTTTGTTAGGTGGTCTTTGACTCTTGGAGGGGACACTGACAGCCCAAATGACAAAAATTTTATTTAAACTATATGTATATGTTTATACACAACTTATTTACATTATATTTTTGGTAGATAGTTAATAGTATGATTCTCTATAATGTTTTCAGATATTTGTACTCTTATTTTACACTCCTTTTCCCTTCTGTATTTATCTCCCCTACTCCTTATTAATTAGCATATCATTTTCCAGATGAAGCCACTTGTACCTTGCTATTCTCCCCTCTGCTGACCCCCTACTTTGGCAATGGTCTTTTTTTTTATTTTCTAACAAGTCTTTTTCAGATTGAGATTGATAGGAGTATTACTTTTCTTATCACTGAGACAAAATGACTAACAGAAGCTGCTTAAGTGAGGGATGAGTTTCTTGGGCTCAAGGATTCAGAAGTTATCAATCCATCATGGTAGAAAATATATAGCAGAAGTATCAGTCTGTGGCCCCAGGAGAGTGTGCCACTTTGGAGGATCAGGAAGCAGACAGTTCATGTAGGTACTGAAAGCATATTCAAACCTTAAAGGCCAGCTTTTGTCAGTCTATATCCTTACATTTCCACAACTTGAGAAATAGTACCAACATCTAGGAACAACGGTTTTGAACATGTGAACCTGTGGGAGACATGTTCCATCCAACTAACAACAAATACATTAATTGGGTGTTACTTAATGTTAAAAAATGATCAAGCCCCAGCCTTGTTTTTATATGCCAAATCAATTTCTTTGTGGATATTTGCTACATTGAACTAAAGCTCAAAAGACAGAGAAAGAAATAACTCAATACAAAGAAGGTGTAGTGCAGTTGCAGCAATTCTTGTTTTCTGTGTAATGAATGAGGAACATGAACTACCAACTGAAATCTGACAATAAGTCTTTCTGCATGATAGGAACCTACTTTCTGATTCTGAATCCTAGGCAAGCTTTACTACACCACACTCTCTTTGGGAACTCAAAAGGAAGAGACACAGGACAGGCATTATGTTTAAAAAAAACTGGGTGGTACTGAAGGTTTTAAGGCTCAGGGGACTAAGTAGAGTGGTTGGTGACAACTCCACTGCTAATAATCAATATCGTCAAAATTCAAAATCTTGGATTTGAGATCAGGCAAATTTGATCTCCAGTCCTCTTTGTCTATATTGCTATTTTAGAACTACAAGACATACCTAAATATTCCATCAGCCTTGTCTTCAAAGTAAATTAAAAGGAAATGATTTTTTTTTGAAGAACTTTTGTTTGAAATCTATAGATGATGCCAAGTGCATTGAGGGTTCTGAATATATTCATTTCCTCATCTTCCCAGGAAAATTAAGTGAAGCTCAGCATCCTTCATACTATGTGTATTCACCTGTCCTAGAACCGCATACAGCACTCCATGTAGCCTTGCATTGTAGATAGAGTTGACAGAGATCTCATTTTGTTTCCAGATCTAGAAAAGAAGGAGAGCAGGAAGGGGCTGATTTAAGGTCCCAAAGAAGTTTTTACGAAGCAGTTTTCCATTTGAAATCATCAGTTACATTCATTAATCAAACCACTGATGAACCTCCTTCTATCAGGCTCTTTCTAAACCTACATCTATCTGAAAATGCAGGTAGGACAGATTTTATTATTAGTTCTACATAGCTCAATTTGAGTTGCTAGCTTAAACAATGGTTGCTGTCACATCATCTTCTTCGATCTTGTCTATTGTTGTGGCAACAATGACTTTGGGCTGTTAAACATTTGAAAATGCCTTGCAAAAGTTAAGAAAATTGTGTAAGAGATGGAAAAGGCTCTCAAACACCTTAATAATAACAGTATCCAGAGGTTGCCATCTTCATATTTATCAATTGGATTTTATTCCTGTGTTGTACCCTCTGCATTTCTAGGACTGAGTCTGAGAAATCCTTAAGAATTTGATTTATCATTGACAATGTTGACATCAGGCTGCTGAGAAGAACATAGTTTCTCTTATTTCTAATGCAAACCTCAGCGTATTTCTTGTAAAAGACAGATATGAGATAAAGCAAGAAAGAATGTCTTGCACAACTAGCCATGAGGTGATCCTAGAAAGAATAACCTATTTCTGGTGCTATTATTGTCTCCTTTATACTATTTAAATTATTTCTGGCATCTGAATAGCAATGGCCTCCTTGTACTTTTTTTGGGAAGCAGATGAGTTTATACCGAATTGAGACAATGATTATGCAAATAAATAGATGCTTATATTTATAATGGTAATGTAAATGATACTGACTCATTATTGAGGAAAGTAAGGATTCTTTATTGCAATTTATCTAACCCAAAACCTCAAAATTACTAACATGTAGAAAAGTAAGTATGCCTGAAGATATATTTCCATATGTTTCTATACATAATTTTATAAAACAATTGGAATAACTGTTAATGTTCATGAACTATCTTAGAGAGCTGAGCAAGCGTAAATACAGAAGACAAAATTATTGATGAGGTTAGGGTTATAAAGGTTGAAGAGTTGCTTTAAAAAATAGTCTTTAGAAGCTTTGCATTCAATGACCTTGAAAAATTCATGTCAGCTCTCCTTCATTCATTTACTCATTAAGCAATTAAGTGGCATTTTTTTCATTCTGTCCTGATGGCTGCATGTCAATATTTCAGGGGCCTATAGCAAACTGATTGGTTTCATACAAACTTAATGCCCCTCCGTGTGTCATTCTGGGGATCACTTAGCAGATTATTGTATCTTCTTTGCTGAGTCTGTTGCTCAGGAAGGCTGTGGGCATCAGTGTTGCTCCTGAACTGCTCATCATGCACTCACGTTAGCTGGCTGATTGACGTGCTGCATAAATAAAGTGTGGGAAATACAGTATGGGAATAGGGAGAGCCAACCATCAAGAAAAAAAAAAACACTCTGCAAATAACCATTCAAATGTATGCAAATTGCCTAATTAATTGACCTCATTTTTGCTTGCAGATATCCTCTGCCTTCCCCATTGTGAGCTGGGTACTTTTCATTGTGCTCCAAAACAATATTCCAAGCCTAATTAAGCCTTTCAAGCTATAGGTTAATATTCAATTCATATGTAAACACATTTATAAACATTAATCAAATCTAAATTGCTCATTTTATAAATACTGTTTTATTCATTTTCAGTTAATGGATGTGGTCTCTGCATTTATGCAGCGCCGGTCTGTGGAGTTCATGTTTGGGGAGAGGATAGTTATTTAAATGGCATCCCAGTGTTTACTTTCAAGTCAATTACCATGTTGCCCTGTTCCCAGTTGTTTGTTTCTATAAAGATTTAGTACAAAGGCTTCATTTGGTGTGTCGGTGGGGCGTATAAAATATAATGATGATGATCAGAGAACGGTTTCATCCTAGAGCACTTGTGTTTAAAGAGATGTCAGAAGGGAGACATGCTGTCTCTTCGGGCTGGATGTATGCAGGCACAGAATCCCAGTGGATTCAATAGACTCTCAAATCTAGCTGCAGCCAGGCATGCATTTATTTATCTATGAAATAACTAATTTATATGTTTGCTTATTATTTTAACCTGCTTTTTCATCCTTTCAAACATTCAATTACTCTCTGCAAAAGATCCGTTTATCGAAAAAAAAATGTTATTTTATTCCTCCACAGTAATATCCTGAGCTCCTCATTGGCTCTTTGAGTGTGAAATATATACATCTTTGACATGCTCCCAGAGAAATTATATGTGCCCCAAATTTAACAACTTCTATCTCCTATAACCTACGTACTATGCACATTCAAAAATACTAAAATGGAAACAGGTAGCTGGGTATGAGCAGTGATGATGGCAGACATTTTCTTCCTTAAAATCCTCAATTTATAGTAAGCACCTATCAAGAGACATATGAGACTTAAGATCACATCATGTGGTCTTCTGGGACCTAAACTTGAGATCCTAAAACAAATCAATGGACAGATAATGCTACTCTAAAAATTGTCATTTCAAGTAGAGCCTGAAGAATGTTTGGGATCTTGCCACACAGAAAATAATTACCCAGATTACATAGTATTATGCTTTGAGAAAGCTAGTTGCCTCGGGAAAGCGCAGAGGCTCTGGTGTGCACAAGGGTGGCAGCCTTACACAGAGGCTACTAAGAGAAAGCATGATCTAAACTGTTGGAATTATTCCCTTCTCTTAATTTTATTCAGAAAAATTAAGTCGTGTGTGTGTGTGTGTGTGTGTGTTTGGTCATGTGACAAGGAAATCTGAGAAGAACCCCATCTCCCATCGGTAAACAAGAAGGCAGTGGCATGCATGGTTTAGTGTAATTCTGAAGAGCTGAGAACTGAAAGCCAATCCCAGTCTTGGGGTAAGAAAGGCATGAAGAGACAGACAGTGTAGTCAAAGAGTCAGAATAAAGGAGTAAGTTCTTTGTCCTTCGGCTGTTCGTTCTGATCAGGTTCTTAGCAGATATCTAAAACTGAAAGTATGTGTGAAGTGTCCCCCAGGATCTCCAGCAGTGGAGGAAAGGTGTAAAAAAAATCAAAAAGGAAAACCCTTTGTTTAATTATCCTTTTATGTCTTGAGTTTATTCCTAATCTGGTATTTGGTGACATCAATGAAGACCTCTTATGTCATAACATTGGGCATGATGGGGTGGTTGTTGGGGCAGGGGTCGGGAGTAAATTACATTATTTTGTGCTTTGTCCTGAGCTCAGAATATCAAAGAACCAGCGCGATTTATCACTGAATATAAAATCTTCTAAATGTAGGCTTGGCCGTGATTACATCTCTCAATGATTTATGGGCTTCAATAAAATGTGGTCTCCAGCCATGCTCCTCAGAGGCACAGATTATTGCTTGTCCTACATTACTGTTTGTAAATAACTCTTAGTTTCATGCTTCCCCTTTGAAGACCTCGTTATTACTCATTTTCTTTTTTTTTTCTTCATCTTGTCCCTTCCTTCTTCAATGAAACAATCCCTTTTGAATCCTTCCATCAATCCACTGGGACCTGAATGGACTGCCTGGTGGACATTCGTGTATGGCATGGAGGAAAGTCATCTACTGCAGAGATACCTTCCTTCTCCAATCCATTCCACTTTTATGTTTCTCTTTTAGGTGGTGGAAAGGCATTAAGTTCATCTTTCATGTCTTCTGGATGAACCATGTAGCCTAATTTCTAGTGCTGAGATTTCTACAAGCCACAGTTTTAAGCCAAAATATGTTTTAGCTTATAAGTAGTAAATATCTAGTGTGTGTGTGTGTGTGTGTGTGTGTGTGTGTGTGTGTGTGTGT
>NC_022017.1:33883090-33886017 GCF_000317375.1 Microtus ochrogaster | reverse complement strand
TGTGTGTGTGTTAGTAGTGGGCCCAGTTGGGAGTAATGACAATTTCAACATAGGAAAATCTTGGAGTTTAGGGATAAAGGCTAGGATGAATAATCACTTCTAACACAGGGAGAAAACCCAGGTGAGTTTGTGAATGAATATAAATGCATGTTTGTGCACTTATAATAATACATGCATGGTGTCAAAATTTATGTAGAACACCTCAGGAAATGCTGGACTACAGAAAACGTGGGGCTATAAAGTACATTTTAAATTTTGTCAAGATACATCTAGAACACTATTCCTGCATCAAAAATTCAGAGATCATCAAGAAAGAGAAGGTAGAAAGATTATAAGGGAGTTTACTGAAAGATTGTATGTCCTAGAAATACCAATAGTCACACCCATGTACTCCTGCCATCCTGACAGCCTAAACAACAAGAACACAGACAATAGACACGCTAACACGCATGGGGGAATACTTGTGACTCCTTAACCCTACACAAAAAACTATAGGCAGCTAAGGAATGTTGAAAGCAGGACAGAGTATTCCCAAGGGAAGAGAAAAATCAATTGGTTATCCAATACCAATGGTGGACACAGAGCACATACTAGTAACAGATACAGGCTGAGCAGATCATGTATATGTATTTATAAATTTGTGTTTGTATGTTTATGTGTGTGGAGGGGCATGTAAGCATACTTGTGCCCACAGACGTTCAGACAGTGTGTGTGTGTGTGTGTGTGTGTGTGTGTTGTGTGTGTGTGTGTGTGTGTGTAAAACAACAAAGAAGAAAGAGGCCATGAAATTAAAGAGAGAAAGTTAGGTGGTGCATGGGAGGGTTTGAAGAGAGAAGAGGGAAGGGGAAAATGATGCTATTTCATTACAACCTCAAAAAGTATTTCAAACCCTCACATTGCTGATTGTTAGCTAACTGACCAGTGCTGACTGTTAGCTAACTGAGCAGATGCCTCTTTACTTTACTATTTATTAAGCTATCAGAAAGCAAAACAGACTTTAAAACCCTGGTAATTGTTTTACTCATTGTACACACTTTGAGAAAATCTCCAAGACTGATCTAGATTATGCTTTGACTATTCCTCTTTGGAAAATACAGATTTATAAAATAGGATTTTTTACTTTTAAAACACATACTTTTTAAAACATTGTGTTTTGAAATGTCACTTAAATATAGGAAATATCATGAAATTATACAAATAATTAAGATGGATTTTTTTGTAGGTTAGACATATTCATCAAACCAATAACTAAACCAAGGCACAAAACATTGCCAGATTTGTGGAATCCCTTTCTTTCCTCTTCCAATTAGTCTTTTCTTCAAAACTAACCCTTGGCCCAACTCACTACACCATGCTGCAATCTATACTCTTATTCAACAATATTGTATAAAGTTTGTATACCACATACTCCTTAGGACCTGGCAACTGTCATTGACATCTTCTGTAACATTCAATGACATGAAAAAATTTTCAGTTATTAATTCAGGTTACTCAGTAGTATTCTATAGTGTGAAAATTTATCCTCACTTTCAGTAAAGGTGGGACATATATAGTTTTCAACTGGTTTGAATAGTATCTCTGTGCATGTTCTTATGTTTGTGTTTGATAAACAAAACTCTGTATTCCTCAGATGGACACTCAGGAGGAGAGTTGGTAGGTAATAGTGTGTATGTGTAGCTAATATTTACCTCAAGACACTGAAGTACTTAAAGACTATAAATACATGTGAGTCACATAGGAACGTATTTGACAAACAATATAAACTCATTAAAAATCCAAGATCACCACTAATTAGTATCATATGTTGCTAGGTTTTTGTCGTTACTGGCTCTTGCTACGTAGCCCTGGCTATCCTGGTCCTTGCTATGTAGACCAAGCAAGCCTCAAACTTACCGTGATCTGACTGCTTCTGCCTTCCAAATGCTGTCCTTAAAGGTGTATGTCACCAGAAAAAAAAGCACAGAAACCATATTATTTAAATCACTGTTTGAACCATTAGCTCTAGCTTTATATTTTCTAATTCTTTCATTTTATTTTAACCCATCTCCATTAATCTGTGCATCACCATGAGTTTGTGGCCTACTAGCAATGTTTCAGCATGTCTGTCTCCAGAAGTGGCTCTAAAGCTTCTCCTTCTCCACCTTCCTTCTCCCAGCATTCAGTTTAGTTTTTCCTGCCTATCAACAGGCCAAGACAGTTTCTTTATTAACCAATGGTATTCACAGGATACAGAGGGGAATCCCACATCAGGAGAGGATGTCGAGTAATGGGAACACTTCTCCATTGCTGGTGGGGATAACCACATTGGAAATCACTATGACAGTTTCTCAGAATATAGGGACTCCATCTACCTCAAGACCCAGTAATAGCCCTCTTGGGCATATTTTCAAGGATGCACACTCATGCTACAAGGACAATTGCTCAACTATGTTCACAGAAGCAGTATCATAATAACCAGAACCTTGAAACAACCTAGATGCTCCTCAACTGAAAAAATGGATAGAGAAAATGCGGCACATTTACACGATGGAGTATTATTCAGTGATAAAAAAAAAAAAAACAATGACATCATGAAATTTGCAGGCAAATGGGTGGAACTAGAACAATACATCCTGAGTGAGGTAACCCAGACTGCGAAATACAAACACAGTATGTGCCTACTCCTAAATGGATATTAGGTATAAAGCAAAGGATAACCAGGCTACAATCCACAACCGCAGAAAAGCTAGATGTAAGATTAAGGCACTAGTGGGACTATTGCAGGTGGATCCAATGGTGGGTGAAGGCTGGGAGTGTGAAAGGCCAATGTGCCATGCAGACAGAACTTGAGTGCAGCGGTTATTGAGATAAAGGGAATGAAGAAGAGAAGAGAAAACAGGAGAGAGAGAGAGAGAGAGAGAGAGAGAGAGAGAGAGAGAGAGAGAGAG
>NC_022017.1:33878385-33882990 GCF_000317375.1 Microtus ochrogaster | reverse complement strand
AGAAGAGAAAGAAAAAAGAGAGAATGAAAGTTGTCTCCAAGGGACAAGGTATTTTCTGCCATGCATGCAGGTTTGACACAGGGCACAGGGTGTGACACAGTGTGCCAAGTTCCCAAGGGTCAGGGCCAAGGTGTGCCTCGATGCTAACACTAGGTTAAAAGGACCCTAAGATGTACACACATGGAGGGTCCTCGGATGCGGAAACAGTTAAGATCTTCTTGGTAAACTGGGAGGGGATAGAAGGCAGGGGGTAGGGAATGGGAATATGAGGAATTGAGATAGTTGAGTTTGGGGAGGGAAGGAGAGGGAGAACAATGAAGAGATATCTTGATAGAGGAAGCCATTTTTGGGTTAGGGAGATATCTGGAACTAGGGCAGTTTCCAGGAATTCACAAGGATGACCTCAGCTAAGACTCCTAGCAATTGTTGAGAAGGTTCCCGAGCTGGCCTGCCCTTATAATCAGATTAGTGACTACCCTAATAGTCATCATAGGACCTGCATCCAGCAACTAATGGAAGCATATGCAGTAATCCGGAGCCAAGCACTGTACTGAGCTCCTTCAGTTCAGATGACGAGAGGGAGGAATCCCATGAGCAAGGGTGGTTAGGATTGTGACAGAGAAACCCACAGAGACAGCTGACTTGAACTAGTGAGAGCTCAAGGACCCTTGACTGACAGGGAATGTGCATGGGACTGAACTAGGCCCTCTGAATGTGGGTGACAGTTATGTGGCTTGATCTGTTGGGAGGGGGTCCTGGTAATGGGATAAGGACTTATCTTGGATACATGAACTGGGTTTTTGGAGCCTATGGTGGGATGCCTTATTCAACGGTGATATGGGAGAAAAGAAGGGGCTTGGTCCTACTTCAACTTGGTATGCCAGTCTTGTTTGACACCCCAAAGGAGGACTTACCCCCTCAGTGGAGTTGATGGGCAGGTGTGAGATTGGGGGAGATAGGGAAGACAGGAGAAGAGGAGGCAGTGGGAACTGGGGTTGGTATGTAAAATGAAAAAAAATTTAAATAAAAAATAGAAAAAGGAAAATAAATAAATATCCATGCTCAATTTTCAATGAGAGGTACATTTTGAGGTCACTGATGAATAGGAGGCACTAGGACCCTACACTCCCTAGCTAACAGCTGCCACTTGCTTGCCTGGGTGGTGTGTGTGTGTGTGTGTGTGTGTGTGTGTGTGTGTATCTTAGGGTTCCAAAGTTAGAGACAGTCTGCTGCTTAACTGAGTCTACTGAGTCCACTTAAGTCAAATAGAAAAGAATGTAACTCCCTGAAGAACTCAGTCAATGAGAAATTCAGGGAGTAGGGGAATGCTAATAATAATGGAAAAATAACTGTTTTGTACAAAATTGGGGCAAAAATGCAGATAATTTTTCATTACTTTGGGATGACACTTGACTTGGCAAGATTGTAGATAAAATTGCTTCACTTTGGCTACTCTGAGTCTCCTGGACTCTTACATGAAGCAAGGATCATCCCCTATCTGGATGCAGATCCAGGATCAGTAAATATGCAGCCATTTTAAAATTCATTTCAAACCCTGAACTAGCAGGGCAATCTTAGGAAAGTGATTTAATACTTCTGAGAACCCATTACTGCATTTTAAAATTTGGATAATGATAATGGTACCTAACATGGGATGAGTTGTGACCTACATGAGGGTGTACTTGCAGTGCCTTCATCATCTCAAAGACTCTGTGAGAATTCAGTTATAGCTGCTCCCAGCATATTGTGTAACTCACTGGCAGGACACCTTGTTTGTACCACTGTCACCATCCTATCTGAAGATATCTTTAACTGTGTCACCTCTCCAGGAGCTTCTCATACATTCCGATCCCAACACTGAATTCATTATACCATTTTCTTTGCTCCCAGAATGCCTGGCATGCGTCTTTTTCTTGTAAGCTTTTCTCCTGATCTCCACATTTTGAGTTCCTCAAGGGCACAGATTTGGTTTTTTTTTTTCATTGTTATGTCTCAGGAACAGCATTCCACAATGGAAGGAAATCTGAATGCCTTTTTGTGTTACCAATAGGATGCATTCAATAGCAACGCACCATATTATTTTTGTAAATCCACTACTAATGTTAGTAAAGTGAGCGTAGTCTTTGAGACTCTTCCATTCCAATCATTTATCCTCACCTGGATTTTTTTTATATATATTTTAAGCTGTTGCTTTGCCTCTAATTTTCTAGGTATTTCTATATGTAGGAAATTTCTGAACTAGGTTTGTTCTTCGCATTCTTATGTTAAGGGGTTAAATGATTGTATATTTTGAATACTGATTTATGGCTGTTTCCATAGATACCAAACCGTAATAACTAATTAGATGAACATGTTTGTGAAGTCCTTTGAGTGGCATTTTGCAATAATAAATGCCCAGCTTTTATTCAATTAGTGCGTTTATCTTATTTCTCTCAGGCAATACTCATAAATGCTACATGATGTCTTGCTTCAATAGATAAAATGTAATAGGACTCAGGTAATCTTTTGATCCCTGTGTGGAAGCCTCATTTTGCTCATTGCTCAGATTCAAAGTTGTATTTTCCAATTTAATGAACTCCCTGAGCAGGAGACGCCACAACAATGCACACTTGAAAAGCACATTTTCGTTTAGAAAAATGTTTCCTGTATTCCAACTCATTATAACTTCACAAAGAGCCCAAGAAAATGAGTACCACCATCACTTTCATTTCACAGACAAGAATGGACACCCATATAGGAGCATGTTGTTTTTCTTTCACTTCACTGGTGCCTGGCGCATCCTTGGGCCCACACTGACACTTATCACCCCGTGATACCCACCTGAAAGAATGTCTATTTTGTGAAATTTCTCCATTCATTTTAATATATCATTTTGGGTACTGTTTGTTTCTTTAGACTGAATTATTATTGCTTGTAATTCTATGACTCATACTGAGGCCTTTTTTTGGTACATTTATTCAAAGCCCATTTTCTGATCATCAAGGATCTGAAGATCTAGAGATAGAAGAATAGATAAATACAATCTTTACTCTCAAGGAACCTGATTTCCTATATTTCCTAAAAGACGTGCAGAGTCTCTGTAGTTGATAGGCGCCTAGTAAAAATGTTTTGAAACAATACTGGGTTTGAAAGATTAAACTTAAAAGAGTATTCAGTTTAAAAAAAATCTCCACGTTTTGCTTTTCAAAAATTGTGTGTGTGTGTGTGTGTGTGTGTGTGTGTGTGTGAGAGAGAGAGAGAGAGAGAGAGAGAGAGAGAGAGAGATTTTGCCATTTTTTTGTGGTTCTCTTGCCTTCCCTAGCCATTCACGGACAGAATTTTGGAAATAAAGTTTGGCTTCTGTGTGGGTGTCAAGTTGAGTTTTCCAGGGGAGTTTTGTTTCTCTGCTTCAGATAAGGTTTAATTCTGTCGTTGTGGCTAGCCTCAGACTCATGAAAATCTTTCTGCTTTGTCCTTCCTCCCAGGTGCTGATATTATAGGCATGAACTTCCATGCTTGGTTTGCTGAGGGATCCTTGTATTCAGATGAACTTGTCCTCTTCTAGGAGCTGCACCAGCTGTACCTTCTGCCTAAATGTTTTTCCTGCAGGCTTCTGGGGAAGCAGGCTGAATGCTGCTTATAATGTCTCCCAGATCAAATGCACAGTGCTCAGCAATCCTCTTCCTAAGCAATGCTTTCACTGCCCTACCTTCTGCCTCTTTGCCTTAGTTTAAATTTGCTCAGCAAACTTGCCAAGAACTGAAGCTTTTTGCTTATACTCAGCTCCCCTCCACTAATGTATTATTTTCATCACAAAAGCTAGCTTTCTTTCCCTTCCTTCCTTGTTTCCTTCTCCCTCCCCCCTCCATTCCTCCCTCCCTCCATTCCTCCCTCCCTCTCTCCTTCCCTTCCCTCCCCTCCGCCCTCCCTCCTTCCCTTCCCTTCCTTCCCTTCCTTTCCCCTCCCTCCCTCCCTTCCTTCCTTTCTTTCTCTCTCTCTCTCTCTCTCTCTCTCTCTCTCTCTCTCTCTCTCTCTCTCTCTCTCTCTCTCTCTCTTTCTTTCTAAATTTAATTCCTTGAGCATCACAGTTTCAGTGGGTCATGGAAGCTAGCACATGCCTATAATCCCAACACCAGAGGTAGGAAGTTCACTGTAAGTTTGACTTAGCCTAGTTTTATAGAGCCCAGTTAAAAAACAAACAAGTAGGGGGCTGGAGAGATGGTTCAGAGGTTAAGACCACTGACTGCTCTTCCAGAGGTCCTGAGTTCAATTCCCAGCAACCACATGGTGGCTCACAGTCATCTATAATGAGATCTGGTGCCCTCTTCTGGCCTGCAGGCATACAATGGAAGGAATGTTGTATACACAATAAATTAATAAAAATTTAAAAAAGAACTTTATAAAAAAACAAGTAAACAAATAAAGTCCACTTTTATATTCCTTATTGTCAATCTGATTTGGGTTACTTCAAAATATTGCTAACTAATTTCTTGTCTCTACCAGAAAACATTAGTAAGTCTTACAATCATTCTTTTTTTTTTTTTTAAAAAATGACTTTAAACCTATGCATCCATGCATAAGCCTTCAATTGTTATAGGATCCTATGGGATACAAAATGAACCTCTC
>NC_022017.1:33857004-33878155 GCF_000317375.1 Microtus ochrogaster | reverse complement strand
AGAGAGAGAGAGAGAGAGAGAGAGAGAGAGAGAGAGAGAGAGAGAGAGAGAGAGTCAGTCTGGAAAGTGACACACTTCCTCCAACAAGACCACACCTGCTCCAGCAAGTCCACAGCCTCCTAATTCTAATCCTTCTCAAATACTGACACTTGCTGATGATTAGCATTCAAATATATGAGCCTATGGTGACCTGTTCTTATTCTAATCAACGCAATCCCAACAGAAGCTCTAGTTCTCTGAGTACCTTTTATCTACCTTCTGTCATTTTGTTATACTATTTTTTCTATGGGATATTCCCTCTCCTCCTTGTTATGTAGTGAAATACTACTTGTCAGCCTTATCCAAATACTACTTTTGAAGTGTGTCCTTCATTGTTTCTCCTCTGTGTTTTTAGATTCCCGTGTGCAATTCTAACATAACCAGTACCATTAACTTCTTTGTTGTGTGCCTGTAGATCCCATGATCCTCTAGCCCACAGTTGTCAAACAGTTGTAAAAATGATCTTGACTGAATAAATGGGTGTTTATTCCAATAGAGAGAATCAGGGGATTGGAGAGTTGTAGACAGATTCAGCGATGGTCACAGTGTTTCATTGCTGTTCAGGTGGTGTCCGTGGATAGAGGCCATTTCTGAAATGCTACAAGAGTTGGCTCATGTCTTGATTTTCATTAATTTATTTAGTAGAAAGTGCTGGTATTCAAGGAGCTTGCATTCCGGCATCCTGTAAGGCTATAATAGGAAAGATGTTTGTTCTAGCACGCAATGTGATGATATCTTGCCATGACTGGCAAAGGCTTTCTTTGAAACATTTCTTTTGAAATGAGGCGTGTGCTGGTGTCTGTGGCTGTTGATTGCATTGCTGTATGAGACTGTTATCCATTCGCATAGTGGAAAGACATCGTTGTCGCTAATAGATGTCCTTAGAGCTCAGACCAGAGTCTGGTGGCTGAACCTAGGAGTGGAAGAAGGGTCTCAGGGGCAGTGTGCACGTGGCACAACAGCTTGGCCAAAAGCAATACTATCATTTATTTAATTATTGTTATGGCCCGAATTAATATTTGCCTCCAAGCTTAATACGACACATGACTACCACAGAAAGAGAACTACTCGGTGCCTCATAATCCTGCTCTTCCTTGTCTTTGTGACCTTGGTTGAATCACATCCTCTCCTTTATACATTAAAACGATTAATCCCTGTCCTGTGTTCTTTGCTGGCATTTGTGAAGATTAAGTGTGATAATAGCTGGAAAGTGCTTAGAGAACTGTAAATTGATGTACAAATGGAAGGGATTAAGGGATTAGCTCCAATGCAGTAAAGATTTCCTCTTTATAGAACAACCCTCCATAAGCTGCTGACGAGCACATGGCATGTCCCAGACAAGCACCTTGATGTGCTCCCATTTCTCCCAGATTTTCATGTATCCTACCCTTCCCCCAGCACATGAAGACCTTTATCCAATATAACATAAGATTACAGTCTGCTAAAGGCGTCCTATATCTAAGTCAACGTGCAAATAGAAAATCGTGCCTATATACTTGTAAGTGTGAAAGAAGGCACTCTGGAACAAAAAAAAAATTGAGAAAAGCAGTATTTCTCTTTTCTCTGTATTTGCCAAATCTATTTATAAACAGAATACTGGTTTCAAAACATTTTTCCCTTCTGAGCTAGAGTGTCACCCACAGCTCTTCATCTGCCATTTAAGGATGGTTATTATATGATTCTTTTATTTTTTAACTTTGAGAATCTTCTCTCAAGCATATTGCAAATTATCTCTCTTGAGAAGGGAATTTTGTTTTGACCTTCCCTTCTGTTGTTGTTTTGGCTATAGTAGCAGATGAATGAAGTGATAATTACCAATATATCCAAAAGAAACCAGACTGGAAACCCCTCCCACTGAGGGGAACTCAGAAGAGACCAAGCTCTGAGATGTGCCTATATATATGCAGGTAACTTCCAGCCTTAGGCTTGTTCCCATCTCTGGTCACTTCTACCTCCAGAAGGCACTTCTAACTGAATAATATACCTCATCTTCTGTTATAATCACCATGTTGCTATCGAAATATATGTTTAGGATCACAAGAACTTTAAAATTCCAGACAGCGTTCACTACACTCCTGTTGTCTGCCCATAACATGACAATGACTCCACTAATAAACTTGTGAATTGCAGTTCCCAGGAAAAAGCCACTTGTGTGGAAGCCTTTATGAGGGTGACTGAGTAAAATTTGTAATTACAGAGAGCTGGAAAGCTTCAGAACTGTAGTTCGCGGGGTACCTTTATCCCTAATAAGTATTACTTGCCTACCCTTCTCTGCCCTGACATCCTGGTGACTCTCAGATAAAGCTTGTTGGCCTGTCGTAACAGACGACCAGCTTCCAGCGGCAGGAAACTCAAGAGTGTCATCAGCTGGCATCTGAAACTTTCAGCAGATTTCCTCGCTTCCTTCTAACCTCTCTATCTGGTATCTCCACCAATATATTTGGAAAATACCTTGACTCTTCTTTTGGTCTATGACTGTAAGAGGTTCCTGAAATTGTTTGCACAGTAGAACATGTTATTGGAGCCACATAAATCCCCCTTTAGGAGCCAATCATACGAGGTCACTCATATTTAGCTCAAGAATAAACTAATTACCCATGAGGCGAGAGGACTTGGTAATGGACTTAAACTGACTTAGAAAATGTGGGGTTGCGGGAAGGAAATGGAAAGAGAGGAGGGAGGGAAAACTGGTCAATATGCAAAATAAATAAAAAATGGTGATAAAATAAAATTAAATTAAAAGGAGAAAAAATGTTTGACCTGAACAAAGAGAAGTCCCAAGCAGTGTCTGGATGTGTTTTCTCGAGCTATGAGATAATTTGTAAGTGGTATCTAAATTCCTTGCATTTCAATTTCCCTTCCTGCAGTGGGTTCCCTAGGAGTAAGACTGTGTCATTCTCCTCTGCATACCAGCCCTTAGCTCCTGCCTATGAAAGAAGCAAACGCTTTATTGAAAGAAACAACGTATGTTTCTGTCTATACATGTATGCATACAGATATAATGTTTCTATTCTCCTACTTCAATGCACATTTTCCATATTATCCACAAAAGGCGTTCTTCTCTGTAATAAATAATTTCATCAGTATTTTATACATAAACCCACATTCAGTATACAATTGAGAGATTACTGCTATTCACTCACACACATCTGAATATTTATAAAAGATGTACATCTCCTTAAAAAATTAAAGGAAAATTGTACAGTGTAATTTCAATTTCCTATGTTTTTAAACTCCCGTGGAGAAGACACGGATAGAATGAAAAGCAGAAGCCAAGGAAGAATTCATTTTGTGTTTCCATGTGACTTTAGATTCTAGCTGTAGTAGTGGGGCTGGGCTAGATGGGAAGGCTGGAGGTAGAAGATGAGGTAGGAGGAGGAAAATATTTGAAGGCAGCAGATAGGAAATCAACCAAATGAAAAGGTGCATTAGTTATGGGGTGAATTTCTCGGCAATAGTCAGCCAGGAAAATGACATTTTTCCTTGAAAACCCAGCAAGGGAAATTAAACTCCTCCCACTACAACCAGACAGCACTTCTCAGAGGTAACTGCAATGCTCCTGCAGTCAAGGAGAGAGCCATGCTTGCTAGATACCTGTTGTTTTCTATTGGTTTATAAAATAATCACCAATGAAAAAAATAATTAAAATAATAGGCAGACCATTTCCAAATTCTGGATTATTTATACACAGTATGTCCAAATATTTTTTTAAACTGTTAACATTAGAAAAAAATTCATGGCAGACGCTAGCATTTTATTTAAAGCTATGAACAACCAATACGCAACACAAATGAATATAATATTAGTGTTGGGATTGTGCAGATTTGCCTCTAGCACTCAAAGGGTGAAATGGTGGTCATAATGAGGAAGAATGGACGAGTAGGCAAGAGCCACTGCTTCCATTGTTCTGCATATTCTCCTCTGTAACACATTTGTGCTAAAATCGAATGAAGCCTCTACAGATAAACAGGACAGGAAAACGTTCTGCGCAACTGTAAAGATCGGACTTCTATTTAAAACAAGCTTAAGTGGCATGTGGAAGTGGCTTAATAAATACTGGTTGAATAGATCAATAAATCACACGTTTGTCGGTATTTTATTGAACAGAATAGAGTTCATTACTGACTAAGCACGATTTTTACATTTATAAGTTTTTGTTTTTAAACCCCAGGCTTTATGAATGCTTTATAAATGTTCTATATTGAGATACTTGTTCAGCCTCTTGCCTTGATACTTGACTATTTAAATTGTCTTCATGTATTTCAGGCATGTATATTTGTGCATGTGGTTTTTTTAAGCATGTGTATGTGTGTGTGTTTACATGTAGAAACCAGATAATCTCAGATATTTAGTCCTAAGTTATCATCTGCCTTTTCTGCTTTATTAAATTTTTTTTTCTGACAAGGTCTCTCATTGACCTGCAGTTTAACAAGTTAGATTAGGCTGACTGGCCCATAAGCCCCAGGGATCTATCTGTCTCTGCCTTCCCAGTCCTGGGATTACAAATGTGAGCTTCTTTCTTTGTTTTTAATTTTTAGCATGTGTTAGGGGAATTGAACACAGGCTCTTTTGTTTGTGCAACAAGTACAGTCATGACTGTACTATCTCTCCAAGCCCACCTAAAAAACTTAAGTAAAAAACAGCCAAAAGAAGGTGCACTGACTGCTGGTACCCCTGGGCTTCTCTTCAGGTTACAGAAGAACCCAATTCAGCCTTGCCGCAGGGCATTCTTGAGGAACACAGGTACAATTTCTGGGTTTGACTTAGAAGGTAAGCACAAACTTCAGTCACTTTCCTCTTACATAATCACGTCATAAGATTTCTGAACCTTTTTAATTATACATTCATTAAATAAGTAAGAAATACTTGAAAGGACTTTGGTTCTAAAAGCATGACAGTACTTTTTAATTTAAAACTCTCGATAAAGTTAAAACTAAAAATGTTATATATACAAGCAACATCTATAACTTATCACATTATCATCACTGTTACTACGAAAGATGTGTTGTTTTTTCAATATGTGAAAGAAAACTAATTTTTATTCAAATCTATGTGATTATCAATAGATTTCTTTAATATTTTCTGATCATGGGTTGCTTCGAAGCCTTATGGTCTGAATATTTTATTTTTCTCCAAAATTTTGTCCTATGAAAATTTGGCTACCAAACTGATGGCATGGCAAGGTATAGCCTTTCCAAATTGATTACAAATGATGAAGGGGTACTTTAGGATGATGTTAGTGTCCCCATAAAAAGACTCAAGAGAGATTCCTCACCTCTTCCACCATCTGGGGATGCAAGCAAGGTGACCTCTGTGAGAGAGAAAGCAGACATGCACCAGATTTTAAAGCTGACAACACATTAGCATTGAACTTCTAACCTTCAGAACTGTGAAAAAAATAAATGTGTTTCATAACCCACCAGACTGTGACTCATTATAGCAGCACGGAGGAACCAGGATAAACAGTCTGCCATAAGGCTGGCCATAATTTCAACCTTTACTATCTCCCCAGGTAAGGTCATCTACCTGTCCAATCTCTCTCAGAGACTGTCACTAAAGGATTGGAACAGGAGGATGAGCTTCCAAAAGAAGTGTGCTTCCCTGCTGTCTTACTGCCCTGTTGAAAGAGATTGCCTGTGTTCCTTGAAGATGGCCAGGGAATCAGGCATGCCATGCTCAAGGTTACTGACATGACATAATATTTATGTTTCTGGGGTCAGGGATGCAAAGGCAAACATGAATACAAACTCAAAGATGAAAAGTCACAGATTACATGTTTGAAAAATGATATCCTAACTGTTATTCCCTGATAAATGCAAAATACCATTCTGCATGTTGTCATGGTCATTCTCCTTAAGGCTCTAAGAAATGTAGTTGTGTGTTAGAAATACATTGTTATTCTCCCAATGCAGCTCATGCTCAGTGCAGACAATTAGAAACCAGTGTAGTTATTTCAATCATAAGTTAGAAGCAGAATTACAAAAATTTTATTATTTTTATGTCACACAGTTGCTTCCATACTCAATAATTAAGACAGGGAAACTGGCTGTTCGAGATTTTGTCTGAAAAGGCCCCATCTTTCCCTATCAGTCTGAACTATAGAGAGACTTTCTCGTGAGGTTAAAAAGAGTAGACTCAAGAGTATTAGGTGATATTTAAATTTAAAAATTATGGATTTTCTGAATGGCATTAACAATTAACAACACGAAATTTTCTCTGTTAGCTATAACCCTAGGTTTTATTAATGCCCAATTACTCGGATGATCATGGAATTTATAACTAATGAGTCTTCTCAAACTATGCCCTTGAAATTTCTGCATCCTGTCTTATTGAGAGAACTCTACTACACATAGGAAATAAAATGAATATCAAAATTTGGGACATATATTATTATCATATAACAGTGTTAGATTCTAGAATATAGTATAGATACAATTATATTGTAGAATATTTAATCATTTTTGGAAATTAATATACTGTCTTGTAAAATAAAATGCTGTTAAACAAGGTGAGTCTGTAGAAAATATATAGATTACATTAGAACAATAAGCATGCATTTTTGCATACTGAGGGATTTATTTGCATATTATGTCTCCTATACAACAAAACTTGGCTTTAAAAATATTAAGATATCACATATCCATGTCTACAGAGTTTACTTCTTAATCTGTGCTGATATATTTTCTCATATATATTTGTAGGTTAGGACGTCTGACCCTGCAGAGCCCATAGTTGTAGAGTTGAGAAGCACAGAATTTCTCTATGAGCCACTGTGAGTGCTATGTTGACCCATCTATCATAGAACAACGTGTTCTTCATGCTGGGGGCACAGTGCCACAAAACTTTCATTCATAGCACAGGCTAGATCCTGAAGGACGGCACTCATGCTCCAAAAGGACTGAGCCTGAGTCTTTGGGATGCCAGTTCTAGCTTGCCAATCATTGTATTAGCTACTTTTCTGTCACAGGGATAAAACGTCATGACCTAGACAAATGACAGAATAGTTTATACTGACTTATTGTTTCAGATCAGCAAGAGGATCGTGGCCGAGAAGTTGCAGGCATGGCAATAGGCATGGGGGTTGGAGGAGTTCACATCTTGGTTTTGGATGGAGCAAACTGAAAGAAGATCCATGCCTCACTTTAGGGCACACAAATTCCAACATCTCCAGTATATACACTGTTTTTTCCTCACCTTTTTAAATGAACAAAAGATGATTATTTTAATAGTTCAAAGCAATGTTTTGTAAGCCCTTTCTATGGGTCATGTCTTTTTGAACTTATTTTTCACAGGGTACAAGATTATTAACCTAGATCTTGGGGAAATGTTAACATATTTGGTTATATATTTCATATGAATACAAACTAGGTATTTCCCCATCTGATTGGTAATAAAAACAACACATTTGTCAGAACAATGTGCCTATATCATATTCCTGAGGTTGTATTAACCAAGTGTCACAAGCAATGCATGCTTGATATGGTGGCTACTGTCATGACTTTTATATGGCTAATCTTTCATTGGCTTATAGTCACTTCTAGGAGATATCTTATTTCTTCGGGGGCTACACTGCCGTGCTAAGTATGAGATCTGAAGGATCCAATACTCCTGTATCCTTTATCTCCCTAGGGATGACATTATGTTCTGACATTTTCATTTCCTGTAATTCAATAGTACATTCAAAGTGTTACCATCTTTGAAGTCATTTACCCTGACAATTGCATCCTGGTCTGGGGCTATAACATTTTCTAAATTTCTTCAAGAGAAGGAAAGATTCTGTGTACTACCTGAGAGGCCTCTGTCTCTAACATCTGGCTCTCTGCTGCAGGTGACTTATAGCTAATGCTTCATTATCTTTGTGCATCAGTAGTGTTAATGGGTACAAATGGCATTATCCTAAATGCTACTCTATTCTCTGTGTACTTCAAATGTTTGTGGACTAAAGATTTCTCTCAGTATTAGATACTTCTAGGCTATTGTGATAAAAGCAGAAAATACTTTTCTCTTATGATATAAGTTGACCAAGTCAGCCTATAGAAGAAAGACTCTGATGTAGATGGATGTGTCTATCATGGTAGGGGGAGGGGCATGACAGGATGAGGCAAGCACAACGGATGGAGTTGAGGCTCAGTACTCATATCTTCAAGAGAAGCAGGAAGCAGAGAGCAAACTGGTAGTAGGTAATATTTTTACTCTCAAAGGTCACCACCCAGTGACATGTGTCTTCCAGCCAGGTGTGCTACCTAAACCTCCGCAAACATTGCCACCAACTGGGCACGTGATGCTCAGATGCCTGAGACTATCAGGGGCATTTCTCATAAAAAGTACCACATCTTTTATCACTATGTCCTATTAATTCATCACCTGTGAATATTTGAATAACTAAATAGTCCCTTGGTATCAGGACTGTGGGTGTCATTTGCCATGGACACAGAGGCCACTGTTGCTGCATAGACCATCATTATTCAGAGTTCAAAGAGTTTTTTTCTTTCATGGTCTACTTTCTATACCAACAGTTTCTATTTGCCAGAAAGAGGTGGCACACTATGTCATAAGACAAGTAGACCCTGTTGAAGATACAGGATTGGACTTTGGAATAAAATAAATGTCAGTACTGATATAACAAATATTAGACCAACCCCGCTGGCCTTTCTAGATCAGGCATAGTCTATGTTTATCTGACATAGATCCCTTCCTTTCTACACCTTCACTATTCTCCATCCAATTCTTTGGTGACATTGATGTTTATCGTTTCTTGCCCATTGTAGTTTCTCTCTAACTGATTCTAAGCCTCTTCTGCTACCCGTTGAGTATGTTGATTACTAGATTTTTATTTCTCACTTCTGTGGACACTGAGGCCAGGTAAGTTGCTGTATATACTCATTGCTTTGCAGTCTTTGTTCCCAACTTTGTAAACTCATCCACCCTGATCTCCAGGCCAACAGCTTGTGGTACTTTGACACAAAATATAATGTGGGAAGATCTGCTATTCCATAGGTGATGAGGCTGCAGATCCTGGACCACAGGATGAACTTAATTCCTTCCACTAAGTAAGTAACATTAGAGCCTCAGGAGCTCATTTAGTGCTGAATTGTTCATCCTTCTTCTGTTTTGTTGCAGAGTCTTTGCTGTTGTATGAGCTCAGGTTAAGTTCCCTCTTCTATCATCACCATGGCACGATAGAGCAATTTTTAGATGGTCCCTTGTACTACATCAAATCAATAGGGCCGAGGGTATATATTCTCCCAAGTTTTCAAACTAGTTCATAAGGTTCTTAAAACTATGGATTCATTATCAAGATCCTCTAGGTAAGTTGATAAATTTCAACCTGAGAAAAACATATTTCTTTTTTCTTTTTAAAATTGTTTTTATTGAACTGTATAATTTTCTCTGCTCCCCTCCTCTCCTCTCCCCTTTTACCCCCTCCCATGATCTCCATGCTCCCAATTAACTGAAGAAATCTTGTCTTTTTCTACTTCCCATGTAGATTAGATCATATATGTCTCACTTAGGGTCCTCTTTGCTGTCTAGGTTCTCTGGGATTGTGAATTGTAGGGTTTTTTTTTTTTTTGCTTTATGTCTAAAAGCCACTTATGATTGAGTACATATTACATCTGTCTTTCTGGATCTGGGTTGCCTCACTCACTATGATGTTTTTAGATTCATCCATTTGCCCGCAAATCTGAAGATGTCATTGTTTTTTTTTCCCGTTGTGTGGTAATCCATTGTGTAAATGTACCAAATTTTCCTTATCCATTCTTTGGTCGAGGAGCATTTAGGTTCTGGTTATGACAAACAATGTTGCTATAAACATAGTTGAGCACATGTCTTTGTGGTATGATTGAGCATCTTTGCGGTATATACCCAAAGGTGGTATTGCTGGGTCTTGAGGTAGGTTGTTTCCTAATTTTCAGGGATTGTTTCTATAGTTCATTATGAACAGCCTATTTCTAAGCCTAGAAGAAGAGTTGTGCTCAGTCCAGTGTTCAGTATTGCCCGGCTCTGTGACCTTAGACTAGTGGGTTGGCATCTTAGTGTCGGTTCTTTCTCTGCAGATGAGAAATGTCTTCCTTTTCTCCTGGTTTCACCAAATTTATGAGATAAAAGGAAACATCATTTTAGATTCTAAAGTATGGTTCAGTTATTACCTGCTGTTAGTGCCTCTTTTACCTCTCTAACCAGAAATGAAGGAGATCTGAGAGTGAGCAAACCTGCCTATTACGTAAAGTTTAAGGAAGTGGAAACACCAACCCTGGCCAACTACTTAAATTCTCTATACCTTATTCAAAATAATAATAATAATAATATAATAATTTTTAAATTGTTATGCTAATTGAATATATGTTTATTATGGATCTAGGCTAAGTATCATATGTTGACCGAGGTTTCTGCCCCACCCAGTCCTGCAGTTGTTTAGTCCCCAAATAAACCCCTAGAGGCCTACCTTGATCATGAACTGATTGGCCTGTTAGCTCAGGCTTCTTATTAACTCATAACTTTTATTAGCCCATAATTCTGTTCTCTGTTAGCCACGTGGCTTGTTACCTTTTTCAGCGAGGCAGTCACATCTTGTTTACACTGTGTCTGGCTTCCTCTGTGTCTGGCTGACTACTGCAGACTGAATCTTTCTTTGCAGAATTCTCCTGTTCTCCTTGCCCAGCCTCTACATCCTGCCTGGTCATCCTAACTATACTTCCTGCCTGGCTACTGGCCAATCAGCATTTATTTAAAATATAAGTGACAGGGTACAGACCATTGTCCCACAGCAGTCATAGATTGCTGCATTTAGTGCATGCTACAAGTCACATACTTATTAGGTGGTATCATAATCGCTTTGACTAGAACATTATGTTGGAAACCAAGAAACAATATTTATTCTAACACGTTCATTATGCAGAAACAGATAGATGAAATGTTATTATTTACTATATTTAGCAAAATGTTCACACCGTGTTTTAAGTATTACATACATATGAATATGCATACCCCCTCATTATTCTTATAGCCACAAATGAATATAATAATTTCAGCACAGTACCATACTGGTTTCCCACAATCAAATGGTTATGTGAATGGTATTATGTATGTCTGTGATATTGTAACTCATTTCCTGTTCCAAGAGTTGGCTAAAATGCATCAATGTTTATTTAATATGCACTTACTGTGTTTTACTTAATGCGTATGTGTCAGTTTGTGGTTGTTACCAAGTTTTGAGAGTTTTGTAAAAGTCTATTTCCTTTCTGATCAATTTTCTTAAAATTTATTGGTGATTGTACAGTATTTAATTTTGCAGACACAGTATCCAAAGTTGTTTTTCCATCAGCTTGCTCTTGCATTTGTATACTATCAAATAGCCAGGACTTAGTAGTCTTGTAATTGGAAAGATGTTGCATTAGGAGAAAAGTGGTCTGTATCTTTGTGTTAGTTTCATCCTTACTATTGGAGAGGTTCAGTATCACTTTAATTATAGCTAAGAATTCTATGTCTCTCAATTGTTCAAGAAGTTACACCTCTTGCTAAGGAAGGAGTGGCAGAACAGCCTTGGTTGACTTTTTTCCAGATGTTAGAGAAAAAACTCTTAGCATCATCCATGGTCTATTATTAGTACGATTAATTATTTTCTTCATTTTAATCTTATTTCAATTCCAATGCAAGCCTTTGAGGCTCACATTTATATCTTAAGGCAATAGTTACATATCAATTCAATTCAGAATATTACAAAATTTCTATTTTGACTTCTTTTTCAACCCTCATTTTCAGAGTGATGTTCTGCTAACTTTCTGTTTGTTTGAAGAATTGGATTTTTTTACATGACTCTTTAATTTTATTCCTCTGTAGCACCGAGCAAGTACTTTTGTGTGAATGTATACATAGGTACATTTATGTGGGTACACATATTTACCCAGGTATAAATGTGCACAGACGTGTGGAGCACAGACATCAACTTCAGCCATTATTCCCACAGTACAATGGGTCTTTCGCAAGTCTGGACGTCACCAAGTAGATGAGGCTGGAAGGCTAGTGAGCCCTAGGAATCTGCTTATTTTTTCCCTATCCCCTCAGCACTGGGTTGCACATGCTTTTTTGACTGTCTTTAAAAAAATTACATATCATTTTATTATTTTATCTTGTTTTGCTTTGCTTTTTGTTGTTTTATTTAAATTTATATTTTTATCTGCTTCCCTCCCTTACTCTCTTCTCCCTTTTTAACTTTTTGCATGATCCCCATGCTCCCAATTTACTCAGGCGATCTTGTCTTTTTATACTTTGCATGTATGTGTCTCTTACGGTCATCTTTGTTGTCTAGGTTCTCTGGGGTTGTGAATTGTAGGCTGTCTTTTTTCTTTACGTCTAAAAGCCACTTGGAGATCAGATCTCAGAGCCTCAGGACTGTGCACCATACAGTCTACTAACTGACCCATCTCCCCAAACTCCTGTATGATCAGAGTCTCTGTTAATCGATAATGACATAATATAATAGATCATGTCATCTATTTTTATATAGTTTCCATATTAGCACAAAATAGTGTGTATATTTTACACTTGTCCTGTTTAGGGTTTAATAAATATTGATTAGATAAATCTTGTCATTAGTGTTCTGTTCTAGTATACTAGCCTATTAAACCTCAATTCACATGAATACCAGTATATGATTTTACTCACGTTTTATACATATGTCCTGTGAGTTAAGAATGGTAGGACTGATGCACTGATGAGCTCACAGAGATTATGACAGGGCCTGCACAGGTTCAGGACAGACTGAGTTCTAGCACTGAGACAGGGAGACATAGCTACTACCTCTAACCAAGAAACTATCTGAAAAATGACGTACATTGGCAAAAGGAAAATTAGTTTTTTTTCCACTGGCATCTCACTGCGTTTATCAACCACTCTCCAGGGCATCACAAAGCAAGCTGTATGGTATTTTGTAGACTTTTTCCTCTCAATTTTCCTTGCTTGGGTATTTTGTCTTATTGGTTGTTTGGTTGTATATTTTAATTTGTGGTTTTTGGTGTGTGGGTTGTATGTGGGATTTTTTGTGTGTATGCATCTATGAGAAAGAGGGTAGGTGAAGGGGCATATAATTTTGTGGGCAGAGAGAATCTGAGAGATACTGGGGGAGGAAAATCATGTTTAAAATATATTGCATGAAAACGTGGATTTTCAGCTCAAAACAAGAGTGGCTTTGAGAGTCAGTGCTTACCAGATGTCATGTAGTTCACTGAAACAGCCAGTGGCTTGCTTTCCAAGCTTCAGGAAATAATACCACTCCCAATCACCATAACAAACCTGGTTAAACTCAGTGAGTCATCAAACTACAACAGCAACAACAAAACAATAGACAAGCAAACTAAAAACACAGACATAAAAGCAGGGGGAGTATATGTTCCTGAGGAGAAGATGAATTTCAGAAGAAATGACAGAATGATTTGGCAGGGTAATGTGATGTGTTCAAAACATAGGCAGAAATTAAACTTTCAAAGAATATATAAAATAATTGATTTTACATATATAAGGGACTTCATATATTAGCTTTAACTAAATTTTATTTACAACTAATATATAACAACCAGTATCCATACAATTATATGAAGATGGTACAATATATTATGTACAATGGGTAGAGAAAGTGAATATTATAAACTGGATACCATCTGCAAATCCTAAAATATCTACTGTCTGACATTTTGTAGAAAAATGTACCCATCTATATTTTATATCCTTGATTTATTTTTGTTTAATTTATAATCTCTTATATATGTGTATTTACATCTCCCCTTGAGTATCCATTAGGTAATGATTGTTGTTTTGCTTTGACTTGTTACATTTTTAAGTATACATCAGTCCAGGATTATATTATCATTTTGGTGAATTATTCATTTCATAATGTGTAAGGGTCAATCATATCCATATTAATGTTCTCTTCATTCTCCTAATTAACATCTGTCTCACCTATATTAGAAGGGGGCTGGAGTTCAAGCATTAATACCTGAGTCAATATTATCACAAAGGATAATTTCATTGTAGGTATTGGTTGGTATATCTGCTTTTGAAATGTTATCTTGGAAAACATTTCAGTTTACTTCCCATGTGCCCTAGAGATGCTGTAGCACTAAGAGAAGTTAATTTGTTAAGATCACCATAGAGATTATAAAATAATCACACAGAATAACTTGAGTTTTATACCAACATGCCATGTTTCTTTGAGTGTTTGGTAATTCTGAAAAATGACTCCTCTTCCCCTAGGATATTTGCTTAGAGTAATATTTCACCCACTCTTTGCTTGGCTGGCAAACACTTGCTCTCTTTTATTCTTCACTTGGGCATTGTTCTTCTTAGGTCACAGTTTCATGGAAGGAACACATTTGTACTCTGGCCAATCAGAAAGCCTTCTTTCTTATGAAGTTAGTTGGTATTCCAATATTCAGGTTTAATAAGCCAAACTTGGCAACCTTCTCACAATATGTCCTAAAATTAAATAACAACACAAAATAGGGAAAATATTATTTAATCTGGTAATATTGCTTGGGAGAGGTACAAATACCAAGACCAGTGGTCCCTGGTCCATTTGTAAGGTACTGTGTAGCGAGCTGCATGGAATCACACCTGATGGACATGTATAATCAACTCCTGAGATGGATAAAGTCTGACCTATGCTATGATCATGCAATGATTATCAGCTGCCTGCATATGCGTGAACCTATGGGCAGTGCCCACCTGGCAGTTCGGGGTTGGCAGCCCATGCCTACTTAAGAGAAAGGAGAGAGGAAAAAAGAGAGAAGAGAGGGAAGAGAGGAGAGAGAGAGAGGGGAGAGAGAGAGAAAGTGAATAAAGTCCTGGAATAAACTGCAGTGAGAAGAGCTCCGGTGGTCGCGTCATTCCTTGCTGGACGAGGTGGGGCGCGACAGTACTGACATGAGGTTTAGGTGTAAATAGGGGCAAAGCGGTACGCATAACTAAGCATTCTTGGTCATGGTGTGGTCTGGCTCATCTCCCACGCAACATTTGTCTTGGATACAGTGTCAGCTGTAAAGTGGAAAGACAATTTGTTAAAATTGTGACATCTCTGGGGGAAAAAAGTACCTTGCTTGGGTGACATGAGGCCTTCAGCTTTTCTCTTTCTTTAATATGAAATTTCTTTCTGCAATATGACATCAAATAACCTGGGTGACTTTTTTTTTATAAGTTTTATAGCCATAGGGTGGGTCACAAGTGTCAACCTTTTTCTCTCATTAAATCTTTTTGAGTTTTTATTTTTTTATGCAGTGTATTTTGATCATATTATTTTTTATCTCTGTTTAGAGTATCTTTGCTGGGTATAGGATGGATACAGTAGAAGTTCCAAGCTGTGGATTTTTCAGCCTAGTACTTCCAAGACCTTTTGCTATGATTCCAGTTCCCAGAACCAGGTATTTCTTCTGTTGTGCTTACCTACATGTTTAAAGTTTATTTTATGTATTACTTTATACAGGGATATCTGTGTTATTAAACTGACACACTCTACCCTATTTCAAAACCTGAATCCAGAAATATCATTTCTTTATCCCAGCAATGGTGTATAAAATTATATTTTTATCATTACACTTCATCATGGCATGGTTGGCCTCATCCGTATTAGGTAAGTTGTCCATGAACACATGACTATTAAATGATAAAGCAAAAAAAATAGAAGTACCTGTTCTTTCCTTTACTATGTCATAACTCTGACATGTTTCAAGGAAATAAATTGTATTTTAAGGATAAGTGAATAAACATAATGCCCAAGATTACATTCCTGAGGATTCTCTGTATTGTATGTGAACAGAAATAGCACAAACTTCTCTAAAGGAAAAATGTTTTTCAAGCCTGAAAATTCCATTTACCAAGGGATTGAAAATTCCATCTCTTCATCTCAGGTCTGTTTACTATCCACCCATTTTCTTCCTGTACAAGCTGACTGGATATATTTGAAAGATAGAAATAAGCTAATCCCCATCTATATACTATAGTTGAGTAACCTTAAAACAAAGAAAACCTTTCTTTCCTAACATCTTCAGCAAAGTCCAAGGGATATGTCACTGTGCACTGATTTCAGTAATGGGCTGGTGACCAAATCCTACTGCAAAGCTATGTATGGTCTTATGAAGACATGATTAAGTAAGGAATAATTAAGTAGAAAGTGTTGTAAATGAGAAAGACTATGCCTATGGTCAGATGCTGTCGAGGTCAATGTTGCATAGATTATGGAAACTGCTAGACCCAGGCTTTCTCACAATCTTCTTTCCTCATCTAGGCTATGCTTGCTACCCATTCAGTGTCTGCCAAATTTACTGCACCCAGTGGCTCTAATATTTGTGTCTCCCCTCCCATTGTAGCCACTAGAATTTTTACACTGTTGCATAATAACTTACAGTCACTGGAAATCTAAGGACAAATTGTCAACCATCAGTTGACTAGTTACACACACTAGCTCCATATGAGATTAACATACAGAATCTGATATTCTAAGAAAAAGAATTTTATATCTTTCTCACATGAATTTTAATTGCAGTGATGCCCAAGGCGCCTTGCTCTATGCGCTTACTTAGAAACTGAGACTTTGGTGGGGTTCATCCTCTTAGAAGTTTGATTCTTAAGATGGCTTGGTTAGTTACATCCACCTGGGAGGCAGATGGGAACATGGAAGTGTAAGACATTATTCAGGAAAGTGTTGAGTGGGGTCATCCAGATATGACTCACAGGTCCTTTCTGTTGCCTAGAATTCAAATACAATTATATCTCCACGTGTAGTAGGGGCATTTCAGCAGTAATCTTCATCACCAAATGAAAATCCTCCTTTGGAGACAATCATTGACCTTTGTCCCAGAAAGACAGTTGAGTGAATATGCAATCTCACCAAACTTTGTTCCAATTAAGATTGAAGTGTTAGGATTTCTTGTTTCACATTTTATTTCATTTTAATTTTATTTTAAGTATTTTTTTTATCTTTTCTTCCAATTTTAATAGGAAAGAGTCAGATAATCTTGACTATAGATTCAATAGGATTCCTAAGAAAAAAAGTACCAAGCCTTATCTGGGTTCTATTAAAGACTGTCTTAAGAAAGTAGAGTAACCAGTAACATCATGGAATGAATCATGATATGATATGAAAGGGTCCTATAATGGCTGTTTGGCCTAGCACATCTTTTTGTAGTAAGGGAATAACCTTATAGCTTGTTGACATTTTCTGAAGAAAAGGAAAGAGACGATAAATAAATTGGCATAATTTGTATTGAGTAATTGCAGTGTGGTTGTCCTCTTGTAGGAACAAATACATAAACTACTTTATTTGTCTATTTAACTCAGTAACTCAGTTAGGATCATATATTTCAATTTACCTGCAAAAACAAAGCGCAGTAATCTTGCTTAAGAAATACTAAAGGTAACATTTAAACAGTTCTTACCACGTCTACTATTTTTATATAGATTATCTCCTTTAATCATTTGCATAACTTCATGAATGTGGAGTCTCTTTGAAGTTCAGGAGTAAGCATTAGAGGCCAAGTAAGAAACCTAGACAAGTCTTCCAGTTAGTTAAAAAGCAGGCTTGGGATTCAGCCAAGTTCTTGCCCTTTCAAGCAAGCTGGCATCTTTGTTCTTTAATAGTCACTGTTGTTACTTGCATGCCCCCAAGTGGAGGAAAACCAAAGGTCACATGGTGTCTGAGTAGAATTCATTAGCAGTATCAATGGGGAAGGAAACCCTAGAAGAGGTATGGTCAAGGCAGGGCAGTGCGCTGTCAGGCAGAGTCCCCGAGAGCTGAGGGGGAGGCAGGGGCTGCCAAGCGTGAGATACAAGGACAAAGCCCTTTTACCATGGGTGCATTGTGCAATGTGTGTACTTGTTATTGGGTGACATATGTCTTTGTTTGCCTATAATTCCACAGCGTCTGTTAGAACCTGTTGGTGCCCTGCTTCCAGGGTGATAAATGCATGGAGACAGCTCACTGGGCGGACGGCTTCTGTGTGCTTAAAGGGAAAAGAACGCAGGCTTAGGCAGTACAACCCTTTATCCTCTGGATAAGAAGGAAGGGAGGTGTGTGTGTTTGTGGACATGTAGATATGAGAACAGGCTCGTAACGTGCTTATTTGTACATATACACAAATGTATGTGTGAAATATGTCTTTTTTTTCTGTGCATCTCTCCAGCTGAAAAGTACGTGTCCTTTTTCACTGTCATAACATTTTCTCTGAGAAGGTATAAGACGTGGATGACCATTCTGACTTATTAAAACAACCTTCTTTTTCCAATTGCACGATTCTTGATCTAAAGGGGAGAGAACAAAGAAAAACTAAGTTCATATCTCTCTAGGCTTCTTGTTCTGGTAACATAATTGCATAGTTTGGACTTTAGGAGAGGGTTAAATAGGGGAAGGAGAGATTTGAGAGTCTGTGTATTGCTTCTTTGCTTCTGTTTTTTTTTTTTTTCTCAACCAGATTTCCAGGAACTGTGGGAGTGGGGTAGACTCCTCCCTCCCCCACATATCCAGTTACTCATTGGTGAACCAGGCTCACACAACTTCAGAATAAGATTTCCTCAGACATCCAATGAAGCATCCACTGAGCCTGGCTTCTCACTGTCTTGGAGACAGCATTTCTATTGAAACCAACTATTCAAGCTATTCCACAAAACCACCAAAGAAGAAAAAAAATAATGGCTTTAAAAACTTCAGCATTTACTATATTCCTGAGAACCTTTTCAGTTTTTAAAATTTATGTTCGTTTTATCTAACACTGTGTAACAAGTTGTTCTAAAACAGTTCCACTTCAAACAAGGAACATTTATTTTCTCACATTAAGAGTGAGTAAAAGCTGTGGTCATGGGTTAATTGCTTGTGGTTCAAAGTCTCTCTTGAGGTTTATTCATCCTGTCAAGCAGGAGGGCAGTTTCATTGAAGTCCTGTGCTGGAAGGGGACGTGTGCTTCCGAGTTCATTCACCTCTGAGGCTACTTGTAGAAATTGACTCCTGACCACATGGACTATTTCCTGGGATGCATCTAAATTTTCCCCAACTTTTCCCAGAGAATGAAATCAGAAACAGCAATACCTGTATAGGTTGGAAGATGAAGTCTTCTTGGAGCATGATCAAATAAATCACTAATCCTAAAGTGTTGTCAAGTGGAATGTTAAGCTGGTCATAGACACTAGATTACTGTGTGCCTCTGCATGCCTGCTAGTGCATTTCCCAACATCCCCAGTTGCCAGGCAAGGGAAGAGAGTGTGAGAGCAGAGAGTTCTTTAGTCTTCTCTGGAGATTGTTGTGTGAAGCAAAAAGTATATATTTTTTTTTTAAAAAAATAATGCTGAATCCACATTATTTCCTCAGAAACAAAACTACAATAGGTTTCATGCTTTTGTCTTGGTTCTAAACAGTAAGTTGTATTGAGAAAGTCACTATTAAGCACTTATACCTTGACTTCTAAACTCTTTAAATAAACGTCACCAGTGTCAAATGATATGGTTCCTTTCTCCTGTGACCTTCTCTTCAATATTGTTGGACATGGCTACTTTGTAAAAGAGTAGAATGTATCAAGTTTCAGTTTTGGTCATGCCATTTTTTGACTCATTTACCTGAACTTCAAATTCTTTTTTATCAAGAGAATTAGGATCCCTTTATACGTGTATTGCTTTGAATTTAAAGAGGTTAACTTAAGATAAATTCACTGAGAGTATTTTATGGTTTGTCAGTGAGAAATGCTTGTGCTGTTGTGGTGAATGAGTCAAATTTGGCATTCAGAGGAATTATATCTCAGTGGCAGAAGATGTGCCTGGCACTTGGCCTTTATTTCCACGCTCAGCACCCTTTCTCAAATACATGACCCTGAAATATCTAAACATGTCCACTCAGTAGTTTGGCCATGGCTCCTTTTCACAGAGGTATATCTGTTTTGCTTCCTGTGAAATGTTGAACTTCGCAGAGTGGTCAGTCTATGACTGAAGTGATCCACTCAGCTACTCGCTACACTCTTGAGTTAGAATTGAGTGTCTTCCAGTCTTGACTTTGTACAGACTTCTCGTGCTACTTCTTCCTAATGGGTTTTATCTTCTATGTTATTGTGTACATCCACAATTGAGGGACAGTTTCCACTCTTGTCACTATAGTCAAAATCGTTTATCATTAGTTATCCCCTAAAGTATTTCAGCTATCTTGGATGTTTTGAAGGTTAATCTCCATTGCCAACTTGACTAGATTTAGATCACCATAGAGATAAGTCTCTTGGCATGTTTGTGAAGGTTTACAAAAACTTTACCTACAGAAGAACTACTCACCCTGAGTATAAGTGGTACTTTCCAATGGGCTGGAATTCTAGACTGAGTCCGAGGAAGTAATTGAGCAGAAGAACTTATTCTCTACTCCCTGCTTTCTGACTGTGAGCACAACATGCCTGGCTGCTTCATTCTTTCCCACCATGTCTGCCTGGCATGCTTATTAACCTCAAATTGTACTATGTCTTACTGTGAGCCAAAATAAACCTGTCTTCTGTTCAGTCACTTCTCATCAGGTATTTAGTTACAGAAATGACAAAGTAATTAATGCAGTGGTAGAGAAGAGAACCTCGTGCCATGATATGGATTGAGCCAACAAACACTTCTGACTCATTTGCTAACAAATGCTAACTCATGGTCTAACAAAATTGTACCTACTATTAGCACTGAACACATTTTTGTTGCTGTTAAATGTTGCAAATATGGTGTTAGCCAAGATGGTTCCTACTCTGGGGAATCCCTATAGACTCTCTTTATTAATGCTCAATTCTCTTTGCCTAGCACTCTGATTCTCTTTGATTAACCTTAGCATGCACCTCTTACCATGGTACCCAGGAATGAATGGAATGTTCTGTCTGTTGTCCTCCAGGAAAGGAGGACATTTGTATCATCATTTCAGTTCTATTGAGGCTTCTAAACATAACTGTGAATGCTTTAATCTTGTCATTGGGAATGCAACTATTTGTTAATTTGTTGGCTTTTATAGAGAGTTATATGTTTTGAAAATTCCACACACTGTCACTAAGACAAAAAGGCAACCCACTGACTGGGAGAAGATCTTCACCAACCCCGCAACTGACAAAGGTCTGATCTCCAAAATATATAA
>NC_022017.1:33854034-33855696 GCF_000317375.1 Microtus ochrogaster | reverse complement strand
ATCACTCTCTCCCTTCTCTTCCTTCCCCCAACTCCTTCTAAATTTATCTCTTCTTTAATTATTGTTACAGGCATATGCACAAACACACATGTAACATACTTAATCCAATTAGCTTCTATGAACAAACATATGCTCACATACATGTGTCCAAAGATGACTGTGTGGGATCGGACAACCTATGTGGAATTTACTGATTGTATATGTTTCAATTTTTACACCCATTCCCACCTCTCATATATCTTTATCACTGTTGCCCATCCAGGACAGAAGAGCAGCCTATGTGGCATAGATGCAATAACAGAGGGACATCTTGCTGACATGTTCTCTGTCTTCTCAATTCAGCCCCTAGAGTGGACGAAGTCATTACACCGTGAATGTTTTGAATTAACTCAGTTGATTATGAAGAATCCCTTAAACGTTCCCTTTAAATTGAATTCAAGATTCTCTTTCCAGACTGATTCATTTAAGATTCATTTTAACTGCAGAACCCTGTCTTCATAATTGTTCTTTTAAAGTCCTTTAAAAGACATGTATCAAATTCCCAAGTGCTGTCTGGCTTCTGGTTTTACCTCTAATTCTCTACTTAATGAAGCTGAAAAAAGTGGGTGATTATATTGTTCCTTTGTTTTATTGGACAGGCCCAAGAGAATTGGTCCAATTCTGCTGAAATACTACTAATTTGACATTTTCACAAGGCTTTAGAACATGTTCCGTGTATGTGCAGAATGTGAGATAACTTCTGATTTCCCTTCCCTCCCCCATTTTCTTCCACCTTCCTTCCTTCCTTCCTTCCTTCCTTCCTTCCTTCCTTCCTTCCTTCCTTCCTTCCTTCTTTCCTTCCTTCCGTCCCCCTCCTTTCTTCCTTCCTTATTCCCTTTCTTTGATCCTTCTCTTCTTTCTTTGTGGTGTACATGTATGTGTATGTGCATGTACGTGTGCACATGTTTGCAGGCTTACTGATAGAAGACAGAGATTGATGGAAGTGTTGTTCCTTATCTTTTCCCTCCCTTAATTTTTTGAATCAGGGACTCTCACTGCTGCAGAATCTCACTTTTACAACTAGAATGGATTATCATTGAGTCCCAAGGATTCTACTGTTCAATGCAAGTGATACTCAGTGCCACACACAGATTTTACCTGGGTGCTAGGGATCCCTACTCATGTCCCCGTGCTTTCATAGTGAGCCCTTTACCCATGCCACCCTCCCTTACCACCTGGAGGAGCAATTTTTGATATTTTTTTTGTCAGAATGCTATCTGTTGATGCTAGAGTAATAGCATCCTCCTATTTCAGAATTGCTTCTTCCTGTGGATCTTGGCTTATTGTGTAATGGGATAAGCCAGGGAAAAGCTATGTGACAGTGTAGTGTGATCTGGGTGTACTAAGTACCCTTCCAAGGAACTCAAATCATGTTGTCTAGAATCTGAGACAGTTACCTTTGTTTGGATGATTTATGCCATAAAAGTTTGTTTAGAGAAAGTGACTTGGACTTATGTCCAAGCACAAGAGTGAATATAAGTACAAACTACCCAGGAGAATTTGATGGGTGTCACTTAGTTGCTAGAAAAAATACAAGAAAAGATAAGCTTAAGGTGTTTTTTGTTTGTTTGTTTATTTTTGTGAGTGCCTTTCTTTCTCTCCCTCTCTCTTTCCTCTTTTCTC
>NC_022017.1:33849330-33853934 GCF_000317375.1 Microtus ochrogaster | reverse complement strand
TTCTTTTTTCCTTCCTTCCTTCCTTCCTTCCTTCCTTCCTTCCTTCCTTCCTTCCTTCCTTCCTTCCTTCCTTTCTCTCTTTCTACTATATATTTCTTGTTTATAATGTGGGGAATTTAAAGGGCAACCAGGTTATAGATTTAAAAATCATCCCCACTGTTCGTTCTTGCTCTCACATCTCTTTTACCTGTTCACATGTCTTTTCATTAAGATTATGAAAGACCCTAAGTAGCTCCAGGATTGCATGGTTTACATTCTAATAATTACTCTACCAATACCCATGACCCAGAAGGAGTAATTATCATTGCTTTTTGCCCATGCATCTCTGTCCTCCAGGACATTTCTGCACCCTGAAATTGATGCATCCATGAGAGCCAGAAGCACCCGACTCCCATAAATGAAAGGACACAGACCATGAAATTAGCATTTCCACATTAGCTAAATAGATGCATTGTAAGTTGGCTCCTAAATATCTAGCTCATAGGCACAGACAAATACAACTCTTAGCCTTAATCAAAGAAGTCTCTCCTCTCAGTCAACAGTGGAGAAGGCAGAGGCTCGTGGTTGTGCAAAGTGCTGAGGTTAAGAGATTGGTGTGTGCCCAGGCCTGAATAAAGACAGCTATGGCATACCCTGTGAGGATTAAGGAACAATACAGAAGAGAATGGCTGTGAAATATTTCCTAGGTAAATAGGTGAAGATAGACATGTCTGCCAAGGGTCTGCAAAAAGAACAGGCTCCTCAACAGTTAAACATGGATAGAGGAGAGACATGGAGGCCTCTGTCCTTCACTGTTGAACTACTAGCTTTTGATAGATTTAGGGAGCATTTGATAGATCTGTGAGCCCAGCAATGAGCCTACTAGGCTCAGATAGATATTGGTTAAACTAAATGCATCAGAAATCAAAACCAACAGTCATGAACCTGGGGAAGGAACAGGTAGAGTTGAGGTTGGATGATAAGGTGGTAAGAGATCGGGTAGGTACAAAGAAATCCAAATATATTATAGACATGGATAAAATTCTCAAACAAAATGAATAAATAAAAAGTAAAAAATTCTAAAGGAATTAAAAGCAATTTTATGTATGGTTAGCTATTCAAAGTTGAGGATTGTATGTCACACATAGAGCCTCAATTTAAAGAGAGCAAATCTGAAGTTAGGGCAGTATTATGAAACATTTATTGACATACAACACATCTTTAAGAAATATGAACTTGTATCAAATGATACACAGTGGAGTTCTATAAAGATTTGTGGGATGTCATTTGATATTTTGACATAAGTGTATTTTGTGCAATATAAGGTCTCAAATACTTCACTCATTAAATTTGAAACATTATAATTTCTTCTTTCTGTTTTCTGAAATGTTGTCTTATAATCTATTGTCACACCACTGTGCAGTAGAGAAGCACATCTGTCAATTAGTAACAATTGCTCTACTTTTCTAGGCACCACACACCTTCCTTTCCTTCCCAGCCATTGAGAACCACTGTTCTATCCCGCTTCTATGAGAACTTTAGGTTACACACAGTAATGAACTCATATACAGCCTATCTTTCTGTTCCTGGATCATTTCACTTAATATACCAACCTCTAGGTATGTCCATTTTGTTGTGTATGACAGGGATTCCATTCTTTCTGTGGCTGTACAGTATTCCGCTATGGGAGGACGAATTTGATTCTGGTGTGGAAGCAGAGGCTGTATTTCTAAAAGGACTAGTGAAGTTGCTGCATCTTGTTTGTGGACCACACATTGATTAGGTCATTAGTGGTCATTTGCAATAGATGGAGAATAATGGAGGGTAAATGAGGGTGCATGCTAAGAGTAAGCATGGGGCCTTAAAAAGCCTGAAACTCAGTTCAGTCCTGTGATCCTTGATTCTTATCATCAGCATTCTTCCCCTTAGATTCTCTGCTTGCCAAGTGAGTGATTAGTGTTAATGGTCTCCTGCCAGGGAGGAGCACACCTCCGGGATCTTCTGTTGTGGAAGGCTGGGGTGCACTTCTGACTAGTTTTATGATCTTGATCAAATTACTTGAATCTCAGGTTTATTATTTTGTTCCTTTATCATTTGCCTCCTAAATCAAATTCTTAACATGTTTGGCACACACACAGAGGCTTGTCTCTGTACACTTTGTCACTTGCCTGCCTGGTTTCTGGTTGCTGGTAAGAGGTGCCAGTTAAAGTTTGATATAGAAACATAGATATCATCACATGTATTCTGATTTTCCCATCTCTATTAGAAGGGCCTAGAATTTGAGTCACATCTACATGTTTCTATCTAAGGTTCCATAGGAAATGGTTCTCCTGAAGTTCTGAACAGGATTTTTGAAATCTTCTTTCTGTCTCTGTTCCTTAGGTCAGGGGTGACAATGGAATCCCCCTGCAGCTCTTCCTTGGACCATTGGCATATTCTGGGTCTCATCCTGCTGTAGCCAGCCATGACTAATGATTCTCTCATTGCTCACTGTTAGCAGGGGTTAGAATATCTATGTTGCTTACTCCCTGTGAGAACTATGTGTTGTGGAATATTTCTTATACTGTGTAAAGATGTATCACTGTGATTGGTTTAATAAAAAGATAAATGGCCAATAGCTCGGTAGGAGATATAGGCAGACCTTCTGGACGTGAAGAGCTCTGGGGAAAAGAAATGGAGTGTTACCAGTCAGGTGTGGAAATGCCAGGATAGGCAAAATGGAGAAGAGGTAACAAGTGAGAGAAGAATGTCAATTTAAAATATGGTTCAATTAAGGTATAAGAGCTAGTTAAAAACCAGCCCAAATGAAGGCAAAGATTTTATAATTATTAGTACGTCTCCATGTCATTTTTTGTGAGCTGAGCTGGTGACCCAAAAATAAAAGTCCATCTGCAATTATGTATGATGGATTTTGAGTGTGCCTTTCATAAACATTAAGATCACTACTCTTTAAGGTATTTCTATACTTGATTTAAAGTTATACTACAAAGCCATAGTAATATAAATGGTATGGCACTGGCACAAAAAACAGACAAATAGATCAACAAAGCAGAAGAGAGAGCCTGCATATGAACCTATACTATACTAACCAACTGATTTTGAACAAAGATGACATAAAACACATTGAAGAAAAAGATAGCAACTCAATAAATGGTGCCGAGAAAATTGGATATCTACATGTAGAAGCTTGAAACTAGGTCTTTATCTGTCACCCTGAATAAAACTAAACTTACTCTAAATGGATGAATGACCTCAACAAAAGATGAGAAAATCTGAAACTGTAGAGAGTACCTTCAAGAGATAGGTATAAGTAGTACATTTTAGAGTGAGGAAATGAGACCAGTAATCAAGAAAAAGGATCTTGTGACATTTAATAGAATTATCTCCAATGGGACAAACAAGTAATTTTTTTTTAGAGGCCTGCTTAAGAAAATTCATGCATAGTCCTGGTCAAAAGCCCATGACTTGGGAGGTCATACAGGCTCCAGAGCATTCTTATAGAGTCCTACATCTGTTGTTTTGGTAAATGGAAATGTTATTAAACTATCTTTTAAATTTTTACACTTCTAACCATTTATCATTGGTGCTCTTAGCCTTGCTCAAGAAGTGTCTTCTTGCCGTGGGTAGCAGCCAATGCAGAGGTACATAACTGCTCAAGATGCCAAGAGGAGGTTATGATGAGTGCCCGGTGATAAAGGGGACATCCATTCACAGCTGTGGGATAATGCTCTTGTACACTTTAAGGATTTGTCACTTATATTGGTTTAATATAATATTGGATGGTCAGTAGTCAGGCAGGAGGTATAGGTGGGGTGACCAAACCTGGAGAATTCTGGGAAAAGGAAAGGCACAGACCTAGTTACCAGCCAGACACAGAGGAAGCAAGATGAGAATGTCTTACTAAGGAAAAGTACCAAGCTATGTTGCTAAACATATATAAGAATTATGGGCTAATTTAAGTTTTAAGAGCTAGTTAGTAATAAGCCTGAGCAATAGGTCAAACAGTTTATAATTAATATAAGCCCCTGTGTGTTTATTTGGGACTGAACAACTATGAGACTGGGAGGGACAGAAACTTCCATCTACAACTCACCCCAAGGTTTGGAGAACATTGTGGTTGAGGATAGGGGAATGTAAGAACCAGAAGATAAGGAGAAATAGTATGAAATGTTATTATCTGGATGTAACATGTGGCCACCGGGCCTATGTATGTAAAGCAGCTGTGGTTATATGTACAAGAATCGCAAAGAAATCCAGTTATTCCACATTTTTGACTCAATATACCAGCATGAATTTGGAAGGAAGTCATAAAACCTCACCTCTCATTAACAAAGATCTACTGACAGTACATAGCTTTTGAGAGAGTGGTTGTTATTTTCCTTTGGGGGTGTAGTTCCTAGTATAGGCAGACAGCATTAATCAGATTCAGTGGTTTCCAAAAAGAAAATTTGGTAGAAAATGAAGGTTGTGGGATAGAAAGTATAGGTAAATTTGGGGAAAATATGGAGGGGATATTTGGATTGATATGGCCAGGATACCTTACATATATGAATTAAATTGTCAAAGATTAAAAAAAGCATATTCTAAAACAAAGAAAATATGACAAACATTTTAAAAAATAAAAA
>NC_022017.1:33840519-33849110 GCF_000317375.1 Microtus ochrogaster | reverse complement strand
GTGCAACTGCACATACAAGCACATGTATGTGCACACCCCACACACAGATAGGTTAAATGTGAGATTAGCCTGTAACATGTTGTTGCCTGCCTACTGTGACTCATGAAGTGATCTTGTGTTGATCCTACTGTCTCTCAGATACAATTTATTAACTTGAAAAGAGATGTAGTTGGACTAAACCAGCACATATTTTTTATCATCCTTCTGTATTCAAAGACTCCCATTTTGTTTTGGGAACATCTAGATGGAATGAGGTTACAATATTTCTTCCCTTTGATATCCTTCCACATAGTGAAGAAATATTAAGGGTTTTTTTTCTCTAAAACATACAGCAGCAGTGGGGAGAGACAACTAGGTAAAGAACTCTGACCAGGTGTGTTTTCTAGAATTAGATGTCCAAATAAACAACCAACAAAACTGGAAATCTGAGATTTCTTTTTCTCTTAGTATTGTTTTAAATATTGCCTTAATTTTCTGACATTGTAATACAGTTATATTGTTTCCCTCTAGACCCTCTCATGTATCCCTAATCCTACTCCATTCAAACACACAGTCTCTTTAGCTTGTTACATATATGTGTGTACCTAAATACATAAATACAGCATGTTCAGTTTATATAATGGCACTTGTATGTGTCTGTTTTCAGGGCTGACAATTCAATATCAGATAACCAATTGGTGTGCTTTTCCCTGGAGAAGACATGGCTCCCAAGCTCAGCAAACCTGAGTTTTCGGTCGTTCTTTGTCCTGAGTTGAAGCCTTGTGAACTTTCCTTTATTCACACACCCATGTCGATGGGTGTCATCACGACACAGCTCAGATAGACGTATTGGTGAGGCTTCATGGGTGTCAGTTCTCACAAATACAGTGTAGTAAACCCATTTCTAGTAAACACACTCTCACAGTAAACTCGCTGTTCCTCTGGCTCTTATAAACTTTCTCCCCAGTACTGTGTAATGAGTGCTGGGTGCCAAAGTTGTATTAAAGGCTTGTCAGTTGGAGCTAGGTTCCACAACTCTTTATTTTGTTCGCTGGAGAAATAGAAAGCATCTTCAACAAATGATTCTGAGAAAACTGCAAGCCCACATGCAGAAGAATGAAATTAAACCCAGATGTATCTATCACCCTGCATTAAAAACTAAGTTCAAATGGAGCAAAGACCCAAATACTGAAACCTGAACCACTGAAGCAGCTAGAAGGTAACATAGTCGGTAGCTGCCATACTATAGACACAGAAAAGGACTTTCTGATTCAGACTTAAGGTCAATAGTTGACAAGTAAAGTTCATAAAACTTTTGCAAAGCTAAAGAAACAAAGAGGCAGCACACACAATGGTGGTAAATATTTGTCAGCTATTAACCTGACAGAGAATTAAAATTCAGGGTATATAAAGAACTCCAAAAACAAAGAGACAAAACAGACAATCAAAAATCTGTTGTGGGATTCTCCTTTGTATTCAATGAATATGCTTTATTACCATTGGTTATTAAAGAAGCTGTTTCTGTCAATGGCTTAGTAAAGTCAGACAGAAATCTGAACAGAGAGTATATAGAGAGAAAGTGGGCAGAGTCAGGGAGACACCATGTAGCTGCCAAAGGAGAAAGACACCAGCTGCCAGCCAGAACCTCACCAGTAGTCCACAGCCTCAAGGTGATACACAGATTGATAGAAATGGGTTAATTTAAGATGTAAGAGTTATCTAGAAATATGCCTAAGCTATTTAGTGTTGTGATTAATATATCTTCTATGTGATTATTTGAGACTGAGCTACTGGGAAACAAATGAGCAGTCTCTCCCTACCAAAAAACAAAACAAAACAAAAATACAAGAACAGCTCACTCAAATTATGAGTCTGAGAAATGACAGAGAGTTATTTAAAGAAAAGAAAAGTGATTGGGAAATATCTCAAAATATGTTCATCATTATCACAACTAGAAAAACACAAATAAAAACACCTTTAAGATTTTATCTTGAGCGGGGCGATGGTGGCGCACGCCTTTAATCCCAGCACTCGGGAGGCAGAGGCAGGCGGATCTCTGTGAGTTCGAGACCAGCCTGGTCTACAGAGCTAGTTCCAGGACAGGCTCCAAAGCCACAGAGAAACCCTGTCTCGAAAAAAAAAAAAAAAAAAAAAAAAAAAAAAAAAGATTTTATCTTATCATATTCAGAATCAATAAAACAAAGAACAGCAAATGTTGAAGGAGAAAGGGACTCTCCTTCACTGTTGATGTGATTGCAAACTGGTCCAGCTATTCATAATATGAGTTTTTATTGTATGACATAATAATTTACAAAGGACTCAAAATACAGGGGCCAAAAGGTTAATGTCTTCTTTCTATATGACCCATTGAGTTTATAATTTCTTTTTGAGCGTAGGAAGGATATTATTACTGATGGAAAGGTAACCAATCAGTGGCTATATCATTGAAGACCTTCCCATTTTTTCAACATGAGAAGAATGACGTGGGGGAGAATCTATTTTCAAATGTTCCTGTGGAAACTGCAGTGGGTTCCACAGTAAAACTATAAACTACAGGACCTAGGAGAAATGATGATTTTACCATTATTAATTGCTAACTGAACTACGCAAGTCTTCATTTCTCACATTTCAAAATGTAGGCAATGTCAATTGCAATCAAAAATATTTGATAGATGAAATTAGAGAATGTACATCCAACTAATTAAGTAACCCCGCTGCCCAGGAATGGAAACAGACACTTCCCCCATCAGTAGGCAAACTGTCTTGGTGATCATAGTGTAAGAAATGATGGCATCTTTGTCTCCGTGGGACAGGCATGTGTGCTTGCCTGCCTCTGATGGCTTTGCTGCCACTGGTAACACATCTTAGCATATCAGATTCTACTGACATCAAACAGCCCCAGGAAAGATTAACTGCCCTGAATGCCACACTCTGTCATTTTCAGCATGACTTCATCCGCAGATATCACAGGGGATTTCTCATAAAAGCCAGCTTAGTGAGTTAATCAACCTTCGGTAGGTATTAGAGAACAGACTGGTTGTGCTTTCAAAGGCGCTCTCTTCCTAAATCATTCCAGATCAGGGGTCTGAACAATTTCCCTCCCTCCTGCCGCTAACTGGTCAGAATTTATTCAATACTTTTTACTTACTCTGGTTTGAGTATAATCTTTGCTAGTCCTCATACGCTTGATGAATACATCCCTTTCTTTGTAGGCTGACTGGGAAGGGGAGAGGCTCCTTTTTATTAGAGTGGTGAAGGTTTAGATCTTGAAAAGTGGCAACCCAAGCATAAGTTTGCAAAAGTGTCATCCTTTGCAGACTAGTTCAGGGGACATTTAAGCTTTAATGGATAAATTTTAACTTTAACATAAGTTGATATTGATGTTTATTAGTTATTGATCTCTATTTATTGTATGGCAAGCATCTTATACCACATAGCATATCATAGGAGCTGCAGGAGTAAATCTTATGACTCCTTATTCTAAACTGTGAGAATAATACACTGATTTAAGTGAAACATTAAGATCTAAATCTGTATCGTCTTCTCTAATTTGTTCATAATTCCCATATGTATTTTTTGCTCCACAATAAGATATGTTTGTTTACAGAAGCAGAGAAACTAAATAAGTCAGTGTGGCTGGGTTACCTAATCAGAACTTAACTCCAGATGAGTGATGCATGTTATTATTCCAAATGCTTTTCACCTTCAGAATGGAAAAAAGATGTTGAAAGATTTATGTAGCTGAAGATTTTCAGTCCAAGGAGTATGGGTGTTTTGGAAGAGAAGTATGATTTACAGATAATTCATTAGCTCTAAGCTCATATGTGAGTGATATTCCTACCTTCCAGGATGTTTCAAAGGATGGCAATATAAATGCAAGAAGCAGAGATTTTTGTCTGTTTAGTGTACCGATATACTTCACGCATTAAGTAGTGTTTGATGGAGAAGTTGATATTAGTTGGATATATAGTTGATATATAATTGTTAATTTGTTTACTGTGCTGTCTCTAGTGTTTGTATGCACACAGTCCTGTCTGGAGCCCAAGCTAAAAGCCCTTCTGGGTACTTGTAAATGTTGTGGTGGTGACCCCAACTTCAAGGATGGGAAGCCTCTTGAAGAATGGTCTGAGCCTCCCTTGTGTGGCACCTGCTTAGGGTGATGAGTGCTTGTCCCTACTTTGGTGGGATCTGAAAGGTGTGGATTTCACTAATCCTAGAGTAGAGTATTAATTTCTTGGCTCACAGATTCTTTAACATATGGCAGTGTGAATTTATTTCTCACGTGCTATCATATGACAGGCCCAGGTTTCTGTCACATCAGGAATGAATGTCAACTTCCTTGTTATTCTCTCAGGTTACTGGATAGAGCTATGGTCCCTACATTCTCATAAAGCTTAGACATTTATGAATTTGGACTTTAGTAGACAGGTCTGCTGTCCATAGGTGCCATGACCTGCATTCCCTAACCTTTCTTAATATTGAAGATCCATCCCTCAGGCACAGAATTGCATATTTGCTTCCAATTCCTCCATAATTCTCTAGTTTTTATCAATTTGTTTCCATTGTGCTTGCTCTTTATCTTTTATTGGATTACTTTACATATGGAAAAGTAATACACTTTGGTGGAGTTTCCCTTCTATGTGTTTGATCAGCATTCTTTTTTTTTTCTTTATCTTGGAGAGAGAATACCCACACATCAGCTGAACGAAATGCCCAAGCACTTTCACACAGAATAAGCTTTGATGTGGATGCATATATTAAAATTGTAAGTTTCTGTTTAATCAATGCCTTTATTCCACTCGTTCTCGTGATTGCTAAGGTCCTGCTGTGTCACAGGAGCCTAGCTCTCTCCTCCACATAGCATATGTCACCAGAAACACTTGCAGTTCGGCTAATGGACATTCACCCATTTAGTTTCACTCAGGTTTCCCTTACTTATTGACATCTTTAGCCACCCACTGCCACTTCTCTAACCCAATCTGTCTTGGGAAGCTTTTCCAAGGCATAGTGCCTTTTAAATCAACCTTTTTTCATTTTTCCTCAAAGTTAACTTAAAAATGCCATCATCTGTCTTTTCGTCTTTGAAATTTTCTTGGATTTTTTTTTTATGATCCACAACTTTTGTTGTTTTCAAGAATGACTTCAGGTTTGATAGGGATGCAATGCTGTTTCTCGTGGTTTTGGAATCTCACACCTGGTACTTGTATGAATCAGGGCAAAACCAAATTCTAAAGTTAGCAGGTATGGGAATTCTATGTCAAATAGGATAGTAAAGGTGAATGGTAAATGGCGAGACTAAATAGTGGTTATTGGTAATGACATCTATAAAATAAATTCCAAAAGTGAGGCATTGTTTATATGTGGAGGCAGGGGGATTTGTGGGCACGGCTGCAGACAAGGAAGCTATAGTCTCGTTACTACAACTAAGAATCACAGTTAAGATTCCTGAAACAGAAAATTATTTGAGAACCGAGGGACAAGATGTATTTTATTTTTAGAAGATTTTGTTTCCAATTATTGTTCGTGTTTCAGTGCATAGGTTTGTCTATGTGAGTGCAGAACCCCAGAACCCCTATAGTCTAGAAGCAGACTTCAGATCTTTTGAAGCTAAAGTTACAGGAGACTATGAACTTATATGAGAGTTAGGAACTGAACTCCAGTTCTTTGCAAGCATAGTCCACACTCTCATTTGCCAAGCTCTCAACCAAAGTTTTAAAATTTTAAATTTTTTAAAAAATGTATTTGATTTTTTTCTGTTATTTTTGTTTTGTTTTGTTTTGTTTTCCAGAGATAGGATTTACCTGTGTAGCCTTGGATGTCCTTGAACTTGCATTGTAGACCTTTAAACTCAGATCTACCTGCTTTTGCCTTCCAAGTACTGGATTAAAGGCATTTATTCTTTCTTTCTTTCTAATGCAGTGTGTACATGTGTGTATTCACATTCACAGTTTTGTTTTACTTTTGATATATCAGGGATTGGGTATCTAGATGTTGGTGTCAAAATGCCTTATTGGCTTCAATAGAGGGAAGATAGGTTGTAGAGCCTGGGGAATCAGTAGACCTGGTGACACCATGGGATGCACTGAGCAATATAACAATATAGCTTTTCCCTCCAACCTTCCGTCAAACAATAGAACCAGTGAGGTGTGGCTGGAGAAGGCTTAGGTAGAAACAAAGAGAAATTGCCTTTCTTTGTGAATGGAGGAGAAGTAATTGAGAGTATTTTTATCCCTGCCATGCTTTTGCTGGGGAAACCTTATTAGGTTGTTACAGTCTCGGCAGATAAGTCTGAGAATTCATTTTTATTTATATGTGTTTGCTCGGCATTTCTGGTGATAGACTTCAGTTGTAAAGAGAGTTATAAACACCTTTTCTGCAGGCTGTTTTTACTGTACTGTGTCTGTGTTATTTCCAAAAGGCCCACTGAGACCTGATTCTAAAAGGTCTTGTTGTTGGATAGAGGTCTACTTCTTGTTAGCTGCAGTCCAGAGAATTCTTGATTGGCATTCTGGAGCTGTTCCAATTACCTGAACTGGTCAGGGAAGGCAGCCGTGGGATACAGCTCTTCTATGCACCTATGCATGCTGTTTGTGGTGTTATTAACCAATCATTTATTAACTTAATGTGAATATTGATCCTTAATTTAAATGCAATATCTATATATCATCTATCAATCATCTATTATCTATCTAATTTATACACTTAAACTATTATAAGAAACAAAGGTGTAATAATAAGGGATAAAAACAAACAAAGCAAAAAACACTGCATTCTTGGAACATATATTATTGTATAGGTTGGTGATAAAATACAAATTGTCATAAAGTTTTATGTTAGTTGATCAATAAAAAAATAATATCCACACTTGATGTCTCATGCCTGTAATTCCAGCAACTCAGGAAGTTAAGACCAGAAAAATCTTATGTTAAAGGCCTGCCTTGGGTATGTCAGATGTGGAATTCCAGTCTGGAGAACTTAAACTTTAGTGAGAAATAGCAGTTATCTAGCATGTATGAGATCTTAGCTTAATCCTCAATATCAACCAACCAATCAATCCATCAGTCAGTCATTCAATCCAGAGATAAACAAGTCAGTAATTTCAGATAGCAAAATAAAGATGAATACACAAAGAAGGCAAACGTTGGCTTGACAGAACCTCACTCCTATGAAGAACCAAGAAAATCAGAGTTGGAAGCACATGTAGTGTTTAGTGTGAACACTGGTGAGAACAAGAGTTGCCTGTAAATCTTTGAATGGAGATGAGTTGCCATACAAAAGACTGTGAGGAGAAAGGTGAAGAGCAAGTAGAAAGCTCTCCTGAACACAGTCTTGGCATGGTTTTAGCAGACGAATATGACTATTTTGGCTCAATTGTTGTCACTGCAAGGTATGGCAGGAGGACTGAATAGGAAGAGGAGGATTGAGCATGAAAATGTCTAGTGACAAAAGCCCTGCAACACCTGCCAAAGACTTTCATTTCTATATGATAAGTGTTTTGAGTAGAAAATGACAGGGGTTGATTAGACATATCAAAGAACATTCTAGAACTTGGCAGAGGGAAGATGGGAATGCCAGAAAGGAGTGAGTGCAGTAATTGGTGTTGATATGGGTGATGGTGACAACAGGATTCCTGAGCCAGAGAAACTGATGAGGAGGCTTTTCTGTTTTCCACTTCTTTGTGGTTTTTGCTAGATGTCTCAAGGCATAACATGACACATTGTTCAGAGGACATTAGAAAGCAGAACAAAGGATAATTCTTCAGTCTTTTTTCTTTACCCTTGAATGCCTGGATGAAAGATCACCCCCTACAGAGATGGGAATTCGGGAGAGTAGTAAATTAGAGAAGAGCTGACCTTCAGCGGGTGTATATTTCAGGGTACATGATTCAGATGGTCATGCAGAGAGCGAATGCCAAGAGAGATAATAGGGCTAAAGATATGCTCTGGAGCTCTGCAATATTTGGAGGTCAGGAACAGGAAAATGGTGCTTTAAAAAAATGAGTGCACACAAAAGTCAGCAGACAACCAGAGATTTTGCTGTGCCGAAAATCAGGACTAGAAATGTTCCGAAGACCAGAGAGTCAGTTATGTCTAGATCTGCTGGTCGCCCATAGAAGAAATAAGACACGGCTACTGGGTCCTGTGGGCAGAAGTTGTTATTGCAGATGAAAGGAATTTACTAATAAGATAATGGCACTCAGCACCAAAGGTAATGGACAGGTGTGATCAGCAGTTAAGGAGCAGGAACGCGAGAGCAGGAGGTCTTCCAAACAGTTTGCAAAGAAGTTAAAGAAATAAAGAGGAGGGAAGCTGAGTGTAACTCTGTGTAAGGCAGTTTCACTTAAATCTATTCTCCCGTTTGATTCCCCTCCACTTCCTTCTCCACCACTACAATCTCCTCCTCTTTCTCTGCCTTCTCCTGCATGTTTTAATTATAAACTGTTTGGCCCATTTGCTCAGGCTTATTATTAACTAGGTCTTACAACTTAACCCGTAATTCATATCTATGCTTAGTCAAGTGGCTTGGTACCTTTTTCCAGTGAGGCATTCTCATCTTGCTTCCTCTGCATCTGGCTGGTGACTGCATCTCTGCTTTTCCTCTTCACAGCATTC
>NC_022017.1:33838363-33840009 GCF_000317375.1 Microtus ochrogaster | reverse complement strand
TCTCTCTCTCTCTCTCTCTCTCTCTCTCTCTCTCTCTCTCTCTCTCTCTCCCCGCCCTCTGTGTGTGTCTTTCTGTCTATCTTTTTTTTTAATCTTTTTTTTTATGTTTTTCTTGAAAGATATGTAGTGATTTGTTTGAAAAAATCTTTTTTTTTTTTTTTATGTTTTTCTTGAAAGATATGTAGTGATTTGTTTGAAAAAATCTTTTCCCATTTCATCTTCACTCTGAGCCTCAGGAATAAAGCCTTCAGAGCCAGGAGACAAAACTGATCTTTTAGGTACCTATGACTCTCCAATATTGTGATCATAGGCAAGCTGCACCTTAATGGTTGCTCACAGTGCACCATGCTAACAGCTCATGGATCAGGGACTCCCTAAGCAGTAGTATTCCCTGACATGACAGATCATTACAGTTTTGTTATAGCCTGTAGAGTCAATGAAGTGGGAAGAATGGACTATCATTTTTAGCCCTTGGGAAAAGAGCTATTTTGCCTTCCCAGTGGCACCACCTACCATTTTATCCATGTCCAGCATTTTACACTTTCTTCCTCAGGCATGAGCATCTATATTGTGCTATAACATCCAAGAAGACACATTTGAAAAATTTTATCATTGACATCATGGTGGCCTCAGTATTTTCCAGTATACTGAAAAAGGACACTAAGCAGGAAAATCAGAAAATCTATGAAATGATATCATGTCAAATTTATAGAGATTTTTTTGGATGGTATCCCTTTAGTATTGTTTTTTTTGATAAGTGGCTATAAGCTAGTACACACAAAATAAACACATGTTCAATGCATAGACAGAAATATTTGTATATGTGCAAATGCATATCTAGGTGTTGTCTGTCTGTAATTCAGATTCTCAAAGCCTTAGATTTGACTACTTGCAGGCCTCATTCAGTCTTTTTCTACCTATGTGCATGTGTTTTTTTTTAATGTCTCAGTCCCTGTTCTTTCCACAATATTGAGGTGAGACCCACCAGATTTACCAGTGTGAGAGAAATGCTAAGAAGATCAGCCATATACAACAAACAAAAGGGTAGTCATTTACTGAAACTAAAAGCAGTAGAATTTTGTTTGGTAAAGATTTTTAAGTATCTATTATTTGTCTATAAATATTTAGGGCACATCAGAAAGAGAGACCTGTGCTAAAGATTCTGAAAATCTAGGTGAGAGGCAGAAGATTCCTTCCTTAGTCTGGATACAGAATGAAAGTTGATTGCCAGACCAGACACCAAAGAACCCTGAAATTCTGATGACTGAGATGAAACCTTTATTTGTCACATTTGGTTACTTGTGTGCAGCTTTGTAGTTTACCTGATGCTACACTTGTATTTCATTGTCCAATACCCCTTTGAATTTCTTCTTTGATATTAAAAGCAGTTTGTCTGGAATACAGTGCAATGGCTATAACCTAAGCATTTGGAAGGCTGAAGCAATGGAATTTGACTTTGCATCCAGCTTGAACCACAAAAAAAAAAAGTATCTCTAAAATTAAACACAAATAAAGATAGTTAACAACCAAATGTAACTCTTTGGTGCCATGAGTTATATAAAAAATTTCTCCTTTTATTAATTTTATTGAGCTACACATTTTTCTCTGCTTCCCTCCTTTCTTCTCTCCTCCCCTTCAACTTTCTC
>NC_022017.1:33819658-33836858 GCF_000317375.1 Microtus ochrogaster | reverse complement strand
AGATCTATCCATTTGCCTGCAAGATTCAAGATGTCATTATATTTTTCTCTTGTGTAGTACTTCATTTTCCTTATCCATTCTTTGTTTAAGGGGTATTTAGGTTATTTCCATGTTCTGGCTCTGACAAACAATGCTTCTGTGAACATAGTTGAGCACATGTCCTTGTGGTACGATTGAGCCTCCTTTGGGTATATACCCCAAAGTGATGTTACTGGGTCTTGAGAAAGATTATTCTTTAATGCAATTGGCTAGTCAGAAATCCTGTCAGTATCATTTGTACAGACATAAATATTTTCCTATGATCAGGAAGAGGCTTATAAATGTTGGTTGTCATAATAGTAGAGATAAAACTGGGCCTGGAGGTGCCATGCTACCTCCGGTGTTGACCCGTTTGTTCCCTTTTAGGCTCAGACAAAAGTCAGGAAATATAGTGTTTTGGGTAGCTGACCAGGAGACTTAGGAATCTGGCTGTTTACTGCACAATATGGAGTACTTCACTCTCTTTACGGCTTCTTTACACATGTTATAACAGGGGGATATAACTTGACCTTAGTTTTTCCTAAATAACATTTTAAACAAATCCATTTTAGTATGCTTCTCTGATGGGTTTGCAAAGGTAGGTTTTGACTCACACCGAATAATTCAAGCATCTCTACATTTATTTTATCATAATTTTAGCAGTTTCCAGAGATCAAACATGTTTTAGAGATAGCAGCCTTATTTCCTGTAAATCCAAGATTTAACCTGAAGAAAATTGCTTAACCTATTTAAGTATCATTTTCCTTATCTGTGAATTTGGAATAATTAAAGTGAGTGTCTTACAGGGTTGTTCAGAAGATCAAGGTTACCCAATCTATGTAAAGTGCTAAGTACAATTGCTGCTGGAATCCTTTGAGCAGCCAATAAATGTTGGCTGTGACACTTAATGTCGCCTCTATCAGTGCCAACCGAGCAGCTTTAATCCACACTTAGGCAGTGTCTCTCTTTCTCCCTGGAAGATGACTCTCTGTGCTGGAATAGATTATTTAAATTCTTTACAGTAGTGAAACTGAATTTAAAGCAGTGATTGTTTAAGCACATTGGAGAATCTGCAAAGGATTTTTATCTGTACTGCTATTATTCTTTTCTCAGGAAAAGTAATCCATACCAGCAGCTGCAATATTTGTGCAGTTTGGGGCAGCCTTGAACCTTTGATGTAGCAGGTGTGTGAAGGATGTCTTGGAAATCAGGTAATCACTCACAGAACATTGAAGGTGAAAAATCGGAAGCTCTAACTCTGGGAGCTCTAACGGTTACTCTGGGAGATGTAACCGTTTTGTGTCATTAGCCAGTAGAATACTGTGTCAGATGGTGTTCCCATTTATGAACTTGGGGATCTTTGTTTTACTTCTCATGACAAAAGGGGTTTTGCAGACATGAGTGGGTGAGGGACATTTGAAGGCGATATTATTGTGAGTACTCATAACAAGGTCATGATTAATTCTTCAAATCAAAAATCTTTGATTTTGAGATTAGAACGAGAGGTCAGGATGAATGCCTACTAACACCCAACAGAGAGAGGCAAGGCTATTACTGTAGTGTGGTGAAACCGAGCCAGGGAATATGTATTTCCCTTAAAAGAAAAGGACATGATTTTTCAATGGGAACCTTCTGAAAGAAACACAGCTCAGTTTGATGCCTTGATCTCAGCCCAGTGAGAACCATGTTAAGTAAGGCACCTCATCTTTCAGCCTCTAGAGTAATACATTTACGTCCCTCAGTGTGGGGTAATTTGTTAGTGTATTGTAATTTAATTGGAAATGAATACAGTTCTCTATGAAAGTGTAAAGATTTGAGTACTAATTAAACATCTGATGAAAGAAAGAGAGGAAAGATTTTTCAGAAAAAAAAAAAACAACGAAATTGCAATTCCTCCCAAAGTCTCAGTCTATCCCATAAGGAGGTCTGGGGCAGGTGCTGTCCAGCAAAAATGTGTCACTTTTAGGGCAAGTGACAGCTTTATGCTCTTGTCTGTCTCACTCGCCCTGATCTAGTCTCCCATAAAAATTGAAAGGCCTGCTGTGAAACATCTCTGCACCCAAGGCAGAGGCAGAAGAAGCTGACGTCTGACCATGTTGATCTAAAGCCCTATGTATACTACCTTAGCGTAAAGTACTCTTCTGAAAGTCAATGTTCAAGGTGGTGAGAAAGCATCTCTATGACTACTGCATCCACCTCCTATGATTGTCTCATCGGACCTTCCATCATCAGTTGGTAGTTAAGGGCTCCTGGGTCCCCTCCTCCTGAAGAGGAACCTGTAAGAATGAATGGGATGAGTGACCCACCCTTAGGTTGCAAGCCTCAAAAAATATTTATTGACACACTCGGATCATTTCTTGCCTCCTCTGTCATCCACAATTGTTGCTGTCATTACTGATGTTGCTAGTAATATAATCAAACCCCCCATCTCCCAGGCACTAACCCTCCACTCGCCATGTCACTCAAAGGTGAAGTTTCTGTGCTGAGGCTGCACAGGAGAACTCAGGCCATGGCTAAGGTGCATCGTCCCTAACCTGCCTGGGTCATGTAGCTCAGTTTCTATTACTGAAATGGTGGTGTCTCTGCTTCCCTGAACATGCTTAGGGGAGGGAGATGAGTAACCAGGCTATAAGTCTAGTTATTAAGTTAATGAGACTCAGACTAGATCCTAATGGATGTGCGATTTCTTTAAGATTTAGGAGCTCCAATTCAAAAGCCTATAATTTCCCCCAATGGGTCATTGGTTGTCATGGTAAGAGGAGCCCTACTTGGCTTCCATCGCTTGTTTCCTGGAATAATGTGTCTTGTTTGTTAAAAACACACAACGACAGATAGAACACTAATGCCCTGTATAGGACACAGCCCATTCCAGATACTCTTTCTCTGGAGAGGATGCTCTTTGTCTTCTCATTAAGAAGACCATGGTAGTAGCTTCTGGGTAAGTAGGAAGTGACAAGGTCCTTGATGTCCTGATCAAGTTCTTTCAATGCCTACACTTTTCTTGTTGACATAAGCTACCCTTTGCTCTAGTTTTGTGGAGATTCTATTTGGATTGAATTCTATTGGGAGAACATGTTAGTTTACTTCCAACACAGAATAGGTGGTTCTTCTTTTGAGAATGATCCACTGGACTGCCTTTTTTTATGACCCAGTAGCATATGTTTAATCCCAAGATTTTAGAACTACTGCCACATTGGGGACTTAATTATATTCTGTTAATTCAGATGGTTTTATATCTGACAGTGGCTGTGGCTGTGGGAACCACCATTGAGAAGGAAAATGTATGTTAGGGGTCTAGTAATTTTAGTTTTTCTACTGTAGATTCACTCTGGCATTATTGAATGACTATTGATAGAGACTGGGTACTGTCCACTAGTCAAATTATTTTGTTATTTTCTCTGTACATTTTCTATGGCAGATGTTCTTTGATGCACATGTTATACAAAGCCTTTGAATACTCCCTGCCCTCTTCCATATGTCCTACATGTATTTTTCCCCCTAACTCCTCATCTGCAAATTGTGATCATTTCCAGCCCATCCCTTAATTGACTCTTCAGATTCTTCAACAGCACAATTAAGTCTCACATCGTCTAAACCTGTCCACTTTCTCTTCCACCCAAAGTGGATGGCACAGTTCAGTGACTAAATCTTTTCCCATTGGGAAGACGTTTCCATTACCACTGTTTTACAAGACTACCTCTGGGCCAGACTGTGATGCAGCCAGCTTCCACTGTTGGCTTCTGGCCATACACTGAGCTTGTACATCTGTCAACCAAGCTCAGGATTTGCCTTGCTCCATTTGCAGGCCACTTATGTACACATGAATGTCTTTCTCCATGATTTAATTTGTACCAGCCGTATAGCTATTTATCAAAGTTACCAACCTTTACAAAAAAAATTTAAAAATCTATTTTAATTTAATATTTAGTTCATTAATATTTACTCCTTTTGAATTGATTTGTTTGTTCTATTGTGCTTAGTTTTCTTATGTGTGTATGCTTCTGGAGGTATAATCTTGGATCATTGACTTTTGACTTTCATATTTCCTGTTGTTGAGTCCTAAAATTACAAATATGCTTTCTAAAGGCTGATTTTTCATAAGATTTTGGTTTTTAACTTTCATATATTAAAATGTGCTCTAATTTATTTAGAAATAATTTTCTATCTGTCTTTATAAATATTACCATGTCGCTTTAGTTGTCAGAGTACTCCATGATTAGCTTAATATGCATTATGATCATGCTTTCTTTATGAATATAATTCTTATATATAATCCCTTAAAAACACTTTTCAGTGTGCAGTTTGGTGAATACAAATATCCTCCACACCATCCATTTTTACTCTGAAAGTCTTTTTCACGTCACACTCCTGTCTTTCTTCTTCTTATCAGTTTGACTTTATTCTTAACAGTTTTTTGCTAACAACCTGTAATCAGGCCTTGTTTTGTAACCGGCCCTACAATGTTTGCCTTTTTCCTGAAATTCTTCAGTTTGCTTTCTAAAATATAAATACTGATGTGCTTTGGCTCAAATCTGCCATAATTTCTATTTGTTTCCTGTCTATGCAATGTATGTTTTATTCCTTTGTTTCTCCTCTGTTTTGTTCCTTTGTTTATCCCTTCCTGTGTTTTTAAATTATGTGTTAATATCTCACATAATCTTACTTGCTATAAGTACAGTTATACATTTTACTTCTATAAGTGTAATCATTTTATAATAAATTATTTTGATGCCAGTCTTAGCAGCTTTACAGAGATTTTGTAACTGTATATATGTATGTACACATGTTTGCATGTCTGAAAATGTTTGAGAATATGCATGGATGCATGCATCTGTTTTTAAATTGATTTTCAATATTTCCTCATCTAGCTTTCTTTATGTTATTATTTTTCTTGGTTTTATTTTAATTAAATTTAACAATTTATGACCTACGATTGAAATAAATATCAAGTGCAATCATCTTAAACATGAATCATTTCTTTTTCAAATTTGATTTTCTATTTTTGAGAATACATGCATGTGTACTGTATTTACATCATTTCTGCCCACTCCTTCTCTCCTCATCATCTTTCACTTCCCACCCCATTCCCTCTCAAATTCTTCTTTAATTATTTAATAATTGTTGAAGAATACAAATATATGTATGTATACATACATACCATTTATGCATACATATACAAACATGCAACACTAAATAGACTCAATAGGTCATGTGTGTGTGTGTGTGGGGGTTTAGGGATATTATTTAGGATTGGATAATTTATTTGGGATTCAACCCTGGAGAAAACTATTTCTCCCTCTCTCAGTAGACATTCTTTGTCTGTAGCTTTTTATCTAGGAGTTGCATCTAGGTCTTGCAAGTTGTTCCTTATTTATGTTGATATTTCTGTTGGTATCGTCATTATGCAGGTATTCTGTATGTTGACCTAGATTCCTTATGGCATCATTTTCCTTGACACTGAATAAGTTCCTGTTATCATTCTTATTGATAAATTGCCTCTTTTATTAAACTCTCAATGTCTTTAGTTTGTATGCATTTATGATAAATAATTTTGTTTATCAATATTCTGGGCTGATTTTTATTTTATTTCAGGTGTTTCAATGTGTTGCATTTTGACCGCTCTGTGTGTGTGTGTGTGTGTGTTGTGTGTGTGTGTGTGTGATATCTTTGAAGTAATCTTGATTGTGATTTATCAACCCTTTTAATGCTGAAACTTCATGTCTAGAAAATGGGTGTGGGGTAATTATCGGAGGTTCCTTAATACTTGAATATATTGACTTGTAGACAAATGCTAATTTCAGTTGCATGCCCTTCATCATTAAAATTCTTTCAAAAGGTTGTGAGTTTTGGACCATGTTCTTTTTCCAGAGTCCTCTTTGTCTTGGAATTTTTGGTCATGGAATGTCTATTGACTTGTTTCCAAGCCATATCTCTTTCCTATGGCATGAACATAAGGCTTTGAAGCCATGAAGTGATATAATACTTTTTATTTTCAAAGTTTATTTAAGGATTTTTATTACTATCTTTTTCTCCAGTTCTCTGAAATTCTCCATCCTATTAAACATGCCAACATTTACCATTTAAAAAAAATTAGAGATAATATCTTATGTATCCACGAGAAACCTCAAAATCATTATATATCCAAACATGATCTTGAACTTCTGATCATCCTGCTAGTACATTGTATGCTCTTAGCTTGCAAGCTTGCACCACCCTAAGGGAAAGTAAGTACTTTACTGACTTAGCTATATCCCTAGTCCTTAAATGTATTTGATAGTTACTTTAAAGGTACAGTATGGTATTTTTAGCTCCCAGGTTAACCCCAGTCTTGCTTCTTTTGACTAATTTTCCTCATGACCATGAGATATTACATCTGGTCTTTTTATTGGGTCCTTGATTTTCTTCATCTCCAGATATGCTGTGTGAAATATAATATAAAGGTAGAAGGGAATTCTCTTACAACACAAAATGATGTGTTTTTTTTTTCAGTAGGACATAGCTATTGTGTGAAGGATGGATTGATTACATGCTCGTAAAATGGCATCTGACATGGTATATGTAGTACTTTGTTATTCTAAAGAACAAATACAGGGATTTTTTTTTTTGAGACAGAGTTTCTCTGTAGCTTTTGGAGCCTTCCTAGAACTAACTCTTGTAGATCAGGCTGGAATTGAATTCACAGAGATCTGTCTGCCTCTGCCTCCTGAGTGATGTGATTAAAGGCATGCACCACCACCGCCCAGCATACAGGAACTTAAACTAAGAGGGAGAAAATGGAGTCAAATTTGTGATCAGTTTTAGTACTCAGCAAGTATAATGTAGAAATAAGAAAATGTAATGAATGAAAACTAATATATTTTTGGAGACAGTAGGTTTGTGTAGGACAGAATGAAAATTTCGGAACCAGAGTCACATGATTTATCAATTGGTTTTCTCTCTTCAGGGCAGGTCTTACGTCCAAAGTAACATGTCTTTTGCAGGTCACATTCAGGAATTAGCATCAGGTGCTTTCATGGTAGTTAAAGAGAATAAGCCGAGGCTGATTTTAAATGATAGTTAAAGCCTATGCTAGCATTCTGTGGGCTCTCCTTGACTTGATAGGTTCAGCAGCAGACTGTTGTAAAGAAAAGATGGAAAAATATTTCAGGGGCATCAGAGACAAAACACCTACTGATTTTAATATCCTGTCAGTGAAGCTGCTTTCTGTTGGATCTCCGTGACTTGCTTTGCTTAATTCTGAGAGAACAAAAGCAGTGCTGACCCTGATGAATACTCTGCTGTAGTTCTACAACATTTCAATATTGCAAACCCTTTGTGTATACTGTAAGATTGCCCAGTAAGCAGCAAATAGGCCTCAGAACATTGTTTGCTCAAACTGCATTATAGTTTTCTGAACTTTCAAAGCATAACTCTGTGGTGGCTTGTTTCTTATGCTTGGCATGTGGGGAGATTAGCTTTTTAAAAAAAATGAACCAAATATAGTAAGCTCCCAGCAGGACAAACTCATTCCTATCCAGATAGAGGACACTTGGGCTATGATTTCCAGGATGGGGAGATCAGGAAAAGAGGTGGACACTGGATTGCCTATCCAGAGGTCATAACTACTTTTTTAAGTTAAGGTCTCAATATTCCCGCCAATATTGACTCCTTCTGAGGCTGGTTCTGTGGTCTCATTCTTCTCCATGGCCTCTATTTCCAGGTTTTACCAGAGTGACTTAAGGATTGGAAGACAGAGTTTAAAGGACACAAGTTTTCTATAGCCACAGAGAAACACTAAAAGAATAACCACTTACCTTACAATTAAAACCAGAACTCTTAAGGTTTCTGTTAAGATACTCCTCACTTGGAACTCTGTTGTGCTTCATCTAATTTTTCAATGCCCCGAAGATAAGGTTGCTCCCATGATTGTCTGTTTCTAGAATAGGTTTTCAGTTTGTACTCATGCAGTTGATCAGGCCTGAATAATTAAGCAAGTAACTACTAGAAGTTCAGGATTATAATCCCCACCCTAAAAATACAGAGTTACAGATAGAAATCTACCTAGTTTTTAAGATTTGCGTAAAGCCAGCCTCATAGAAAAAAAAGAGAGAAAGTGGGACGTATATTTGAATGCATTGGCATAGGAGACCACTTCCTAAATATAAACCTAGTACCACAGACACTGAGAGAAACAATTAATAAATGGGACCTACTGAAAGCAAAAAGCTTCTGTAAAGCAAAGGACATGGTCAACAAGACAAAAGGGCAGCCTCTACAATGGGAAATGATCTTCATCAACCCCACATCAGACAGAGGTTTGATCTCCAAAATATGCAAAGAACTCAAGAAATTGGTCATCAAAAAACCCCAAATAATCGAATAAAAAATGGAATACAGACCTAAACAGAGAACTCTCAACAGAGGAATTTAAAATGGCTAAATGGCACTTAAGGAAATGCTCAATATCCTTAGCCATCAGATAAATGCAAATGAAAATAACTCTGAGATTCCATATTACACCTCTAAGAATAGCCAAGATCAAAAACACCAATGACAACTTATGCTGGAGAGGATGTGGGGTAAAGCGAATACTCCTGCATTGCTAGTGGGAGTGCAAGATGGTACAGACCTTTTGGATATCAGTATGACAATTTCTCAGAAAATTAGGAAACCACCTTCCTCAAGACTCAGCAATACCACTTTTGAGTATATACCCAAAGGATGGTCAATAATTCCACAAGGACATTTGTTCAACCAGGTTCATAACAGCATTATTTGTAAAGGCCAGAACCTGGAAACAACCTAGATGTCCCCCAAGTAAATAACAGATAAGGAAAATGTGGTATATTTATACAATGGAGTACTACAAAGCAGAAAAAAAAATAATATCTTGAAATTTGCAGGCAAATGTATGGATCTAAAAAACATCATATTGAGTGAGGTAATCCCTATTCAGAAAGACAATTATCATATGTACTCTCTCATAAGTGGTTTTTAGACATAAAGCAAAGAAAACCAGCCTACAAATCACAATCCCAAAGAACCAAGACAACAAAAAAGACCCTAAGAGAGACATATGTGGATCTAATCTACATGGGAAGTAGTAAAATACAAGATCTCCTGAGTAAATTGGGAGCATGGGGATCATGGGAGAGGGTTGAAGGGGAGGGGAGAGGAAGGGAAGAAAGCAGAGAAAAATCTATAGGTCAATAAAATCAACAAAAATAAATAAATAAAAAAAGATGTGTCTAATTTTCTAGGGCTTATAAACTAGATTTCTCATCCACAACTTCTATTTTAAATATTAGGTGAATGCTTTACCCTCCTTCCAGAGCCAAAGTATCTAAGTCCTGATGGTCAAGAGTTCAATATTAGACCTGGTGGTGGCAGTGCATAACTTTAATCCCAGCACTTGGGAGACCTGACTTCTATGACCTCCAGGGCTACGCAGAGAAACCCTGTGTCCAAAAACCACAATCAACCAAACAAAAAGGAGTTCAGTATCAGTAAATCGTGCATAACTATGACCATGGACTTGACAGAAACAGCTCGATGCAAGAAGGGTTTGTTGAATGATGATTTCAGCAGTTCAATGTTCACTTTGCACCATTGATTCTGAGGCTGCAGTGAGGTACAACATCATGCCAGTAGGAGTAGCAGTGCTCACCTTAAGGCAGAGAAAAAGTAGTAGGGAGAGGGAGAAAGGGCTAGGAACAAGACAGCCCTAGGGAAAACATACTGTTTCTGTAAGCCTTGTATACCTACTGAGGTTCTAACTTCTAAAATTCCCAGAACTCCCTAACACAGCACTATCCACTCGACTTTGATCAGTGAGTTTGTGGGGGATATTTCATCATCAAATCCTCAAGACATCCCTGAGAAAATGAATCCCTCTGCCTTCTGCTTAAAAATACCCACCTAAGTCTAGAGTTCTGTGCCACAATTTTGTTCTCACTGGGAAGACTAAATATACATCTATGAAAATTAGGATCTGTCCACATGCATGTTTGCAGAATATCTGGTATATATCCTTGTTATTAATTATGGAACAGATGGACATTGATAAATATGCATATCTCTGACAAAAAAATCCATAATTCTAAGTTGTTCCCAAATATATAATTCATCAGCATATGCATAATTCCTCATGGTGAATTCTGTAAAAGTGTATACATCTACTAGCTGAAAAAAATAGAAATAACATGTTATTATCCTAATAGTGTTTATAAGATGGGACAATATATTTAACGGCAAGTCACCATTTCTATCCACAAAAGAAGATTATGAGGATATTTCTGCAGGATTTGAGTTTGTGTTCAGTGATCTGGGTGAAAATTCATAGAGAATGGCGTTCGTTCTGTCTTAGTTGTTGTCAGGGATTGGAGGTAATACTGTGATTAAAAAACAATCGTTTTTACTGAGAAAGTAGGCTATAGTTAGTTCCTTTTGTTCCTTAGTTTCAGGGTATATTGTTGAAAATTTTAGCATAAAAATGGCTCTGCTTGGGGAGTTAAGACTCTGAACATAGCTGAGCAAATAACAAACAACTGTAATCCATGCAAATGCCAGAAACAATATGATGTTATATTTATAACAGATAGTTATGGTAACATTTAGTTTTTGTGGTAGATGCTAATCTAGGGGATTGGGTAGTCAAATTTAGGCAACGAATAGATGTCTCAACATCTAGGTGAGTATGTTCTCCACAGACGTATGGCATTTTCCTTCATTCTAGCCAAAAATTAATCTACTTGGCTGGTCATATATTTTATTTTTTTTGGTTTTTCGAGACAGGGTTTCTCTGTAGCTTTGGTGCCTGTCCTGGAACTAGCTCTTGTAGACCAGGCTGGCCTCAAACTCCCAGAGATCTGCCTGCCTCTGCCTCCCGAGTGCTGGGATTAAAGGCGTGTGCCACCACCGCCTGGCTTGGCTGGTCATATTTATATAGCAAGGTTTGTTCCCAGCACACACTTGTCCCCACATTAACTGGCATAACAAACGTTTGTGATTGAGACTTTGAAGATGCTGCTGTATCATTTATGACTTTGTACACTGTGAGAAGTAAAGCCCTTTTCATCTAATAGTATTCTGACCTCGGAAACTGGGGCTCAGGCTCGGTCTTTCTTCTTGGATAATGATGCAGCTCATAAGATGACACTGTGATGGCTATTCTGGGTGTCCACTTGACTACACCGACAACTTGACTAAAACTCAAGCCTCTGGGCATACCTGTGAGGAGCGATTCTTGATTGAATCATTTTAAGTGGGAAGGACCCCCCTATACCCGGATCTTTTTAGGTTCCAAGACCCACCTTAAATCTGGCCACACCTTCTGATAACAATGTATATAAAAATATGGAAGAAGGAAGCCCTTGCTCTTTGTCTGCTTGACCTCAGACTCACTGGCAAGTACATTTGTGGCCTCTCTGGTATTAGAGTCCAGGTCTTTGAGATTCCAGTGTATTCTGAGGACCATTAGAAACATCATGGACTTAGCACATGCTCCAGTCATTGGCTCTCTTCTGGGAGACAGCCAGTAACTGGGAGACAGCCAGTTGGTGTGAATGAAATTGGTAAAGTTGTCAGGGACCAGAAATTTCAATTTATGAATACTTCAATACTTTTCTTTTTAAAATTTATACTTGTTACTCAGTTTTTCCTTAGAAGGGTAAATTGAATTCTTTTTATAATGTGGTTAAACAGGGGACACTTATCAAGGTGAAATTCTTTGTCTGGAATCAAAGTTAGCCAAACGGAAAGTAGAGTTTGACAGAGTAAATTTCATTCAGAGGTCTGTCCTTTGCTTATGCCATGGGAGATTATAAACAGAATTAGATCAAGAACTCAGCAAGCTCAGAGGAGAGGAGCTTCATGGTGGCACACGAAGGATTCTAATTGTCCTGAGGACGGCAAATAGAGTATTCTTTGGCATTTCTTATGCTTGCCTGTCCTTCATGCTTCCAACCAAATGTTTCCGTCCTTGTTACCAGGGTGCCCTTCTTAAGACAAAGACTTGGGTTGTGGGGGAGCTTGTTATACCAGCTGTGACTCTTGTGTGATTTGCAACTACTGGGGTTTTCAATGGTCAGGCAACTTGCTTTAGTTGGCAATTCACTCCAAACCAGAAGGGAAGACCTCTGTCCCAGACTCACTAATTCTCCATGTGTCTCATTTTACTTTTTACTTTTAGTATTTGGCAACGTAACTTATATGAAGATTGTTTTCACTATATGTTTATTAAATGACTGGCTAGATTAATCCTATCAGAGGCACAGCATGCAAACACCCAGTTCTCATTTGCTATAAAGGTACACTAAGTTCACCCTCTACCTGATAAATTGTCTCATTTTTCCTTTTACGACGAATCATAAGACACCTGTGGTCTTGTGTGGGATGTCCACTTCTCTAACTGCCCGGATTTCCGTTGCACTCCCAAGGATAAGAGTAGATTGTCCCTAAAAGGCTGTGTGTAATAGTATGCCATCCTTTCATCATGCCCACAGGGCAGCAGACTTAAAATATAAATAATGACCTGAAAGCAAGGTAATTTGGAGCCATTTCATAGCCGATGAACCATTATCCTCCCTCTCATCAATGCATCTAAAACAGGCTCTCCTATCACCTTGCTCAACCTCCGTCATAAAATTAATTACCTCTGCATAGACCCCATTTAATTGCTCATAAAATTGATCTTACTTTTTCAGATTTTATGGCAACTAGTAAGTCATCAACAAAAGTGCTGAGAATAAATGGGGTGCTCATTAGCTACCTTGAAATAAAATAAAATAAACTCGTGATGAATGTAGGGACTTTGGCATCTGAGAGGATGGTATGTGGTGGACACCCCTAAACAGCGCAGGACCCCTGAAGAACTTACAAAGGAGAGTTCAAAAACTGCTCAGGTAATTGAAGGCACAGTAGAAATCGTGTTTTGACTTGGTTTGAAAATATAATGCATTTCATTTCAAATGAGCACAAAAGAACAGTTACTACTATTCATGCACTAATATGGAAGCACTTAGGTTATAGAGTGAGCCATGAATTAGTCTTAGCCAAACCATGGCTCCAACCTTGTTTTCTCTATGTGATCACCCTTTACCTTAGAAAAAAATCTGTCTGCTTTGCATTAAAATGTAGGCTTCTCATCAGTACATTAATTACAGTAATAATCATTTTATAGGTTGTTGTTGGGGTTTGAATAAGACAATGAATACAGAACATCCAATTAAGAATATGGTCCAAAGAAGACATTTGATGAGTCTTAAGTGTTACTGTAGTCTTAGCATTGCCCCTGATGGTGAACTAACAAATAAACAAAGCACATGGAAGTGAGGCAGACCTCTAGAAACGTTACGTATCTGTTATATCAGTGTTTGGAAACCAAGTCCAGCTTGCAATCTGGAGGGAACTGCTTGATCATTCTTCCCTTCTAGGTACTCATTCTATAAAGGATATCTTAATTGATTGGATCTGAGGACATAGTGGATGAGACTTAACTCAGAAGACTATATGCTGAAGACTGCCCCCATTTGTGGCAACCCTGGCTTCGGCCCACATATACCTCATTTTGTTCCTATTTTGAATGAAGGGACTAAGGTTATTCATAGTCATCTTGTATTTGCTTAGCTTGGCTGAAAAACAGGACACAGGGCCAGGGAAACACTCCTTGATTCCTGCAGCTAAATGGTGCTCTGAAATTGAATGGTTCTACTCTACTTTCAGACGTCTGGATATTTCCAGGGTATACATTAGCTATGGTTTTCTCTAAGATTTTATATTTCTTTCTTTGCTTTCTCAATGCACATCTCTGAAACTTACTTATATTCCTCTAAAGAGAGGAATAGCATCCAACTGGTGGCAACCAATTTTGACCTATATGGTTCCATTTGTTGTAATTACTTATATCCACTTTCACATCAATATTAGGTTAAGTATTCAATCCTATCTAGTCTCACTGTTTAGAGGAGGTAGTTTTTTCCTTAAGCGTGTCAAGTGATCAGCCTGTGTTAGTTGCTCTTGCCTATCCACAACAGTAATGCTCTTTGTGTAGCTGTGACATATAAATACCAACATGTGAATGTGCCCATCTGTCTTACCTCTATGTTCAATGCAGGGCTTACTAAAGGTGTGTCAAACTATTGGAAGGAATATTATTCAGCTCATGGGTGAACAGCCTGTGAGAGGTCTTCGAGGGATAGCAATCTTGAAACTTAGAACCCAAACCCCAAGACACATAGTCCAAATATCTAGATCAAGGAAAACAGAAAGGAAAGATGCTGGTGTAGACATACGAGGAAAAACTATAAGCTGAGCATCTGCTACTAAAATTTAATGAGTGATGAGGGCAGATGTGGCAGTTCTTAGAGGACTTACATAATGAATTCTTAGTTAGCTTTTGGCAGCAGAAAGACTTGGATTCTTATTAGCATCATCTATGAATCAGCATTGAACATATATACCAAAATGTATTTTATCAGGAGCATGCATTATACAGCCAATGTGGCCTGGGATGAAATGAGTCTAAATAATGTTGGTTAAGTAAAGCATACCATCGAATTACAAGACTTCTCCAAATCCTCGTAATGCTAGTATCAACTTCTAATGTCTGACTATTAACCAAACAGCATGAGCAGATAATATCTTCTTTCTTTAAACTGATAATTACATTGAGCTAGTAGCCCATAAGGTACTGCTCTAGAGAGTACAGTTCAATGATATTTTTAGATTTTTTAATTCATTTTCATGGCTGCAATCATTCTATATCTTTATTTATAGTGTGCCTTGTTTCAGGACAAAATAAAGCAACCAGTACATGAGCAATCTATACAGACTGGCTTAACCTTGGTCTTCAAAGCTAAATGCATTGCTTGCCCTGGAACTGCAAGTCTTTCATAATTTCTCTTGAAAGTATGAGAAACTTGCACTTCTCAGTGACAAATAAAAAATATCTCAGAGGTACTAGCAAACTAGGTAGGGGGTGACTGGTGGTTGAATCTTGGAGTTATATACTCAGTATATGAAATTTCCATGTGTGGAGTCAGACGTTTGTACTGATCAACCATGCTGGAGCTAGGAGAGTTTACATTTAGTTCCATTTACAAAGAGCTATCTAGCATTTGGGAAACTCCTAATCTTTTGTGATCTTAATTTTGCTATATACAGAGTTGAAAACAAGTATTTTTATGTCCACAGTGAAAAGGTTGCTGTCATTAGGGGGCAAATATATATAAATTTCCTACTGGATAATACAAGATCTAAGTTTCCTTCCTGAAAAAGGTGAAATTGATTATGGTGCACCCCAACAATTCAGGAAGTATCACAAAGAGGCAGTAAATTACACACTAAAGTCCTGCCAGTGGAAAAGGACTGAGCCCTTGAATGCTGGAATTGGCCATTTGTGGATTCTTAGCATGTTTTAGTGTGTATGAGGAGATTAGTAAGTGGAAACTTCAGTCCGGGGACATCCATGATTCAGTGGGGATTACGGTCATGTGGCTGCCCATAGGTGGCAGGAGCTTGAATCTATGCGAGTATGTTTGACTGTTCTAGTAACAAGGGACTGAATATAAATAAGTGAGTTTCTCTGTCATTTTGGTTGCATGCAACACTTTTATCCAAGTCACCTGCTTCTCCCAGAGGCCTGCTCTAAGTAGATTTTAGATCTGTATCCTATGTAATTGCTAAACTTTTCTTGACTTAGTAGTCCAGAGATTCCCACTCATGGAACTCCAGAATCTCTTTTGCTTTAAACATTAAAGGGCCAACAATCTGGTTGAAGCCATCCTTGGAGTTGTAACTTAACCATAGCTTTGAAAGAACCTAGTGTGTTCTTTAGTGTCCTACTACCTACCAGTTTGCTTTCCCCTCTGTGAGACAAAGATGAAGTTCTCCTTAGACAACCACATAGTTTTCTGACAATTATCCTACTAGGGAAATAAATTAAAAATATATGGACACTTGGTCTTCTTACATTGAAATAAAGTCATATTTTATATGAAGCTTTGACAAATGTTGTTCCATCTTCAACATTTGTCAAGAAAATTAGGACTTGCAAATGTCTCTGCCAACTACATCAACACCATTGACAATTCCAAGCATGGTGTGTGGTGAGGAGATAAAGATATCCAGATGTCATAAATTCATATGTGAAAATCTGAATTCTTAGTGGGGACCACTCCGATCCCACAGTCTACACTCTAGCTGGAAGCAGGAAGATGGCTTTTCTTAGCTTCTGTTCCAGTTGTCTTTTTTTTTTTTTAACTAACTTTTGAGTTCTGATCATGAAAAAAGTGAACACTGAAAACAGTGCTTTTTAATCAGCATCATTCCTGATGCCGGCATATGCTTGCTGGTACACATTAGGTGTGCTCAATGAGAAGATGTATAGCTTTAGTGTATACATCTGGCTGTGAGCAATGCTTCGTACTTGGCATTTCTTGATCCAATCTTATAAAATACCATGAACCTCAACAAGCAGAGGCCATGGAACAGGAGTTAGGCAAACAAACAAGCACTCCTCTGGTGTTGGCCTGAGGTTTTCATATCTGGCAGAGAAACTGCTTTGTCATTTCTGTGTTGGTGTTTAGCTAAGTCTCCCAGAAGCTCTAGGCTGGAATGTGCTATTGCTATCCACATGGGGAACTTGTTTAGGCCTTCCTGAATATCATAGGGCTTCTGTCCTACAAAACACCCCACAGTCCATGGCTGTTGGTCTTTATTTTCATAGAAGGCAGCCTTTCGGGTGAAACTCCCTTAAGAATGACACAAGTTCTCACCCCACTTTATTTTGTCTGCGAGCCCTCTGCATTTGATAGACTCCTAGGCAGAGCTTTGTGACTCTGTGGTCCCACAGTTTGGGGTTACACTAATCTTTTTAGCCAGGGAAAGCTTGGTGTTACATCTGCTTCAACTGTACAGGCACTGAATATCTCACCAGTCATGCCCCGCAAGGGAACAGAGCATAGCTAAAAGGGTCAGACACTTAAGATGCAAATTAAAAGACCTGAAATCAGTCCTCCAGAACCCACACAAAGCTGGGAGGAGTCGTGCAGTTCTGCAATCCCTCTTTCCTCTAACAGGAGGTGAGAAAGGGAGGCAGAAGAATTTCTCCAAGCATACAGGCCAACCAGCCTGGAACAGTGCTGGAGTGAAGCAACAAAGAGAGCGCCCTGCTCAAATAAGGCCCAAAGTGTGCACATGTGTT
>NC_022017.1:33806995-33819558 GCF_000317375.1 Microtus ochrogaster | reverse complement strand
CACACACACACACACACACACACACACCCCACACCTTTCTTGCCAGGATAATACCTTCTAAATTCAGAGCACTTCCAAGAACCTTTTCAAAAACTCCAATGCAGAGTCAGAGTCAGCCTGGGTGACATTCCCTATCTTCTTTATCCTCATGTGTGACACCAGGGTCCCCAGTTATTTGCCTATGGTATTCTGTTTCCAGCTCAATTTGGAATGCAACATCTGTTGGATTCGTGCTTCACGAAGCATGAAGAGTACCATTTTAACACCCCCATTACAGTCCCCTTTAAGCACCATGGACGCCTGTGAGCTGTACTAGCTCTTGCTTCAGAGGGCGAAAAGTCTAATTTTCAGGGAAGTTAACAGGGTCACACATGTTATGGGCATTGTGGGAGCTGACTCTACCTACCACTTTGGAATCCCTGACCATGCAATAGGATGCAGCGTGGCTATTTATTCTCTGTGAACTCATGATCCCATGGACCAATTATTATCTGCCCCACATTGGAGATGCTCAGTTTTTTCCTGCTAGTAGTTAATCCATGGACTCTTCCCTTGCATGGTAGAGCAATTAAAGCACCCTTGTCTTACATCCATGAGATTTTAGCCACAGTATCCCAATTAAGGACAACAACAACAAAAAAGTCTCCAGTCATTGTTAACTGCCATCCAGACCGGGGACCATAGCTCTACAGTGGTGTTTTACCATATATATGTAGGCCATATGTGGTAGGACAGGAATTTAAGGCATTTAACTAGCACAATTTACTATTGGAGATGCAATTTTCCACTTATAGCATATTATATCACTTTTCAACATATTCAACCCGTAGTGTCTATCAGGAAAAAGTCCAGGCACCTAAAATCTAAAAGAGCAAAAACAAAAGATGGTTGTTTATTTTTGTGTGTTTGTGGGAGGGGAACACACTTGTGATGGTGTGCATGTGGAGGTCAGAGGAGAACTCGCAAGATTCAGTTCTTTCTTCTACTGTGTGGGTTCTAGGTATTTAATTTAAATTGGCAAGCTTAGAACTAAGTAACATTACCTACTGAGCCTTTTCTCCTGCCCTGTAAAATTGTGTGTGTGTGTGTGTGTGTGTGTGTGTGTGTGTGTGTGTGTGTATCATTCATACCATCAAGGTGACAAGGTGATACTGGGCCTCAAGACATCAAATGACAACACATTTATTTTATTTCTTTTAACTTTAATGTCCCTGTGTGGAATGAACAGGTTTCTGTTTGAATCAGGAACCTGCCATTTTGAGGCAGAGAATATTATTTGATCAGTATCCCTTTTGCCCGAATTTAATTATATTTCTCAGGTTCTTTGCAGGTAAGCATATTTTCAGTACTAAGCAGGGTGAATTTATACCTAAAGCCCCATATGGCTAAGAGACAGGAAAACAATCGCTAATTTCCCCTCCCTTTCTAAAGTATCATTTCAAAGTATTATGTACACTGAATAATATAGAATAAAGCCTTTTGGAATCGCCACTTTACACACGGAATAACTCCTTAGAGAGTCTTTCCAGTTTTTGTTTGTGCCTTTTTATTGCTGAGTAGTACTCTGGGGTGTGTACGGACCAGATTGTTAATGACTTATCTGTTGAAGGTCATCCAGGCTGACTCCAGTCTGAGGCTATTACACATATAGATCCTGTGAATGTTTGGGCCAGATTTTTTGAGTGAAAATGAGCTTTCCCCCTCTTTTGTTGGATAAGTAACCAAATCAGCAGATGCCTGAATGTAGAGTCACTTTAATTCATGTTACAATAAGTTGTAAAATTCAATGTATATTTCCAACAACTTTGTATGAATTTTTTTATTTTCTTTTTTTCACTGTCAGTATTGGAGCTTTAATAATTTTTCTTTATTAATTTCTTCTATCCTGATATTATGTGTTGATGTAATATAGTTGTTTTAATGTGCCTCTCTGTGATGGATAATGCCTCTGAACACTTCCTTTCAGATGCTGCTTAGTATCTGTGTATTCTCATAAGTCTAATTTTTATTTGTTATTGTTTTTTAACCTTTGGATTTGTTCTTTGGCAATTTCATATGTATATAGCATGCATCCTGATTATAACAACCTCCCTTAATATCGTTTACACCTCTCTTAACTCACCATCGTCTCTTCAAGTGACACCCCCACATTTATGAATTTCAGTCAAACTCCCCTAAACATGCCCAATCTCATCGTCTTGTTATTTTAACTATTGAATTTGCTGAATTATTTTTATTTCCTAAAAATACTCCTAGAAACTATGTAATGTTTTCTTCCCATCTGGACTGTCCTTTTTTAAAATATTTACTTATTATGTACACAATATTCTGTCTGCTTGTATGCCTATATGTCAGAAGAGGGGACCGAACATCATTACAGATGGTTGTGAGCCACCATGTGGTTGCTGGGAATTGAACTCTGGACCTTTGGAAGAGCAGGCAATGCTCTTAACCACTGAGCCATCTCTCCGTCCCTGGATTGTCCTTTTATCACATTATTTTCAAAGTATACATTTATACACACACTCATAATTTTTCCTTATTTTAGATCATGCTTCTTGTGTCTAATTTTCAGATAGAAAATTTTCTTTTAGTCTATGCATGTGTGTTTATGCATAGACTTACATGTATTGCAGATATTTTTAGGTACATAGTTAATAGTATGCTTCCTTATATCTAAATTTTCCCTTCTTTAACTTAGTCACTGTGTCAAGAACAATGAATTTTAAAGACTTGTTTTATTTTTAACTATGTATGTGTTCGTCTGTTTCTGTGTGGGTGTGCACACAGGAATGCAGGTGCTCACAGAGGCCTGAAGCATGAAATAGCCCTTGAGTTGGAGTTAAAGCAGTTGTAAGCTACCTTATACCAGATTTGGGTATAGAACTTGAATCTGTAAAAGCATTGTGTGTTCTTCACCACTGGATGTCCTCTTCAGCCCTGAGGATGTATAACTGACTTCTAAAGCATGTTTATTACTACTTCTTTAATGCCCTTCTTACATAATTTTGACATCTGATTCATATGGTTGTGCATTAGGGGGACTGTCTTTTTTTAGTTCAAGTTACACATCCAGTCTTTATTGTCTTTGTGCTAGATCCCTGAAAGGTTTCTGCGGTGAAAAGTAGTTTTAAGCACAATACAGAGGTAATACTTTACTGGCCTTTATTATTTTAGAGGTTAGCCATACACTGTATTGCAAGTGATATTAGAATAATCCAGTGTCAGGATGATTGTATGAGACCAGCCTCTTGGAGCTGTCTTTAGTTGGTGAGTCAGTGGCTCGTCAGCTCTGTATCTGGAGGCTTCGTATTTTGGGTGGTGGAGTACAAGGTGCCCCACCCCTTTTCTGCTTCTCCAACCTAGATTGCAAGCCAGCCCATCGTACGTCTTGGAGTCTTTAGATGGTTGGCTTGTCCATACTACGTGAGACTTCATGATGGTGCTTAGTGTGGAGGAACAAGAAAAGTCATTTTGTCTTGTTTTGTTTGGACAAGGAGTCTAAGTAATAGTTTAACAACTGTTTTCTTCTGTGATAAGGTGGACCCATTTTTACATTATGAAACTGTGACTTGAGATATTATTTTTCTGTTCCAAATAGGACTTGACCTTTATTAAGGATGTTCCTGTTGACCTCTATAACCTGTAGACAACACCTCTTTCTGCCACTCACATGTGAGGTCTTCCTGGATGTAACAGATTTTCCACTCTATCACTAGTTCCTTTTAAATGCACGATGAGTGCTCCCTATTGATTAACCACAAACAGATCTCCACCATTATTAGCACTCACCCTTCTGCTCGTCCTCTCCTCTGCGTCACTTAGAAAGCAATCCTAGTCGGTGGGATTTCTTGCAGTGTTTTCAGATTGAAAAAGTCAGGGTCAGGTTTTAAAAGACTACAGATGCCAAGCTGGAGTTTAAAGCAGTTCTCTGGTTAGTGTCAAAACTGTGAGAATGCAGTTGACCTCTTTGGGGTGACTTCATTTGTAAGGAAAAAGAGACATGGCTCACTGCTTTGTTTGGAAGCCAGTTGACATTCTGTTATTAAACCAATCCAAACTGCAATTTCCAATGAATGTCTCTCAAGGGAAGACTTCCAATTCACTTTGGCTACTTAAAAGAGGGTGTCAGACTAAATTAAGGACTCCTCTCTTGCCCAGGAATTTGTCTCCACATAATTGCTGGTGGCTTTCCTTGATGAACACTATACCTGTGTTTGTAGTCTGACTGGCCAAAGATAAAATGATAACCTAGAAAGCAATAACCACCTTTCCAAAGGAATAACTGCCATGTCATGTGCATGCATGCCTGCTCTTCTTATAATAGTAGATACTGACAAACATGGAAAAAGAAAATCCTTGTTGAGGATGAGCTGCGTTCCCTCTTTAATCACCTCCCCATGTCTCAGACAGTTATTGTTATTCAGTTTTAGTTATTTTGCAAGTACTGGTGCTGTAGTGAATAAGACCACATGTCCTTTGGGAAGTTCATCACTCAATCAGAAGGCAAGCTTTACAAAGCAATGTGCTCAATCAAGATTGCATCTTGCTGCCTCACAGTCATGTGGACACATATAGTCCCCTCACAGATATTGCTGCAAAGGTGTTGGTGGAGGCTGATCACTCATTTTTCTGGCACCCAGACCCAAAATAATTACACAGAAACTATGTTATTTAAATGAATGCTTGGCCAACCACTTAAGCATATTGCTAGATAGCTCTTATTTCTTAAATTAACATATTTCTGTTAATCTGTGTATCACCACAAGGTTGTGACTTACCACACAAAGTTCTGGCATCTGTCTCCTCCAGTGGCTACATGGCATCTCACTGACTTCACCTACTTTCTCCCAGCATTCAGTTTAGTTTTCCCACCTAGTTCTATTCGACCCTCTTACAGGCCAAAGCAGATTCTTTATTTATTAACCAATAAAAGCAACACATATATAGGACCTCCCACAACACAAAGGGAGCAGCAAAATTTTCAATGATGAAGTATAGAGTGAGGAGGGAAATCTATAAAATGGTGCCCATGGCCTCTAGCACAAATGCCTTGGCAGGACTGAGCAGAAGGCTTGGATTTTATTAGACTTGTATGTGAAAATCACTAGCTGTTTTAGCTCAAGACCATTGCTGTTAGGTCTGTATTTTAAAAAGCACACCTGACTACTGGGTACAAAATAGAAGGCATCCCACAGTGAGATGGAAGATGGGAGACTAGTCAGGAGGCTACTGAGACAATCCAGTTAAGGGACATTAGCAGTTATCCTGTTGTTGAGTGGTGGAGGATAATTGAGTGATGGGGAGAACGGAGGTGGAAAGGGAAACCCAAAATGGAATCAGGAGACCTTGCAAATGAACATAGGTGGCAGAGAACGGTGTGAGCTATATGATCCAGGTGATACTCAGGTTCCTGGTGGGATAGGACAGAGAGGGTGCTCTTTGCTGCCATGTGGCAGGAGGGAGTGAAGAGCAGTGTTCTGGCTACTTTCTTGAAGGAATGCTCATCTAGGAATTTATTTTATTCTCTTGCTGCCCAGTGACAGTTGTGAGTTCTGTATCACTCTGGGTCATATCACTCAGTTGCCTTGGCTGAGGAAATGACTTCAAAATCAGGAAATGGAATTCAAACCCATTCCTTTCAAGCAGGTGTCTTCCATCAGGTGACCCTGTGGGAGAATTTGATTTAGACATGATGTCTTTAGCAGAAGAAATACACAAAAGTCAATTATCATACACATGTGTGGGTAAAGTCTAAAGAGCCCTTCCAAGTTAAGATCAGTTTTCTTTAGTGTATTTATTTGAACTATATTTATTTTTTCGCTGAAACTTTTGGAAGATCCAAACATCTGTTTAGGACACCCTCATCTTTCGAAATATTAAAGGAAATGGTGAAAGGAGCAGCTAGTTCTCTAAGTCTGGGGCTGAAATCTGGGCCAGAGATACCTGTTTGTGACTCCCAGAGATGTGGATGAAGATATAGGAGTAGTGTGGTGATTTTTTTTGTTTGTGCTGTAACAAATAAAGCTTGCCTGAAGATCAGAGTGCGGAGCTAAGCCCCACTAGTTAGCCATAGAGGTCAGGCAGTGCTGTCACACAATTTTAATCCCAGCATTTGGAAGGCTAAGGCTGAGGAATCTCTGTGAGTGCAAGACCACCCTGGGCTACACTAGATTGATCCAGTCTCAAACAGAAACAGAGCCAGGTGGTAATGGCTCACACTTTAATCCCAGCACTTGGTAGTTACATGCCTTTAATCCCAACACTAGAAAGGTGGAGACAGGAAGGGATATGGCTGGGTAAAGGGAGGAATATAAAGCAGGAGGAAGAAACAGAGGCTCAACCCATTTAGTCTGAGGATTTGTGGAGACAGGATCTTGCTCCCTTTGTTTTGAGGATTCAATCGAGGTTAAAAGGTCTCACTAGCAGCTGGCTTCACTTAATTAATCTTTCAGCATTTACCCCTATATCTGACTCTGACTTGTATAGAATACCCCATTGGGTCTAAGGATTTCATAGAGGTAAGAACTAGTGGCTGCCTGCTCTGCTTCTCTGATCAGACTCAGACAAGGGGCATCTACACAAAATCCCTCGCCTCCAGAAACACACAACATGAACCATTCTGGAGAGAAGTGAACAGACTCTTGCAGTCTCAAGCTCCAACCCATCAAATGTGGCCCTTGTCTCCTTCATGGGAGAGGTTGACATCAGGTGACAGGCTTGAAGTAGGGCCAGTTTTGTAGTTTCTTTGTATGCTCCTGTCATTTTCATCTTCCATTTTCTTATTGAAGTGAAGCTGAACCTGCTCCCTTCTTATCTCAACAGTGTCCTGATATCAGAGAGTGTTATCTGGGAGAAAGAAAAACCCAGAGTGAAGACACCTAAGGCCTGGTTGGGGAACAGACAGTAGCATGTGGAGAGAGTCTGTGAGTCTCCAGGGATGCAGAGCGTGCATGCAAACTCTAGAGGTCCATGCAAGGGTGCAGGGTATAGGAAAAGCCCTAGAGACGTGGAAAAAGTCAGAACATAAACTTGGCTTCTAATTTTTTTCTGGTCTATAGCCCGATTATGAACATATTAATCTACGAGAGAGAGAGAGAGAGAGAGAGAGAGAGAGAGAGAGAGAGAGAGAGAGAGGTTGAGAGTGTGTGTGTGTGTGTGTGTGTGTGTGTGTGTGTGTGTGTGCGCTACCTCAGATACAGTGGTCTGGAATTATCCTATGCCCTCAGAATATATTGAACTGGATTGAGGAGGTGTGTATGTATTAATGTGTGTGAAAGAAATACTCATTAACCTTTGTAATTTACAGCTTGACTCAAATTTCTTTTGTTAAATAAAATAAAAATTTAAATCAGTTTTACCCGTCCTAGTTTTTTTTTTTTATTTTGTTTTCCCAGAGGGAGAACATGAGAAGTTAAAACTTTCCCCCATGTTTCTTTATTTATTTTTTTCCCTCATGCTTCTTAAACTGTTTTTGACAATTCTGCGAAGCCTCACACATGATAGACAAGTGTTCAGACGAGCAAACCTTTAACCTAAACTTGAAAAATTGAGGCTAACCACAACTTCAAACTACAGGTATGGCTCGGGTTCTTCTCCTGTCACGTGATGTTGCATCAGAACCCTTATACCAAACCAAATCTGCACTCACTCTGTAATCCTGAGCCCTATACTACTTCCTGCAGAGACTCTGCATTGTAAGTCTCAGAGCAGATGAACAATTACTAGGCACAGGTCTGATTTCAGCTATTCTGTTTGCTAATTTAAAAAGTTCAAGTTATACTGAGAATTAAATTTTGCTGAATCACTTAGCTCTTGAAGTGAGATAGTTTCAGAGCCTAAAGTAAGTCGAATGAGGTTGTCGGCATTGCACTATGACAATGAATGGGGCACCATTAGGCTTGTAGTCTGCCAGTCTAGCTCCATTGCTGGAATGCAGTGTGGCTGGGCATATTCTGAGCCAAAGAGCCTAGCTTGTGTGGAACTGGAAAGTTTCTTTGGTTTGCTTCTTTTTATCTCACTAAGAGGGCCATAAGCATGAAAATATGTCCTGCATGCAAAGAGTCTATCCCGGTTTTCAGCTCATAATCACCACTGAACTCATGTTTAAGACAACGTTGATGGATGTATCCCAAATAATTTCAAAAGTGTCAACTTCATTTGTTCCCATTACTTCTCGATGACGAAAGTGATACGATGCTGTCTCACAGGTGCAACTGTGAAGCCCAAGCTCTTCATCAGGTTCCAGGAAAAGCAGATGGCTTCCTGCCAAGTACAGAGAAGCTGGAGTAGCTGTCAGTGAATTCAGGGAGGGGCATTTGCAAATAGGGTCAACATTTGCTCACAAGACAAAACATCTCCTCAGCCCTCAAGGCTGCCACCTTGTGGCAGTGTGTGTATGGGTCCATCATCTACTGCTTTAAAGGGATGAAATGAGAAATCAGGAAGACGGTACAAAGTGCAAAAGGCAACAAAACTAAGCACATTCTTGCCTTAGGCATTTATATTTGTTCTTTTTAGGTAATAACTATATAATTACATCATTTCCCTCTCTCTTTACCTTCCTACCCACCCCCCATGTCTGGATTACCTCCCTGACCCCTATCAAATTCACAGCCTTCTCATCTTAAAACGATGTTATGCATGCATATAATTACAACCCACTGAGTCCAGTCATTGCTGCCTGTGCTTTTATGTTTCCAGGGATGAGAATTTGGTATAGGATAACCAATCAGGGTACATATCCCTGCGGAAGATTAATTCTTTCCCTTTCAGCAATTGTAATTGCCTATTGCTTTTCATCTAAGTGTGCAGTCCTGTGAAACTTCCCTCATCTGTTCTGGCATTGGAGTTGTTCATGTCCTCTTTGGGAAGCCATGTTGTTAAGATTTTATAGGTGTAGCTTCCCTGTCACAGCTAAACGGTACAATCTCATAGCAGAGTTACTGGCCCTCAGGCTCTTACGATCATTTTTTACCCACTCTTTTCAGGTTTTTCTGAGCCTTGGGTGGAGTAATTGTGTGGGAGATGTACTGGGGCTAAGCACCCCACTGTGGGTTGTTCTTTGCATTTTGAGGTGTTGTGGCTTTCTGTAATGATCTCCTTCAGCTGCAGAAAGAAAAACGTACTGATTTGTAGGTGTGAGGTTGCACCTAGGAATTATAGTATACTGGTTTAGGAAAATGGCAGGAGTAAGCTCTTCTCTAAGATCCATGATTTCACTAGGTGTGTGTGCCTGGAAAGATTTCCATCCCGTCTAGCAGGTCTCAAATCTAGTTTGCTAGCTGTTGGTTACCGCCAAGATGTAAGTACCACTATCACACCTTTAGGGATGTCTTTCCCAGATGGTTGCTGTGGTGATTTATAAGCACTGTGGCTCAGCAGGACTATGTATTGCTTTTACTCCTTTAGCAGCTTGCATAAACATTCTGATACTGAAAGTTAGCTCGTGGGCAGAAGACTTTCAGATCGGTTCCTGCTCAAATTCTTCATAGCCTATGTTCAAAGTGCATGGTACCTTCAGCAACAGGGACCTATCTTCAACTTCTGGGAGGCAATCAAATGTGGTAAAATAGTCCATATTGATTTTAGAGTTTCCTGATGTCCCCTGACCAACAACTCAAATGGAAGTTTCTTTTACCTGGTCCTAACAGTTATGTTTGATAATCTATGGCTCTTGGAGAAAATATCATCACTCCAAGTTCCCAAGTGGTATAAGTACATTTAATTGTTAATCTCTCTCTCTCCACATATGCATATATACATGTAAATGTATATAAATGTACATCGGAATATACACATACACACATGCATTTATTACACGTAAGTTTAGGTAAACATAAAAAAGTTTTCAATATGTCTTTTCATATTAAAGGGATGATATTTTGACCTTTGATATTTATCTTCCCTTTTACCACCTCCTTTTGCATTGTACTCAATTCCTAGTGCCTAAAATCTTCCTTCGGGTACCTTGTTGGTCTTTCCTGGTTTGACATTATTTTTGCTGAATATTATTTATCAATGAGGACTTACATTTACTTATTTACAGTGTAGCTCTAACTGAGCTGTATACTCTTCTTGACGTGATGTACACACGTGGTCACACTTATTCCTTGTCTTTATCTTCTAAAGCAGTAGGTATGAATGATAACTTTGGTCTTCCTCCCTCCCACTTACTATTTCCCAATTATCACTTAAATCTGTCATCGCCAACACCCATCCTCTGCTACTACCTTTCTCTGTTTCTTCCTTTCTTTGAGAGTCAGTCTCACTTTGTTGCTCACATTGACTTGGAAGTCAGTCAATAGCCCAGGTTCACACTTGGGGCAACCCTCCTGCATCAGTCTCCCAAGTACTAGAATTACAGGAATGAGTTATCATAATGATTTTAACCTTAATCTTTTTTTCAATCAGCATACTTTCAGAGATGAAACCAATTATGTAAAATAGTACTTTATCAATATTTATAAAATAAATATGAGTATTTAGTGGAATCATTTATAAAATAAATAAAAGGAAGACTGGAGTAACCTCAGTGGGTTTCATGTCTCCAGTGACTATAATCATGTCTGCCTACTTAATGCTATTTTAAATGCAAATCTTGCTATATCATACCTTGCTTAAATACCCTCAATGGCTTTCTGTTTCTCAGAGATGACGGCAAGGTTGGGAAGGTCAAAAAAACAGAACTAAAATAGCACGTTGATGATATTTTGACAGAGTGATCTGGCAGTAATCACATCTTTTCTTAAGCTACCATTTCCCCTTGAGATTCAGAGGTAAGGATATCCATACACAGGGAGAATAAACAAATTACTCAAGACTATGGCCTCAAATTTCAGTGTGAGACATTTATCACAGACCAATAAAAAGAATAAAACTCACGGAAAATTCCACTGCACTAAAAATAAGCATTTTATTGAGACTAATTGTACTAGACTCACCACTTTTCTGCTACCACTTCAAATCTGCTACTGCTAGCACCCCAAATGATGTCTTTGGTCTTCTGTGATGTGGGAATATAGCATCCTATTGGGCCCCCATCAATATATCAAAGGATTACAGGGCCTGGAACCATAACATGATGGCTCCAGTAAACTGATTCTAGGATTGTCACTGTCCAAACTCTCACACCCACCTAGGAAACTCTAAATATGTCATCCTACTGTGATTTTGAATATCAAGTTTTTTCAAAATACACAGTAAAACTGATCTTGTGAAAATGTTCACAATCCAGAATTCTGTCTTCAACAGAGAGGCTGGGATCAGACATAAGTGGAGGCATGAAAGAAGCATTCAGTTGGTCGTGGGTAGTGCACGCCTTTAATCCCAGCACTTGGGAGGCAGAGGCAGGTGGATGTCTGTGAGTTTGAGGCCAGCCTGGTCTACAAGAGCTAGTTCCAGGACAGGAACCAAAAGCTATGGAGAAACCCTGTCTCGAAAAATCCAAAAAATAAAAATAAAAAAAAGAAAGAAGCATTCATTCTTCTTTTCCTTTGTCTTCCTTGGACACTGAGTCAGGACTGGCTGTAGTCCCTGTAAAATTATTTATAAATAAGGCTGGTGTTAGTATTTTCAGCCTATAATTGAAACATTATGGAGGCTGAAGCAAGAGGGTTGCAAGTTGGAGGCTAGCCTGAGCTATACCGTAAAGCTCTGCCTCAAAAATGAAAGACCCAGAAGCTGTGCAATTTTTTCACAACTTTCTTCAAACCTTCTCCTTCTGTATTCATCTGGCTGTGACCAGTGAGGTGGGTCATTTTCATAATGAAACACAAAATGCCTTAATTCAAATGGCCCCAAGAAAACTATTTAAAAATTTACTACCCATTCAATTTAGCAACTTAAAATATCCAAACTAAGCTTATTTGCTTTTTTGGTGGTAGTGGTGGTGGGGAGTTGTAGTATAAACAGACTAATGGTTTAAATAACAGAAATTTATTCTATTACCAAGATAGAAGCCAAAAGGAAGAGAATAAAATGTCAATAAGCTCCATGAATCCTCTGTTGGAAACACATATGGCTTTCTTCTTTTAATGTCTACACATAGTCTTTACTCCATATCTGTTTTCTAAGTCATTTTGTAAAGACATCAACCACAACAGATTAGGGTCTACCCCCAAGGATCTTGTATAACATGAATTAAAATTTTAAGATTCATTTTCAAATTCAGTAACATATTGAGTTACAAGTATAACATATTGGCTTTTAGCATGGTGTGGTGTGAATTTTCTCTGTAACACCAAAGATCTTCATGCCTCAGAATAACAATGCAATTGATGACTATTAGCAAGGCATATGACTATGACAAAATTACTTCCTATTGATTTTCCATAGCATCTTGAAATTCCTGAAACAAATACATCATACATTGGAAAAGGTCTTTTTCCTCTTCACATTTTTTCAACTTCAGGTGTGAGATTTTGCCAGATACTCACATGAACCTTGAGTTCTGTGTCCAGGCGCTAAACTCAGGGCTCATTACAGAAGAATGCTGTCTCCCTTCCCTAAAGTTTAGGATATGTCAAGCTTCTCCACTTCTTTAAGCAGAATGACTTAAGCTA
>NC_022017.1:33792581-33806006 GCF_000317375.1 Microtus ochrogaster | reverse complement strand
GTCTGGAAACAGTTCAAGAATTAAAAACTGAAATGAAGGCAAGGAAGAAAACACAAACTGAGGACCAGCTGGACATGGAAAATCTAGGTCAACGAGCAGAGTCTACAGAAACATGCATAAATCTCTTAACGGGTTGCTATAGTCACTTTTTCCTAAGCTAAAATGATAGGCTTTTAGGTAAAGTAAATAAGTAAAATGTTCCTGTTTTAAAGATGTTCTGTGATTGCAAGATTTTGTCTTGAAACTAAGGCAAAACATCTTAAAATGGGCTAGACACTCCATTCTCAAATTCTCGCCCACACTTCCGCATCTTCGTCTCTTGCCTACTTATGACGTGTTCAGGCATTTTGAGCTGCCTATGCACTCCCGCTTGCAATGTATCACCTCTCCCACTCTGTGTTACTTAATGCACTGACAGCGTCCCATGATGCTGCAGAAGCAAACACTGATATTTTCTTTCTTAATTCTCTATACAAAGAAGAGCTTCCTAAGAACTTATGAATTTTTTGAAATCTCTTTTTTTGAAAATAGTTATGAAATATTTTATGAAAAGATTGTCTTTAAAATTCTTTCTTCTTGAAGTTTCTTTTTTTTTAGTAGACAGGTCATTATTTTCCCCCTAATTATTGAAACAGAAACACATTCAGACTATTTTTATTTTTGGCAACTTCTGCAGAGGGACCAGTTTACATTCTCTCTGTCTCTGTCTCTCCTTCTCTCTCTCTCTCTCTCTCTCTCTTTCTGTTTTTCTCTCACTTTCCATATGTGTGCGTGTTTGTGTTCATTAGTTTTGGTTAAGCATATATTGTTCTTAAAGTTGGATTTTTGATAAGTTTAGATAGTTTTTTGGTAAGTTTAGGTGGTGTGCATGTCTGGATACATAACTGAATACATGGGATTGGCTCAATCATGGTCCCTACACATGACTCTAGAAAGAACTCCTGCTAAAGAAAAGCACAAAATGAAATTTCCCTAACTGGAGGCCTCAGCTACCGGAAGGCCTGGTTCTCAAGTCAGGCAGGAGCGCACCTTTAAACAGAGCACACTTTCCCATCACCTGCATTCCATCGCTCACCCCCTTCCACACCGCATCCTGCATCCACTGCACATGAGATCTTTCTTTCTGTCAATGTGCTTCTCCCTCAAATGCAAGATAACCTCTGCGTTAACTGCTTATGTCATCACTGTGAGCAAATTACTAACTGAATCACACAATCAAGGTCAGATTTCCTCTTGCTCACAGCTTTAGTGTCTTCGGTTCTCAACATTGACTCAAGGAACCACGGACTGGTGATGAGGCAGAACATCCCAGGGTGGGAAAGGATAGAAAGTTTACCTCATAGTGGAAGTAAAGGGTGACAGACAGAGCCAGGCAATCTATGCCTTCGAAGCCATGCCTCAAGGACCTGCATAGTTCCAGCATCTCCCATTAGCCTATTTGTGTCTTTATTTCAGGAGCAAATGAAAGCATCCATTCTATTGATGTCCATGTGATCTAATTGTTTCTGGAAATGCCTCAAAGGCACCCGTAGAGGTGTACTTTACTAATCTTGATGACTTTTAATACTATCATTTTTCTGATGAAGATTAACTGACCTTCCCTATTATACACTTCTCCATTTCAAAGCCATTTTTGGCATTGATTCCTTCATAGATTTATTATGAGTCTATATAGAAATTGACTTTTCCCATTTCCAAGGACAAAATGGATGAAGGCTCAGGGAAGGATAAAGGGACAGGCATGGATTATATGTTATATCTCAAAGTCATTTTCTACACTGAAGTCACGATCTGCATTATGATAACTAATTCTCAGGAACATATAACTATGTTTCCCCATTTTAGAAATGAAGAAATTGACAGGGAGGTTTTATTTATTTATTTATTTATTTATTTATTTATTTATTTATTTATTTTGGTTTTTCGAGACAGGGTTTCTCTGTGGCTTTGGAGCCTGTCCTGGAACTAGCTCTGTAGACCAGGCTGGTCTTGAACTCACAGAGATCCACCTGCCTCTGCCTCCCGAGTGCTGGGATTAAAGGCGTGCGCCACCATCGCCCGGCTTGACAGGGAGGTTTTAATGTGTTGCATAGCTTGCCATAGTCTGTAGGAGGAAACATAGAAATAGAGCCCAGGTCTAAGACCTGAGCTGTTGTTCTGTACCTAACTCACCATCTATCCCACAAATTCTGCCCATTCCAACCCACAAAAACTGTGTTCTATTCCTTTTTTCTATATAGTGAATTTGTACTCTCAAGGATGAATCACAGACAGTATAAAAACATCCATGCACAGAATTTTGTGCACTTATTTTGGATACAAGACAGTGACGTCTTTGGTCCCAGAAGACTGAGGGATCTGTGCAATCATCTGTGTCTGAGAGAGAATATTCTGAGCTGACCTGGTGAACACATTATATAGGAAAGAAGCTGCCACCACCTCTGGTGAATTTCCTATATTGTCAAGTGTTGGTAGACTAAGATTTGGGAATAGGCTATGTTAGGCTTCTGAGAGAAAGAACAAATTTTCATGCTATTCACACTTGATTGAACTTGTTCACGATTTCCAATTTTTACTTATGAGAACATAATGATGAACAGTGGTCACCAGGCATCTTTTCTAGTCTTCTCTTCCTCTGTATCCACAGTCAGAAGCACTATGGCAGAGAAAGTAGGGACCTCCTAGTACAGAGCCTGCCTTTGTGCCTGATTCTTTTTCCTCGTTTTCAGGTATTATGCTTTCTTGTTCTTCAGAGAAGCGTCAGCTAAGATTCCAGTGAATGTCCCTCACAGCACAACATTTCCAGTCTCTGTACTTTGCCCTTTGAACCAATTGCAGTTCTCTCTGATTATCTGAGTGGTTAAGTGGTGGTTCATTGGTTAGTATATTCCTGAGGGTGGCATGTGGTTGGTTTATCTTCATTCTGTTTTCATGGTGCCAAGTTTAGTTCTGAACACACAGAAGAAACCCTTGCACAGTAAGTGATGAATAGATATGTACAGGAAGAGCCAGCATTTAGGAAATGTGTGCTGAATTGTAATTAGTCTTCTGCACATCTCTAGGGAATGCGCATGCAAAGATTGACACTGCTCATCATGATGCACAGAGCACCTTGCTCTATCCAATGAACCTTGTGCATTGGTTTCCTTCTAGTGTCTTTGAAGTCAGGGCTGGAGTTCATTGGGAATGTTGTATTTGCCAATTCCACTTTGCTTCCTCGGCCCCAATTTCAGACACAAGCAGCATGCCTTTCATTTAGCCAACTTACCCAGAGTGTATTCAATAGGGTAATCAGCTCCCAGCATGGTCCTCACTTGTTGCTTGTCAAAGCCTCTTACAGTCAAGAGATGTGAGTAATTGGTACGGTCTACTGGGTAACACGTATGATGAGAGTTTCAGGATTTCAATTTTGCTCTTCCTTCAAGAACACTCTCTCCAGGCCAGCTGGAGTGACCTTCCTGCTTTCATCTCTGTAGTGGCAAGAAACACTGTGACTGGCTGGCTGACTGGAAAGTGAGGCCTCCATCTGTCCCTCACATTCTCTCTGTTTTCTTCCCATAGAGTGTTGTGTCACACTGGTAATTGCCTACGTTTATTTATCAGTTATTCTCAAATTTAGCATAACTCATTCAGAACCATTGGTTTACTTACCAGGAGTCTCTGTCTTTCACAAGAAGACTTCCAAATAGTGATATTTCCTGAAGGCTCTTTATATACTATACTATGATAAGTGGGCCAAAAAGGTAAACATGACATATGGCCGATAGCAAATGGGAAGAAAACAGTGTTCTTGAAGGAAATGATGGCAGAGTGAGAAGGGGAGAGGGTAATGTGCAGCCTATCTAAGAGTGCTTAGAAAATATTTATGACGTGAATTACAAAACAAATTTCATAGACGAAGCACAGAGTATTGATAAATCTTAAATCATTTTGTCAAAGATGATTTGTGCATGTTCTTTTTAAAAGAAACATAAGTCTGGCTTTAAGAGGGAATGAAAGTAATTAAAAATCTACTTTTCTTTAGAGACTAGAAATAGAACGTTTTCCACATTCTTGAACACAGTCTACCTAAACATGGATACATTTCTCTTTTCCACTCAATGGTTTCATCTCCAACCCCACCAAATGTGTTCTGTGGTTTCTCTGCTGCCCTGGGAATCTATATGTAATTACCATGTCTGGAAATTTTATGTGTACTCTCCTTTTTTCTTTATTATGAACCAATTTGGTCTTTCTGGTAGTGACTTGAGATGACAATTTTTATTGAATGAATTTCCTAGTTTGTGTGGACTTTTGAAACATTCATCCTTAGCCCATTTGTCTTCTAAGAGACCAGATTCACATGGAGCTTCTGTTAAGGAAGTGTATGAGCTTGATATTATGGTGGTCTCAGAGGAATGAGAATGCTTATATGTCCTTCGAAACTCTAGGAGTGACATTTACGGCAATCAAATTGAAATGAAGAGAATAGTCCTTTTCATGTAGATATGTTAGTTTTTTTTATGTGACAAAAATATTTGACACACAAAATTGGGGAACAATTTATTTTTCCTCCTAATTTTAGAGATGTGTCTTTACCTTTTAGAGGAGTTGATGCGGATATGCAGTGCATGATAGACAGGTACCAAAGAAGGGGCTAGAGGAACGAGAGACATGTTACCTCTAAGGGTCCATTCTCAGTGGCCTTTTTCCATCTATTACCTTCAACTTCTTCAGGATTACAATCTTTCTAAAGTAGTATCATGAGCCAATGAGGAATATTTCATATTCAAATTGTACCAAAGACTGAGCCTTTGTAGACATGGAACAATGTTTTCTGATGCTCTCTATAGCCAAAATGAATAAAGTAAAGGCTATGTGGGTCCCACATTAGCCACATTAGCAAGAGGTATGTAAAAATTCAGTTAAAAACTGTTCTATCTTTGAAGTGAGATAATAAGATCTACCTTATCAAGCTGTTGAGTCTATAAAATACTAGATTATAAAATGCTTACAACACAGCTTCGCACATAATGGCCAGATATGAGCTGCTTTAATTACACATGGACCTTATTTCACAGGAACATTTAAGCTTGCAAAATCTCTTCTTAAAAAAAAAAAATCTTTCTCCCATTCTGAGAACAGGGGAAACATTGTGGGCTAGGGTAGAAACCAGTTTGTTTGAAGACCCTAAATTAAATTAGGCATATCTCATATGACAGAGGCTCTGAGATTAAAAATAATCCATGTTGGAGCTTGAAAGGGTTGTTTCTGCACATGGTCAAGGGAGAAGTGCTTCCCTGGATTTATTCATGGCTATATTGTAAGTGACAGGGCATGTGTGTTCCCCTTATGTAGCTACTGTGCTGGGTACACACACCAAATACACTTAGGAGGAGAAATAATAAATCATTAGAACTGTGAGCTTCTCTTGCACAAAACCAGGAGGGGGGAGGATTCCCCCAAGCAATTCAAACTCAATTACCCTGCTCACAAGGTGTTTGAAATGGAAACAAATGAAAAAAGCAGGTGTAGACGTAGGCAGTATTCATCAGTGCAGCTGGAGACACTGTGCCCTGGGCCTCTGGGTAGATTTGGTTAATTGAAAACAGGAGTAAAAATAATGTAAGTAACTCCTAGTCTTTGCAGAGTAAGAAACATCATTACTGTGTATTGTCTGCATTGTCCTATAAAGCCCAGCTGGTTACTTTCCTAACCAAGTGGCATTTAGATGCATCAACAGCCTGTTCCAATGTCAGAGACTATGCATTGTCAAGACTAGAATCAGCACTTTAGATCCTGGCCCAAGCCAATGGAGTGTCTCTTGTACAACAGGTTCTGACTTCTTCAAGTAATTGTCTTCTGTTTTTCCAGGACTTTTCAAATCCAGGTCTGGATGATATCTGTTTTACTGCACCATGGTAGCCAGTGTAGTCCTTGAGTTCCTGAAAATGGTCCTGAAAGTTTCAGTACTGTAGAGAAGTGGATTAACTAATAGCCATTTATTTTTTTATAATTCTAGAGGTTGTATGTTTGAGAATAAAGTGTCCATATGTTGGTTTCTTCTGAGCCTTGTCTATTTGGGTTGTAGTTCTTGGTGTCTTTGCATGATTACTTTTCAGTGTCCCAATCCCCTCTTCTTGTTTGGATGATAGTTTGTTGAATTGAGCTTTCTTTCCTACCCCCATTTTTAACTGCCCATTTAAAATGTTTTTCTTCAAAAACATTGATATTATGACCTATTAAGATTAAGACAGCAACATACTGGTTTAGTGAGGAGCATGTTTCTACCTATAATTGAAACCTTCCAAATAAACTCTTTCCACTCCTCCCCAACCTCCCCTCATCTCCCTTCCATCTGAACCTCAGTGAGGGTAAGTCCTCCCATAGGTAGTCAGTGAATTCTGTCACATCACCACATTGAGGTAGGAACAAGGATCTCCCTCCCCTTGTTGCCTAGGCTGAGCAAGGTATCTCTTTATAGGAAATAGACTCCAGAAAACCAGATCATTTATTTGGGATAGCTCCTGGTCCCACTGCCAGTAGCCCCACAAACAACATATTTCTCAGAGCACAAACTCTAAGCAAAAACTGCTTATTACTTATTATTACATCAAAAACTGATGTAATACTTGTAGTTCTGATTCAAACATGCCAGTTGCATCTCTCTCTTGGACCAAGTAAACAGAGCCAAAATCCTTGAAAGAATGTGACAGCTGCCAGTTAAAACATAGGCTGGGATAAAAGAAAGAAAAGTTCTCACACAAAAGCATTGAGGGGGAGAAGAGTTCTTACAGATGGGAAAAGTGGTTCTGAGTAACAAAGCAGAATATAAAAAACAGAAAAGTGATCATTGAATCAATGTAGCAAAAGTGCAAAGCAGATAGAGGTACAGAAGAGAAAACTGAGGTTCTCATTGTTGCAAAATGCTGAGTGTAAATTCTCAATCAGTTTCAAAGGCTCTCTACGCACATAGTCATTTGCAATAATTATATGATGTCATCTTACTCAATAATATAACTGAACACTTCAGCACTGCATTAATGGGGTTATTTCTGGAAACCCGTGCCCACTTTTCAATATGCCCTGCAAGTGAGTTTTTCTCACTCTACGTTGATATAACTCTATTCTGTTTATTTAACAAGCAGATCCAGAAGGTAAGTTGCTGGACTTTGTCAGGCAAGTGTCCTTTGTGCTTTAGGGCTGAAAGATTCAAGGGGAAAATCTCAGCTTGTTCGGATTCATTATTAAGCATGTGTGAATATCTGTCTGTTTCTTTGGGCAACAATAATGAAATGTTTTACACAGGAGGACAATATGGGTAGGGCGTTTTACCTTAAAATCGCGACAACAAAATTGACTTGAGATTGCTAGGAGTGACATTCTATTTTGCATGCCACATCGTAACTGTGGACTTCACACTGAAAGCCTATTTCCTGACACCTATAAAAGAGCTATGCTTCAATCTTGCTTCTGCATTGTCCGAAAATGATGATTGAAGACGGGGCTAGTTTCTAAGGGTGTGCTGGTTTGTGCAAAGCAGTGATTCTGTCACATTTACTGCTTATTTGGTGTATGCTCCATTTCGTAGGTGAAATGATTTCTCCAAACACTCTAATTTGTTGTGAAAGGCTAAATGTTTTCCTACACTACCCTGTATTTTGACTCTTAACTAAGGGAGTCGGTTGATGATTGGGCTTATGTTGTGAGATGTCACAGCTATGCTAGTTAATCCACAGTCAATCTCACATGAAGGTACCCTAATATGACACAGAAGAAATGAGATTTAGAGTCTCATATTTCTGAAATCAGCAGACTTACTGCTGTGTCTTATTAGCTCTTTGATTCTTTTTTGAGTCACAGCCTCTTAGAATCAAATTTTCATTTCTTTAAAGTTGAAATAGTTACATATCACCTCACAGAATTTTGTAAGCTTTAAATGAATTGTGATAATTGTAGTTCTGATTAGGCTTGTGGGAGATGCTTTGCAGATTTTTTTCATCCTTTACTGGCTTCTCTTTCTTATTTTTATGTTCACCAATGACCATAGGTATACCTATTGTTGCAGGATTATGACCATAATCGGAAGCCATACTTTACAAAGTGTGTAAGATTTGATATAAAGAGAAAACTCTCAGGTTCAACTTAAAATATAATAATATTTTCTTAATGATAAAATATTGCTTTTATAATAAAATAAAAACACACACCCCATCATTTACTCCTCTATAATTTAACAAAATAATATAATCAAGCATGTTCATGTGTAGTGTGCCCTAATACTAACATAATATAAATTTCCATGCTTTCAAAACAAGTTGCAAAACCAAACACAAATCACTGACATTACTAAGAAATCAACCTCTAATCAACACTCACTACTCAAAGATTATGATCAATATTTGACTATATTGATACCATGAAATTCTATAAATTTGTTATGAATATCAATGACATATAACACTGATATCAAAATATTTGAGGTAACATTATTTATGAAAAATGGCTATTTGATTGCACTTTGTTTTTACAAAAACACAATGGAAAAAATGGTATGCCCATGTAAAACTGAGTGTTTTGAACTTTAGAGGATTTGGATCATTTTCCAATGTAGAAAGGCATCAGGAACATATAGACACAGGTATCTACATTCCAATCCAGTCCAGACATAATATCTTTTAAATCAGTTCTTTTTTTTAAAGTTATTTATCATTGGGTACTTTTTAGTTTGACTCATTTATTATCCACTAGTGAACAGTATTTTGCTTTACTCATAGACTAGACTAGACAGAATTAGGGTTAGAACAGTGCTGTGCACACAAATTGTGAGTACAACAGAATGTAGTATGTTCTAGTACATAGGCAAGTCTGAAGTGCAAGTTCAACATATGTTGGATAATGCATGCTTTTAAAGGACATTGCATAGAAACCATTGAATGTTCCTATTAAAGGAAACCAACATTTTTATAAGTATAATGTTCTCTCTCTCTCTCTCTCTCTCTCTCTCTCTCTCTCTCTCTCTCTCTCTGTGTGTGTGTGTGTGTGTGTAGGTCAAAAGACAATATTTTGGAGTCAGTTTTTGTTAGTTCTATTCATTATGCCACTGTCCTGTGAGCTTTGAGAGGATTCTTCTATCTCCACTTCTCATCTCAACATAGTACTGCTGAGATACAGATGTGCAACGTCATGTTTGTTTGCTTGTTTGTCCATTTTGTTTTGTTTTCCATGGGTGAATCAAACTGAAGTCATCAGGCTTGGGAGCCAAACACTGACTCATACTGAAGAACTGCACTTAGAGATGTGAAATAACTTGGTAAAAGTCTAGCAGATCCCAGATAGAAAACCTTATAGTTTTCTATAGTAAACAAACTTATTTACTGTGGACCCTGTACTGCTTGCATTGCTGTCAATGTAGAATTAATCATTGGCATGTGATAGTTAATAAAGACAGGCAATCAGGGCTATATAAATTAGGAAAAATTGCTACAGAATTTTGTAAGTACTTAGCATCAAATAGAATGTTCTGTGCTTATTTATAAATCATGCACTCATGGAAATGGCTAATCACAAAATAAATTAAAATCAAGCCCTATTTTAAGAATAAGCAGCCAGAAACTGTGACTTTTCATTTTTAAGCAGTCTGTAGTATGGGATGGCTTTTTTCAGTATGAGAATAAAGTCAGATTTACAGGTGAGTTGGAGCATCTCGGTGTATCTCCTGTTGAGAGCATCACGGTCCTGATTATCACACTAAAATTTATGAAATACCCAGAGAGTCAAGTGAGAAGAGAAGCTGGCCAGGAAAACTTTTATGAGGAAGCACAATCTGAGAAAGACACAAGCTGTGGGCACCACTGTTTAAAATATGAGCAGTGCTTCTAGAGTTAGCACCAAAGACTTCATGTGTGGAACCATGCTTCTTCCTGGGATGCATCGTGTATTCGTTCATCCACTTCTGTGTGAATGTGTATGGCTGACTTCATGGCACGTGCTTCCAGAAATCCTACAACTCTGTGAATTCTCTTTTACTTGCCTTGAACCCTTGAAAATAGAAGACCTGGGAAATGGTTCTTGTAATCAAATCAAGGGCTTATATTTCTGGTATTGTTCTCCAGGGTTTACATGATATTGGGTGAAGTACCTACCCATTTGGAGTTCACTTGATTTTCTTTATTTGATAACACATTTGTTTTCAGAGACCACAGGGACCAACCTTTCATTTTAGAGAATGGTTGTGTGAAACCCATAGAGCTAATTTGCTGGCAGAATGCCAACTTTGCACCACTTTCTGATGTGACAATAGAATTTAAAAATAATAAAAACGTTAAAAGCATTCTTACTTATGTATTTTTGAGAAGACTATTTAACTACTTGTACCTTGATTAACTAAACCATATAAGAGACTACATGAATGACATCCATCATAGAAGTTTGTTTTGAAGAGGAAATAACTGAAGAATTTGGAGCAGTGCTTAGCATGTAGCTATATCTCAACTTCTTTCTCTCACTTGTGTGCTGTCTTCTCTCCTTCTCTCTCTCTCTCTCTCTCTCTCTCTCTCTCTCTCTCTCTCTCTCTCTCTCTCTCACACACACACACACACACACACACACACACACACATTTATGATTGCCTACTATCCTATGTCTTGGCTAGGAGAGATAGGTATAGCTTTTCACAGCACAGATTAGCCTCCAAACTCATGAATAATTCAATTTAGTAAGGAAACAAGTGATCAAAATAAAAATTATTTAAAATTGGTCCATGTCTTAACTGGTATAAGGGAAAATGATGAGGAAATATAAAGTGCCTTGGGTAAAGAATGGGGTCAAGAAATTCTCCTTTAGGAAATACCATCTTCAGCAGAAACTTAAAGAAACTTATCTCGGGGAAATGTCATAAGAATCTAAATGTCATGGAAATCCTAAATTCAGGTAAAGAGTGGAGCTTGAGTGACCTTAGTAGAAGGATGATGTGCCCAAACAGAAAGCAGTTATGCATTCTGATCTTGAAAATTAGGGGATGGCTGTAGTCCCTATGTCTTGTCCCATTTACCACACCACTGGCTCATGTTCCATGCTCTTCTCTTGTGTTCTTAAGTATAATCTTAGAGATCACTTTAGGTTCTATGTGTTCTTACTAGGAGCATTTGACCTCTCGTCTTTACTCACCTGGTGTCAATTCTTCTTTCATGTTCATCTGAATCACTCATCCTAGGGTAACTTTCTTGGTGACAATATTGGGAATAAGGACCTCGTATGAATTGCCTGTATCATCCTAAATTTTGAAATGTCACAGAATACAATAGAGTTTGCCATAGTGGATGGTTTTCAAGTATGATCCAAATACACTTAGAACTAGTTGGGGCAGGACAAAAGACTCAGTAGAAAAGTGATTGGCATCAAACCATGAGGACCTGATTTAGAATCTCTAGAACCCATGTATAGAGTCAGGCACACTAAAGCACATCTGTAATCCCAATACTCCTACAGTGAGGTGGTAGAAAGAGACAGCCTGAGTTTTCAAGCCAGCTAGTCTGATTAATATGGTGGCTGGTAAATACAGTGTCAAACAAGAGACTTTGTCCCAATCAAGATAAAGGACAGTGACCAGTACCCCAGGTTGTTCTCCGCCCTCCCCTTGCACATTCTGACATGTGCACTTGCTCTTACATGTGAACAAATACACACACACACACACACACACACAATAAACATTTTACATGGATACTTATGCAGATACAAATAAAACACAACCCACATCCAAACATGCCTAGAAGGCTTCCAAAATACCTTGCTACATTTCATTCTCATTCTTTGAGGCAGTAACTAATCAAAAATGACTGAAATTCTCTTCTCATAATATGAGAATAGCTGCCCAACTGGGACATTAAACTCTATAAAATTTGAGAGCTAGTGGGTCATGTGACTGGGTCACATGCCTGAGTCCTGATCAAAAGAAAGTAAGAAGATGCTTGAGATACTTTCAGACTAACCCAGTCTTCAGAAGACTTTATTTTCTTTGTCTTTCTGGCCTCTAGATTTCCTAAGATCTTTGGAAGTCTTGTTAGTATTGAAATCAAGATTCTTGATGAATGCGATCCCATGAATGATGGAGGTCTAAGGTATTCTTCAGCCAGTGTCAGACCTGTTGGAGTAAAAACTACTATATGACATGTCTGAGCAAAAATATTCTTGTTTTTGGATGAGATACCTGCAGCCTGGGGCTTTCTTGTTTAAGCAGAAAGACTGCTCTACCAAATGCACTGTATTAGTGATTTGTTTGGTAGGGTCTGTGTTGAAACTTAATCAGTCTTCAGCCTTTAATCAGACAGAGATATTACTGATAATGAAAAGTGGAGCCTTGCCCTGCAAAGAGCTCTAAACACAACGTGTCAGATTCAGAACACTGGGGTGTCACTTCCAATATCTGGTCAATGATGGACTTATGTGTTTTGACTTTAGTGGGGTTTCTCTAGACTCCCTATATGAGGGCTGTGATGTAGCTCTAATTATTGTGGCAAAATCTTGATTAAGAAGAAACCTTATCATTTTAAGTGGATGTTTCTGGGCTATTTTCCTCATAATTGTGACTATCCAAGTACTGACTGGAACCAAGTAATTTGATAGATCACAACCTGGGTGATGAGGATGTTTGACTATGTTTGGTAACTTACTAAAATCACAGTTTCAAGTTCCTGCCTTGACTTCCTGATTTTGCTTCCCTTCTTGATGGATTATAAACAAAATAAACTAATTCCTCCTGTAGAGCTCTTGATGCGATAATGCTCATCACAGCAACAGAAGCACGAATTACGGCTCCTGGGTAAAACCCTCCACCTCTATTTACTTCTAGTTGATTTCTAAAATCATTCATTCTAGAGGTGGCGCTTCTAAAAAACAAATATGTTTATGTTTCCACTGGCCTTAATGTAAATGCCACCTCTGACTCAAGTCACAGACAGAACTATTTTGTGAACAGTTGCATTTGACTCTATTATTCTATAGAAATTTATATTTACTTACCACACAGCTCCACTCCTGTACTCCATGCAAAAGTTCCTTTTCTTGATTACTGTTTTATTATTTTTTCCCTACTGTCAGCAAAAAGATGCTAAGTATATGTACCCTAATAATTGACTGCAGGATTTACTGAAAAGTTGTTAATGCTAAGATTTTCTGACCAGTACCTTTTCTTTAGATTCCTATATTACAGACTACCTATTGAGTCACAGACAGTAGCAGTCAATACATTAAACAAACTGACCACACAAGTGTTTAAGTACTGCTGGGGTTATACCTAGGAAGCGATCGCCTGTGCCCATCTGTTGTAGGGTACCTCCCAATTTCTCCTCTATCAGGTTCAGTGTGCTCGGACTGATATTGAGGTCTTTGATCCATTTGGACTTGAGTTTTGTGCATGGTGATAGATATGGGTCAATTTTCATG
>NC_022017.1:33758895-33789683 GCF_000317375.1 Microtus ochrogaster | reverse complement strand
GGGGGAGGGCGGGAGGAGTGGGAGGCTGGGAGGAGGTGGAAATTTTTTTTCTCAATAAAAAAAATAATAAAAAAACAAGTGTTTAAGTATCCTAGAACCTATCTGTCTGTCTTATAAACATTCCAGTCTCTCTCTGTAAGCCTTATCCATGCTACCCTTAGGACAGATGGTCTTTGTTGGCGATAGCTTCCTTTGTTGTTTCTCTCCAAATAAAGCTCTTTCTGTTGCCTCAGCAACATGTCTTACTGTCTTTGTTTTCCTTGAGTGACAAGGAACGGATGCAGGTTCCTGGCTGTATATGCTTTCTCATGTACACCTTAGAAGCTAATAAACTACTCTGAAACAAAAAATGGTCAATTAAATATATAGTATATGAGGCCAGCAAGGTTCTATGAGTAAAGATGCTTTCTACCAAATCAACAACTTATGTTCAATTCCTAGGACCCACCTCATAGACAGAGAAAGGACCATCACAAGTTGTGTGCTGACATCTCCTCCCCTCACACATTATGACATACACACCTACATACACATTTTTCCAATATAAACAGAAATTTCAAAGATACTCTGTAGCCTACCTAGAAGAGATAACTTAATGGAAGCAAACTTTGAGGCAACAGCTGTGAATAACTTACCTCAGAGATAAATGGGCTGCTCTCTCTAAATCCCCCTCTTTGGATTATAAGCAGCAGTTTTATTTTATTTTACTAATTTAATATTTATGAAATGTTTGTATATTAATTTAATATTTACATAATTTCCAACCCTTTTCTCTCCATTCCAACTCCTCCTTCAAATCCACAATCTCCTTTTTTTTATGGTATGTGACTCACTGAGTTCCTTTAGGGTTGCTCAGATGGGTATGTGTTTAGCTGTCAGTGTTAGGGATGGGATAACCTATCAGAGGACTTATCCTAGAGAAGACTGATCTGCCTTTTCTTATCCACAAACTGCTTATAGTTCTTTATCTGGGAGTGGGAGTTTATAAAAACTTCCTCCACAGGTGAAAGAGTGGTACTTACATCTTGGTAGTAGTCAACAGATGACTAACTGAACTTAAGGCCACTCAATCAGAGGCAATGCGTTCCTGGCACTATACATACATTCCTGGCCAACTATCTACTACTAGTGAGATCATATAGCCTAGAAAAGAATATACTATTGCCACTTTCCTAAACTAGTATGATTCCTAACTGAACTCTAAACACTGTTCTTTATGCCCTCAGATAAGGTGTAGCTCTTACCTCACCAAAGAAGCTTCTTTTTGTACAAGACAGACACCAGTATAGAAATGCACATCTGAGCTGGGCGGTGGTGGCTCACACCTTTAATCCCAGCACTCGGGAGGCAGAGGCAGGCGGATCTCTGTGAGTTCGAGGCCAGTCTGGTCTACAAGAGCTAGTTCCAGGACAGGAACCAAAAAGCTACGGAGAAACCCTGTCTCGAAAAAAAAAAAAAAAAAAGAAATGCGCATCTGGTCAAAATTCTTCTGGGTTTATAAAGAAGCAAACGGAAGTAAGGATAAGCCTTAGTTTGGGAAGAGTAGCAGGACAGAGGAGATTCCAGGTTGCGCGGCACAGCTTTATCCATGGTTTATCAGGGAACTCACCCCTAGGAACAGCTGGGCTGCATTAGCAACCAAGACAGCCTCCAAAAGTAGGAGAAGTAGTTAGTACTGTTTTAAGTTCCTGTTAGGACATGTGTGGTAATGACTCTCTAGGGAGTATAAGTGAAAGAAAAGGTTCAGGAGAACTCTATGAGATGTCCGGAAATAGCATCAGGATCCTGGCACTTTCCTTTGAAAAGGGTGAGTTTGACGGGAATCCAAACTCCTTTAAACCAGAATACAAAATGAAATAATGTGGTGTTGCTTGGGAAATCTCACTTAGAAATATGTAAATAGACACAAAACCTACTGCTTCGATTTTGATTTTAAAAGCAAAGCATGCTTAATAACATTTATTAATTAATAAGCATACCGAGAGTATGTTGTATGTGCAATGTACTAAGCAAGCTAGGTTTAATAAGCATATTTATCAAGTCTTTTTTTTTTCCTCCAAGCCAGCATTTTTCTCATTCTGGGAAATATCAATTCTCCCACTCTTTGGGCCACAAAAGACACACTCGAACGTGCAAGGTTGACAGGAACTGACATTGTTCTCACAACAGGACACCAGGTCTGTGGAAGGATAGTGATGTAGTATCATCCAAATTGTGGTTGAGTGTGGTAAACATTAAACGTCCCCCAAAATTTACAAGAATCTTGAATTTTTTCCATGGATGGATGATGGAAGAGTTAGCTATTTCATTTGATTTAAACATTATGCAATCCAGACATGTGGTTCCAGTAATCTTACCACCTGAAAGGCTGAGTCAGAACAATGAATATCTGCAAAGCCAAACTCCATCTCAGCAAATATACAGATACATACATATCTAAATGAAAGAAAACACACATTGACAGAAGATATAATCACACCACACAATATCAAATAATTATAACCAATTTTGATGTCTTCATGTGTTCATTAAATTTAAGAAAAATAGATAAAATTCAAGCCATTTATGGGACAAGATGAAAAAGTAATATATGAAGCAATTCAGACTACGAACCACCTCTGTGTTCCCCAAACCTTCCTTCACTTGTTCTTTTATTTTCCCATGAACTTATGAGTAACAGGCATCATGCCTCTGAGGAGCCTAGGGCTCATTTGATCTAATTATGTTTTACCATCCAATATCACATCATCAAAATGTTATTAAATCAGCATTTTAAAGACCTACTTAATGGCAAGCAATGCTCATGGCCGTATAATGTATGTCAAACTGCTTAACCCCCAGGAAAACTCCCAGCCTACAAAGAGATTATCCAACAATTGTAATGGGTCCATGTTGCAAACAGAGTGGCCAGGAGCAAGAGAGCACTATGAAATGCAGTAGGGGTATGTAAGTGAAATAGCTAGAGATCAGGACTGGGGCCATTTCTGTTTGAGGGTTTTGAGATGCCTTGGACGTCATTATTACTGTGATGATGAGAGAGGGAATGCATTCAACAGGAAAAGAAACAGGTAATGGTTTGTTCTCAGGCAAGGCTATTGTTATATTGTAGGCATTGCGTTGTATGCTGCATACACTATCTTTTGTTCAAACCAGCTTTGAGATACTTTTCTTTTAACATTAATTAAACCAAATAGACATTATTTATGAAATCATAAATGACATCTTTTATTTAAAACATATAGCTGAATTTTGAGTACAAACTCCAGAATGACCTGACTCTTCTCGAATGACATAAATTTACAAGTCAATATAAATAGATAAAACAATAGAGAAGAACAAAAAAATCCCAGTTTTTTATGCAAAGAAAGGTCTTTTATACAGTAATAATATCTCACCAAATTTAACTACAGAAAAAGACCCTAGAATAAAACATTTATTAGAAGAATGTAGGAATGTTCATCTAAAAATCTGAAGATAGAATTTCTCCTGCAATGAATAAGACTTATGTGCCTTTCATTTTCAGGAAAACAAAACATAATTAATACATAGTGACTATAGGCAATTTTTCTCATATTAGTAATATTAGGCTCTATATTACACTGCTGAGAAAATAAATTATACACTTTGCAATAAGGGAAGATAGCAGGTGATGTTTGCAATATCCCTATGCAAACCGTCTTTGTACAGGAAATTGTATTTGTTTAGTTCAATTAGAAAATAGAATGAAATCAATCATTTAATATCTGAATATGACCAAGAAGTTAGGAATAGAGTTTTTTGACATTTTATATGAAATCAAAAAGGAAGAAAGTTTCCTCTTCTGGAAGCAGTTGAATATATGCCTCCTGTGACTTGACTTACAGCTAAAGCAAAGTTTTGAGTATGCATCCATTTATAGAAGAAAGTTTAGCCTGGCTAGGAAATGGGAGCCCAACTATGTATGCAACTATGTATGTCCTTATTGACAAAACAATTAAGGCAGGAGATATTCAAACAGTTTGACAATGTCGTATATGGGGTACTAAATGGTAAATATGTAAGGCTATTTTCTCTACTTAGTGCCCATGATTTATTTCAATTGCATTTAGAATAATGAAAATGTGTCCTTACCCAGAAAATATGAACATCTCTGCTTCCGTGGAAGTTCTTGTAATTAGAAACTGTATGTCAGAGGTGGCACAGGGTTGCCTGAAATGGCATGGATTCTTCTCCATTGTACAGTAAAGCTCTACAGGTAACTAAATGGGAGGGGTCTCAGTGTCTTTTTCTACTGCTGTGACAGAAGTATCATGATCAAGCCATTCAAAGGAGAAAGGATTGTTGAGGTCACAATTCCAGGTTATGCTCTGTCATTCTAGGGAAGTTGGGAAGCAGGAATATAAAACAGTTATATGACATCCTCTGTCAAAAATCACAAGGGAAATGACTTAAGGCATATATATAGTGTTCAGGTAACTTTTTCTATTCTATTCTTACACAGTCCAGGATTCTCTGCCTAGGAGATGGGGATATCTACAATAGACAGATTTTTTCCACCTCAATTAACATCATCAAGATAATTCCCAATAAAAATGTCTATATGACAGCCAAATTTAGATAAACTCTCATTGAGACACCTTGCCCAAGTTATGCTAGCTTGTGCCTAGTTGACAACCAGAGTTGTTTGAGAAGCTGTGACCCTCATTGTAACTGTTCAGAAAAGCCTGAATTGTGTATTAGCAAGTATACATCAAGAATTTATTGATGCATTTGCTACTGAGGGTGTCTATCATGTGCAGAACTTTAGTTATTCTGCTTTTGAGAGACAGACCCAATGCAAATGTCTTCTGAGGTATTCCATAAGCTCCCATTTTTGCTTCTTAAATAATTGAATAGTTCACAGTTGAGTAGTTGAGGAGTCAAAATACCATCCTTAGGAAATGAGTCTTCAGGGTGAACAATGCCTGCATTTTCTTCTCCTCCATCACCTTTATTGAACCCGGGAGCTTTTGAGAAGATCTCTGTTCTCCCATGTTCGCTCGTCTTTGTCTGATCAGAGACAGCTTTCCATTTCTGCACGTCAGAAGGCAAATGGTTCATTGTTTCATTTTAAGTGCATTCAATTTGAAATATTTATGATAATCCCTCATAATAAATATTATCATAATTGCCCTCTGCTACAGGCTACAGACCATAACTAAGGTGCCACACAAAAGAGAGGCTAGCGTTGCACAGAAACCAGCCTTCAAATCACAATCCCAGAGAACTTAGACAATAATGAGGACACTAAGAGTGACACACATAGATCTAATCTACATGGGTAGTAGAAAAAGACAAGAACTCCTGAGTCAATTGGGAGCATGGAGACCTTAGGAGAGGGTTGAAGGGGAGGGGAGAGGTAGGGAGAGGAGCAGAGAAAAATGTAGAGCTCAATAAAAATAAAAAAAAATTAAAAAAGAAAAAATTCCAACGGAAGTCAGAGTCATTTCCACTTCTACAGGGATTTCATATATAGTTTCTCTCTTACAGTGATGGGTGAAGCAATCGAGGATTATTGCCTCAATTTTACAGCTGCACCTCAGACAGGTTAACATATTTCAGGCAGGTCACACCACCAGTTATCATTGGAACTGAAACGGAAAAGACATCTTTTGATTCTGAGCCATGTGATTTTCTGTTACCAATCAATAGCAGCAAGAGAGAATACTATCCTTTTGCCTTTTCTTTCCAGAACAAAAGGTGCGAAATTTCCCACTTACTTTAATGTTAATATCAACCAGAAGCAATGTGAACATTAATGGACTTGGATTCTAAATTCTGTTACTGTGGAAAAGAAACCCAAGCAGCTGAAAAGCTTCACTTCGCTTATTTACTTAGTTATTAAATAGTTCTATTTCTTTTGTTTTTTAAAATTATTTATTTATTTTTACATCCTGGGAGTTTCCACTCTCTTCTTCTCCCAGTCCTCTTCTCCAAACCCCTTCTCACCCCATCCTTAATCCACTTGTCCTTCATTTATATTTAGGAAAGGGCAGGCCTCCCGTGGATATCAACAAAACATAGCATATCAAGTTGCAGAAAGGCTAAGCAGCTTCCCATGTATTAAGTCTGGGCAAGGCAACCCTGTACAAGGAGTAGGGTCCCAAAAGATAGCAGAAGAGTCAGAAACAGCAGCCCCTGCTCCCACTGCTGGGAATCTCAAAAGATGATGAAACTCTACAACCGTAACATATATGCAGAGTAGCTACGTCAGTCTCATTCACGCTTTTTGGTAGTCAGTTCAGTCTCTGTAATACTCAAAAGGGGGGTATTTCAGGTTTAGGTATAAGCCTGGCACAGGCACAAGGGAATCTCACAGGAATCTCTAAGGAGGACCCCAGCTAAAACTTGTAGCTGTAGCAGATACATAGCTTGAACTAGACATCTCCTGTGACCAGGCAAGACTTCAGATGAAGGGATTGGGACACCAACCCAGTCACATCACCTGTGACCTACAGTCCTGATTATGGGATGTGCTGGGTTAAGGATGACCTACAGATTGAGACAGTGCCCCAACAATGACTAGTTTAGCCTAAAATCCATGCCAGGAGAGTAAGCTCACCGTTGGTGGTGCCTGGAGCACCCGGACCCACAAACCGGATGACTCAGAGACCTAGGTTAGTTTTAAATAATTCTTCAAAAATTATGCGTGATTCTTAAAACTTTCATACAAAGTTTTTTTTTATTATATTTTCTCCTCAACTCCTCCCAGATCCACACCTTTCCCTACCACCAAACTGTGTTTCCTCTTTTTTTTTTTTTCCTTAAAACCAACAGGTTCAATTGTGCTGTCTATATACAATGGATATGTGGTCTTCTTCTTGAGTATGGTCACCTTACCAGGGGTTAAACTGCTATGGAAAACTGACTCTTCCTTTTCCACAAAATAGCACTGCTTCCAGACCACCTTCCCACCTACACGCTGGCTCTTGTCTTCTTAGGATTGCTCAGGTCTTGTCCATGCTGCCATAACCACTGCACATTCATATGTGCACTTAACTGTGGTGCCAGAAAACCTCTTCCAGCCCTGGCTTCTCCAGTCTTTCTGCACACTCTACCACAGAGAAAAGTCACCATCAGTCTTACCCACTAGTACAGTCATGTTCTAGGAGCAATCTGAATCAGGATTAATCAAAACTCAGGGTCAGAAATTGGTGTTCAATCTGAATATTTGAAAGCAAAACAGCCAGTTACTGGCTCTTCCTTCGACTGCAGTCTGAAATGGTGATCCTGCTTCCAACAATGAGGCTGTGTGTCTGAGAGCTATTTCCTCCCATTTTATAACCCCTTCTAGGGCTGGGATTAGGTGTTATCTTTAACCATTTACAAGTTTTAGTAAACAAAATGGGACTTTCTATGTAGCCTATATTATGCCATCCATATTGATATTTTACAGCTAGTCTGTTCTTAACCACTCCACATCCCATTACTTTTCTTAAAATCCTCAATGAACCTTGACGTTCTCAAGGAGAAGAACATTGAAATTCATCCATATTTATTCTTCAGAATCTGTAGATTGCATTCACATTTGTCAAAGACACACATACTGGCATTCTATATATTCTTAAATGATTTAAAAAAAGAGAGTGGTTCCATTGGAATATATTATAGACTGTGTATTTTAGGCTGAAAGTCATGAATCTATTCATAATGCAGAAGTAATTTTATCCAATATGGAAACAATCCCTTAAGCAAAAACTAACCAGTGATAACACACTGACCCTATAGAGTCAGGTTTTTATTATTATATTGAGTGCTGATTGATGATTCTGTTATCGATTCAATGTACCATGTAAAATAGTTAATTTTGTTGTCTTGTAATTATTGCTGGCGTGAGTGCACATTTTTGGATTCTTTTTAATTGATAAGTGTTCTCCACAATAAGAAATAACAATTGGTGTAATTTTGATGATGTATCCCCACTAAATTTAATTATTTGAAACCCAAGTGGAAAGCGAATTCACTTGTATTCATAAAACTTGTGGAGTCCATATGGGTGGACAGATTGCTTTATTCACAGGTTGTCTCACATGGGGGTATAGCCAGAGACAAATATTCCTACTTTTCTGTCCTTGATGGCAGCAAGAATCAGCTTGCAGCAGTCTGAGTTTGTGGTAATTTGGAGCTAACCACATGAACATCAATTACTAAAATGTGCCTGGTTCTGGCCTACTGCAATTGCCTCTAACCTATCTCCTATCTTGCTGATTTTCTAATCTAATGTTTTTTTTTTCTTTGTGCTGCCTGACTCAACTTCTCAAGCCACCATCGAAACAAGGTCATTTTCTGATTCCAATGACTTCCCCCTTTGTTTGTGGAATAAAACCAAGCAACTTGGACGGATGTTCAAGATTCCCTCCAGTCTTGATTCTATGATGCTTCCAAACTAAATCTGCCTCTAATTTTCAATATTTTGAGCTTAGGTTCAACTAAGTCATCTAGTATATTCCATGAATCATAGATTTGCCTGACTCATTTTTCTGCCACGTTTTGCTCTAGTCATTACCTTTATCCAGAAAATATTTTCCATGTTTTACCCAGTCAGTTCATTGGCATGTGTTTATTGATCAAGAGACTATGGGTCAGACATTGTCCAAAGTCTCAGGAATACATTGTTCAAGTCAGCCCAGATTCCCTCTCATGGTGTGGGTGTCAAGCTGGACCAGTGTTTGATTGTCCACGCCCAAAACTTCTGAGCCACCTTTACTTAAGCATACCTTGTAGACAGGGCAAACTGTAGGTCAAAGTTATGTGTCTGAATTGAAGTCCCAATCTCTCTGCTGGAAGTCTTGCCTGGTTACAGGGGCTGACCAGTTCAGGCCCTGTATCTCTCATTGCTAGGAGTCTTAGACAGGAGTCACCCTCATAGATCCCTGGGAGTTTCCATTGTACTAGGTTTCTAGTTTATTCTAGAGATGTCCCTGATTCCAGTAGCCTTTCCCAGTATTCTCTCCCACCTGGTCTTTCCTGTTTCTATGCTCCCCTTCTATCCAGACCCACCCCCCCTTGCTGGCTGATATATATGAAAGGCCTGTCCATAAATGGGGTGGGAAGAGAGGGAAAGCTAGGGGTAGGAAATGAAAGAAGAGGAGGGAGGGAGAGGAAAATGTGATCAGACTGGGGAAAAAAGTAAATTCATTAATTAATAAAAGAAAAAGAAAAGCTAGAGACATGACTCAGTGGTTAAGAGCACTGACTGCACCCACTTGGCATCTAACAATTGGCTGTAACTCCAAGATCTCTCACGTGCACACAGACATGCACGCAGGATAAACACCAATGCACATAAAACAAAAATAAATAATTTTGAAAAAGCAAATCAGTTTGGACATTTGTTTTCTGACATTTGTAATAATGATACTTTTGGTGAGCTGAAGTTACCTTTAGGTAATCTACAGGAGCTTAGGAATATAGTGTCTCTGAATGAATTTTCATGTTTTATTAACCAAAATCCTTCCTGAAGCTTTGACTTCATTTTCCCTTATACCTCTCTCTTTTCTTCCTTCCTTCCCTCTCTTTCCTTCCTTTTCTCTCTCTGTCTCCATTTCAAGATGCTTATGAGGTTAACGGATGAATGCAAGAATTGTTTTCTATCATGAACATAATGTAGATCAAGCCTTCTGACTTGGTGGCAAGCACCATTGTTTTACTGAGCTATCATGCTGGCTTTCAATTTTTATCTCTCTAAGAACTATTGCCAGAAGCTGAAATTCCCATGATAGCAAGAACAAGAACAACAACAAAGCAAACTGAAAGGGCCAAATAGGAAGGAAGGAAGGAAGGGGGGAAAGAATGAAGGAAGGAAGAATGAAGGAAGGAAGTTTAAAAGACAAAACATAAAATAGAAAAAAAAGACACACTGCTTGCCTATGAGAAACAAACAAAAAGACTGCACTAAAAAGAGACAACATCCAAGCAGGACAAATGTGAACTCCTGTAGCAATGTGTCTAGCACCTAGTGTGTGTATTGCTAACAATGTGATCTAGTAGGCTTGGAGAGTCCCACCCAAATGGCCTTGGTTCTTGCGATACATAAAATCTGTTCCTTGGAGTTCCTCTACCTGATCTCAACAGCAAGCTCATGTTATCAAAATCTCCAGTATCCTGAGGTCTCATTTGAAATTTAGGCATTACTCTTTCAGCTTCACCATAACTCCTTCAGGACCCTCTGCAGTGAATCTAAGCTTGATTTGCACTTCCTAACCTCTTAGGCTTTTTACAAATACCTTGATGCTAGCTCCCAGTTCTTATTACTTCTGTATTTGGCATCCCTGCAAAACAAGAACCACATTTATTAAGTCAATTTCCTCTCCAAAGAAGTAGCCATGCTTTCCTGAGTCATAACTGTAGGACTTCCGAGTGCCTGCTTGACTGAACTGGCAAAATTTCTTCTCCTGGATCGCTGTTTTGTTCAGGGTATTTTTGCAGCTTTGTAGAAAAAGTTTCCCAATGGGTTTAATGTTTTACACACTTATCCTTCAATTGAGAAAGATTTTCCCTGAAGATGGTCCCATTGCTCCAGTACAAAGTACCTAGAATATCTTCAGTGGCACTAGTCTTTTCAACTGCTATAGTAGTTTTGCCCACAACTTTAAACATGCTCTTTTCCCAACTCAATCGTTCACCTCTGCATCATGCTCTTTTACTGTTTGTTCTTGACTCCCATTGTAAAGCCAGACAGCAGCAGATAACAAATGCATAGAAGAGGTTAAATCTCAAAATGTCTTCATTTCTTTGTTAATGAATTAGTTAACTGATTTGAAGTTATCCTCACTTAAACTTCCAGGACATAGACATAATCATTATTTGCTAGAATGTAATACAACTTTTCCTCTACTTCCCACCAAGGTTTCTACCATATCTGGAGCTGCCTGGGTGCATTCTTCATCTTCTCCAGTTTGATTGGTATTCTAGTGATCTGAATATGGCCCTCATCCCCAGGGACTTGTAAATTCATCCTGATAATGTGTTCGAATGGCCTAAGAACAACTTGATCATGTTAAGTTACATAATAAGCCTCTTTCTCAGGAACTGTCATTCTGAATTCATTATCTTTGTGTACTTATGTTCCATACCTTATAGAACAGTTTAAGGAGAAATAATATGTTTTGGCTCATAGTCTTACTTCACATGACAAGAAAGGCATGGTGGCATTTACTACAAAGGCTTCTCATGATAACACAGACCAGGAAGCAAAGAAAGCCAGAGTTAGAGGTCAGGCTATAACCTCCAAATGCCTTCCTCTAGGAACCCAGTTCAGTCATCCATGAACCATCTTCTCTTCACTGCCTTCACAACCCACAAACAGTGCCATACGATGGGAAACAAGCATTCAAGACCTAAACATGTGTGGTGAGTTGTAATTTAAAACACAATACTCTAAGAGGCAGTAGAACAAGGTATTAAGCCCGTAGGTTTTAGAGTTTGACCAGAGCTCAAATACTATCAATTCCCTCTAACAGATATACAACCTTGAGAAGGCAGCTTAGATATTCCAATCTTTGTATAGTAATGGAAATAGCACTGAAGATCATAGAGTATTTACAAAGACACAGACAATCCTTTTATGATATTTACTGGATATTCACTATTTGAGAGATATTTTCTACTTATGTGTCTGAGGTTTTGAAGTGGCCAATTTTATTTCTGTTTATTTTTTAAGCAACGTTAATAATCCAAAGACTTGAATCCTCCTTAAGAAGCAGGATTCAGAATTTCTATCAGTATTTGTGGAAGACATATCATGCTAGTTTAGAGCAGCCTGGAGATGACTCAGAGGTCAGAAGCACAATCGCATTCACCTCTGACACAACTGAACAGTGACTAATGACTGCCTCTGGCTGTCTTGCTGTGAGGCCATGATAGAAATTATGGAGTTGTCAGCAGTAGAGACTGGGGTTACAGTTTCACACTAGCCATCCTTTATTATGTCAGCCTTGTTTGATCTTCAGATCTACTCCGTCCTAAGCATCTGTCATCTGACATCATCTGATATCATTCTGGGCAAAGATGGGGTATAATCTAGTGTCTTCACCCTGCCCCTACATACAGAAGCTCAGACTGACTGTTTTATTCACAAGGAAAACAACTTGCATTCTGTACTATGTCACTGATACTTAATAATTATAAGGTTTCATAACAGGTCCAAATTCCAGTCACAAGATCTCTGGCATAAACGTGGAACAAATGGCTTTATAACCGTTTGACAACTGAAGCAGCTAACATGGGGACTGCATGAGTGTGCAGTTCAGGTCCTTTGCATTTATATTATGACTTTCAGTTTAGTGTATTTTTGGGACTCCTGAGTGTGTAAACAAGTGTGCCTCTTATTCTGTTGCCTTCTCTTGAAGCTGCTTTCCTTCAGTTTACCTTGACTAACTTTAATGTGATGATCTTTGTTTTGTCTTTTCTGTTTTGTGATTTTGTTGTTATCTCTTAGAATCCTTTTGTTTTCTAGAAAGATACAGAAATGGGGTGTATCTGGAGGGGATGGGGAAAAAACTGGGAGGAGCTGAGGGAGGGAAAATTGTAATCAGAATATACTGTATGAGAAAAGAGTATATTTTCAATAAAAGAAGAAAAGGAAGAGTATAATATCAACATCTTCTGTTACATCTCTTTTTAATGAATCTTTGTATGTAGGAGGGGCATGATTATGTGAATAGCACGATCTTTAAGAGGAGACAAAATATTTTCTGGATGCACTTGGAAAATAACAGAATTATTTGACTTGGTATGTGATTTTCTCTTAATGTTGTCTCTGTAAATATGGTTCTGTGTTCAAGTAGATATAAAATATTTTATCATTGCTTACATTACTTATACTTGTTCATAAAAGAAGAAAGCAAAAAAATTGGGATGAGTTTTAATACCTATCAGTAATAACTGAAGGAACAATTTATTTACCTATGTAAGAAATGATTACAATACAGATATCATCCTTTGGAAGTACTTTCAAGGATAATAATCATGATGTTTTAGAGCTGAGAAGATGACTCAGTGTGTAAATTACTTATTGTATAATATGAAGATCAGAGTTTGGATTCTTTAAATTCACATAGAGATTGATCTGGCACCATGCATCTCAGCACTCGGAGGCAAGAGAAATCCTAGAGGATGTTTTCCTAGCACACACAGCAGCAACATCAGTAATGTTGCCTCAACAAATTGGCAGTACGGTTGAATATCTAAGGTTGTCTTTTGACCTCTTCATGAACACTGTACCACCTGGGTACCCGCATTCACACACAGTCCCATATGCACACATGATACTTAACATAGATTATGATTTATCAAATTGAAATATCGGATGATTTTGTAGTTTGCTCGAATGTTTACATATTTTTGTATTACCCTACATTCATATATCCATGCCACATTTACCTGACATACACCTCTGTTAACCCACGGGTTTATAGACAGAGGTTTATGGACATGGTTTACCTGACAATTGCTCATCAATATGATTCTTTATCCAGACACTAATAGCATTTCTGTTTTCTTCATCCAAGACCCAACTTAGGTCTACGGGCTCAACTTGGTACCATTGCTTTGAGTTCCTGGCAAACATATTGTAATCATGATGGTAGTGACCTGAATATCAAAGAATTAGCAAGTATGGACACTAATGGGTGAAGTCTCTTTCTTTACTCATCATTATCTCTATTATTTTGGAGTCAGTGAATAGTCTGAAGTCCCTAGAAAGCCTGTCATAGAGTGTGAGAATGGGAAAAAAGAGAACACTTTCTAGTGAGAGATGAGAGAAGATAATCTAATGGGTATTTTTTTTTATTTTTTACTGCCTATGTCTGTGATAGAAGCAAATGTAATTTTTATGTAGTTATGAGAAGGAAAATTGAAACAGGGATCATTTTGTAGCATTATCTCCCTGTACATTTGTTCGAACTTCCCTTTACAATTGCTGCTTACTACTGCGGGGTAATTGTGTAGGTCATTTGTGGAAAAGCATAATTATACCTTAAGGCAATGTTCCCGCATGCATTATTAAGTCATGAATTTTTCTAAAGCAGATGGCAGGAGCATCAGAGAATCGATAGATCAGAGGGAGCTGAAACCAAGCTAGGTTAGTTGCTGTTTGTTGTTTTGGTTGTTGCTGTTGTTGTTGTGGTCCCACTTCTGTCTGGAGCAACTTTAGTAAGCACACTCCATCCAATGTATTTATTTTTCTCTTTGTGTCATGGTCACTTTCACTATGGTGAAAGCATCCTTGAAACTGATGCAAGGTCTAATTTGTCCATATTCCCTAACACCTAGCATTTTACAGGATGCAGAATCTATTGTCAATGTTTTCTGTTGAAAGAATGTTAAGGAAAATGTCACAAAATAATAGGAGTTTTACTTTGTATGACAGTTTTTCTTGCATTAAAAGACAGCATGATTGGTGAAGTTGATAACGTCAGATGCTGTCTGAATCTGACTTTTCACCTGAGAGAAAAAGATAAAACAGAAGCATCAGAACTAAAGAAATGTTCATTGGATTAACTTTGATTACTTCTAGATTATCACACAAATCTTATGCATGTGGGGAGGCTCAGAAACAATGCCGATAACTATATTTACTGAAACAGAATCAGCTTCTAACGAATTTATTATATTTGGAAATGAAGACCTCCGTGCCAGGTTGATAGAGGGTCTTGGTAACAGTGTGAATAAGGGTAAGGTACCACTGTACTCTGGGCTTAGTGTGGGGTTCTTTACACTCTTGTTGAATAACTATAGGATAATCAATTCTGATGTTCAAAACTACTAGGTTTTGGAGTATAGAACAATATAGGAGACATTCAAATGAGAAGCCAGATGAGTGACAGGCTTGTCTCAGTACCACCTGGATTCTTTGTCTCAGCCAAATTGTGAAAACAGATGGTTTGTTTTCAGTTCACTTTTTATTTTAATAAATTAGTATAGTTGAATTTGTTACGGGGACTTCTCGTTATGTAGTACTGCTATGCCTGAAACTTACTATGTAGATCAGACTGGCTTTGAGCCTCTGCCTCCCAAGTGTTAGAGTCAACAGGAGTGCTGCTGCTAGGAGGCCAAGGTTTAATATATTACAGAACTAAATATAAGTGTAAATTAATCAGACGTGGGTCAATAAATTCTTGAAAGCTTTTACACTGACGCTCAACACCTAATATCAGCTTGAAATTGCTTTTTTTGAAATTGTTTTCTAAATAGATAAATTCCTACAACTTCTGCTTTTTTATACTCTAAATCTTAAAGTAAAGGAATAGAACATCAACTGGAGGAGAATATAGGGGCTCTGATATTTTGTGTGATGACACTTCGAAGACATGATTTGATCAACAACTGACTGAACATAAGAAACAAGAAAGAAAAGTCAGTGGAAATACCACCGCAGACAGAGAAGGCACTGGGTAGAGAGACTTAGGAAGGAACAGATGGCATATATGCTCAAGGGAACCAGATATTGACAATCTACCATCTGAAATATAGTTGGTATATAAAAATGTTCAACATTCTGACTGAATTTTGATTGTTGAAACTGACACAGTTGTTAATGTTTTCTGAATGACTTACACACACACATACACACACAAGCACATGTGTTTTCTTTACAGTTATTCCAACACGTTTTTGTGTAGAAAAAGATGAAAGTTTTTTTTCTAGTTATACAGTGGTGAAAAAGGATATTACCCACATTTTCTGACTCCCATATTTACTTTCTGTCTTTATCAACTAAACTCCTGAATTGTCCTCTCCTATTGCAATTTTACAATAAAATTTAGAAAGGGTAATGGGGGTAAATACAGCTATAGTACATTATATACATTAATGAAAACACACATTCTTATCCATGTTTATTGATGCTCTGTTCATGATAGCCATAAATTGAAAAGAAACCAGATATCCTTCAACAGATCAATGGGTAATAAAAATGTGGTACATTTGTACAATGGAATATCACTCCACTGTTAAAGTTGGGCAGTGGTGGCATATGCCTTTAATCCCAGCACTTGGGAGGCAGAGGTAGGTGGATCTCTGTGAGTTCAAGGACAGTCTGGTCTAAAAGAGCTAGCCAGTTCCAGGACAGGCTCCAAAGCTACACAGAAAAACCCTGTTTTAAAAACAACAACAAAAATTATTAGATTTTAGGTAAATGGGTAGAGGTAGAAAAAAAAACACCCTGAGTGAGGTAACAAAAATCAAGAAGACAAATATAGTATGTTTTCACTTACATACGGATGTTAGCTTTTAAATATTTGATTAAGCAGAGTAGCCTATACCTGACATAGAGATTATAGAATAGAATTCTATGCCTAACTTAGAGGTTAGGTATATAATAAGAGATTGGGAGTAGGGAATAATCTCAAGAAGAAGGGGAAATAAAATATATAGTTATAGAGATTCTGGGGAGACAGGAACATGAGAATTAATCAGAGAGAGGGGAACGAAGGGGTAATGGAGATAATACAGGAAAAAACAGTGAAAACTAATGACTATTTGGGGGACCATATAGAAATCTACTATAGTAGAAGCTTCTATACATATATGTATATATTTATATAAAAGAAGTCTAAATGGAACTTCCAAATAACAGGGGAGACAAAATACAATTAGTTATGTCTCATTATAAAATGGAACCTCCAGAGCCATGTATGGGCTATTATATCTAACTGAGCTTTTAGCCAAAATTTTTCCATGGAAATGCTATAAAAACCCACGCTACTCTCAAGGCTTTTGGTTGTATCTAAATGATGCTAAGGCCCTATTGCTTAAGGAAACATCTACATTTCTCATTGACCATGGAGAAATCCAGCCAATATCTGAAGCTTTAGACTTTAACTTTAATGACTAGTGATCATTTCATTGCTCTGGAAGGTATTCTCCACATTACTAAAGGAAAAAGGTGAAAACCCACTCAGCTACAAAGCCTTTGATCTATGGTGGTAACATTCCTGCATGATACTCTGGTGAAATCATGGACCAAAATTATGAGAATAACCAAGCACTTTATGATTGGGTTTCAGGTTTACTCCATGAGGGAGAAGCAATGTCTGATACAGCTTGGGTGGTCAAAAATCTACGATCGGATAGACCATTGACCTAGGGGAAAAGTAAATACTACTACTGTTCTGTTAAAGGAACACAGCAATAAAATGACTCCCAAAGACATTCTTTTGTACTCATAGATCAGTGTCATGCTCAGAGAAGCTTCCTTCTGTAGTAGATCAGGACAAACAGAGTTGGACAATGTGGAGAGAGTCAGAGACCTTGGAACACTCATTCTCATTGGGATGTCTCCATCAAAAGTCTTAGGAAACTTGTGTAAGAGGAAGCAGAAAGATTTTAAGAGCCAGTGTGGATGGAAGACATGATGGAAACAAGGCTGTCTATCTATGATGGGACACATATGAGCTCAGAGACTGTGGCAGTGTGCACAGGTCTACACAGGTCTGAGTCCTATGGAATACCAAAATGGAGAAGGAAATAGACAGAGGCTTCCATCTCTAACCCAGAAGCTCCATGTAATTGGCAATGGCTTGTAAATTAAAAGTAAGTTTTCTCCAATGGAGTCTCATTGGATATACAAACCATACTTATGTCCAGCAGTAGATAACCAACACAAAAGAAACTCGATAGTACTTTTGCAGGTTGTTTTTCTCATATGCTTTTTCTGAGTGTTTTTAGTTTTTTTTTTAATTTCTTAACCTCACGTACCTTTTGCTTATATATTATGGTTTCCAGTTTTGTGCTTTTAAAAAGATTTCCATGTGGGCGAATGTGTGTGTTTCTGCATCTTTATGTATTTCTTGTGCTTTTCCTTTGGTTTCCTGTTTCATTTCTTTTGCTTGTTTTGTCCTATTCTGGTTTGTTCCTTTCTTAGTTGCTTACTTGTTTTCTAAAGAGTGACAGAAAGAAAAGGCAAGGATTAGGGTAGGTGGCGATGTAGAGAGACTGTCAGAAGACTTTGTGGGAACGGCACCATTATCAGAATATGTTATGTGAAAAAATATTTTCAACAAAAATTAAACTATATGAAAAAAATATACAGTAATTGCTTCAACATCTTCCCTTTAATGCGCTTAAATGCCAGAACCATCAAAAATAATATAATAAGAAAGTAGATGTTAACTTCAATCTTATATTTGTAGATCCTCTTTTTAACTCATGATTTTTTTTTTCCTTTTGTCCAAACATCCTTGGGGAAAGACTTCATTAGGGAAGACAAAAGATTTGCATTGGGCAAGGCTTTCTTTCCTCTTCCTCAGATCACATCTTAGACTGTTACTAGTGTTGCTCTGTGAAGTCCCCTGTAGAAATAAAGTGTCAGTGGGTTTGGGGCTTAAGGAATGCTGATGGAGTTTATGTCTAGCATATAGGCATAATCTCACTGATTTACCCTTAGTAAGATGTGACTGCTGCATGGCTCATAAATGGACTTCTGAAATGGAGCTGACAGAGATAGATGCTTGTATGACTTTGGTCCATATGATTCTAGGGACCATAGACACTCCCTGTCTCTCTGCACAGGATCCTTGAAAACCATACACTTAGCTCCTTTGGGCTGATGCCTCCTTGTCTACTATGACAAGACTGTATTTGAGCTCCCTTCTGTACAGAGAAGGGGGCAGGCTCTCTGTGTCCTCTAGTTTCCCAGGTCAGCAGGAATAGAGGAGACTCAATGTCTGAATTAGAATCCAAACATAATCACTCCATAATTGGTCTTTTAAACAAGACATTTAGCTGAGCTTTTATTTCTGCAACTATAGAACGGGTAACATTTTATTTCTATTATACTTCATTTCTTTTTAGAAAATTTAACCTCTTTTAATTTGGAAAGCATTCTTTGACTTTATTTCTGAATGGTGCTCAAATTTCTGCAAGCATCTTTGGTCTTTAAGTCATGGAAAACAGGACCTGTATACTTTGGAGAGTGAGTTCTCCTTGTTCTGATAGCTTCTTTTACGGTTGGTGATTTTGATATGCTTATTTAATTTAAAAATATATTTAAAATTAGGTTTTGATAATATACATATAAAGAGAGAATTTATTTTAAAAATTAATCACAAACTTTAAAACCGAAAACAATAACTTAGAGAAGTTCTATACATCTTTCATCCCGTGTATCAAGAGTAGCATTGTATGTAACTTTACTGCTACAACCAGAAAACAACAGGGCCCTATGTAATGGCAAATCTAATTTTAGGGAGTCTATGTAATTTTTGCCCATATTCCAATATTCTCTTTTCCTTATTGCAAAAGCCCTATATACTAACTAAGCATGTTCCTCACCAGGGGTTGTCTTCATGAGTGTTTATGTAAAGTCATGGTACCACAGATGTGGGATATTAAGAGGGAGAGCTTTTTAAGACACAGGCCTACGTCAAACTGTGGTTGCCTTTCTTTAATGAATTCAGTCATTTTCTTTTCCAAAGAGGATATGGCATTCATAGAAGTGTTCAGCCATAGCCTTTCCTGTCTTGAGGAAGTAGAAAGGCTCTGTCTTAAATTGCTGACCAATTACATTCCTAGGGCATGAACGTAGAATTATGCTGGGTGAATAGGAGATATAAAAGGTGAGTAAGGTTGATATTAGATTAATAGCTTAAGTCCTTGGAAAAATATATCGCCTAGTAAGTATTGTGGATGTGTATACCTTCCTGTACTTCCTGTATGCGTCGATTTATGTATGCATATCAATATTTAGGTGAGTATATACATGTGTGTAGGTATATAATCACACATGTGAAGGCCAGAGGTCAACTTTGGCTTTTGCTTTTCAGGCACCACTTACCTTTTATGTTAAGGCAAGATCTCTTGCTGGCTTGGAATTCACCTTGGAGATTAGGGTGGCAGGCTAGGCAGTGCTAGAGACCTGTCATCTTCCTAGCTTTGAAATTATCAGCATGTGTGACCTGTACTTCACTATCCATAACTAGTTAGTATTCTAAACTTTAGACATTAACATCCCCTTTAAGACACAGACTCTCATGCCAGGTAAGATATCTAGAGAGAAAGAAAGAGGGTGGACTGAGGAAGAAAAATAGTCTTTATAATTTACCATTTGGTGTTTCTAAGATAATTTTAATATTCAATGCAGGTTTCACAGAGCATTTGGAAACAGTGAGATTCATTTTTAAAATTCTAATAACATAACCCCCTTCTCTTATTTGCTCCTTTCTCCCTCCATTCATTCCTTCTCCCTTCCTCCATTCATGTTTTCTTTGTTTCTTTCTTGGACAGAAAACAGGTGTGTTGACAAGATTACAAAGGACAGCCTTCTGGGCAGTAACAAAATAACATTCACAGTGTTATGATTCCCAATTTATATTTTCTTGGAGTAGTTGGTATCCAAATGATCCAAGAATTCCAATGTTGCAACATAACTTGGGCAATGCCCCATCCCATTTTCTAGGGAAATGTATGAAAATTGTACAGAAATCCTTGCTGGTGAATCTTTCCACTATTTTCTAACACTCTTTTCTACAAAGACTAGTATAGGCATATTCTTGAAGTACAAGGCTTGGTAGAGAACATAGTAGGCAAGTTCAGATTGTACTGGACCAAAGTAGCACTGCCTAGACACCCGAGTGTCTAGGACATAAGCTCATGAGTCTGGGATCCCATACAGTCGACGTTCTTCTGTGAAATGGAAAGGTAGAGAGATCAATCTGACTTTCCCTGGGATAACTACAGTGGTGTTGCTGTATTGCAGCACTGAGACGGTTACCCAGCATGGCTGGGATGTAGGAGCTGCTGCTGTCAAAGTTCTGTGTATGGGGGAGAGGCTATGCCTGAGCTGCTGTCATGACTGTGTACCATCAATCCCAAGATATCTGATCCCCCCAGAAGCTCCATGACGGCTGTAATGTAATAAATACTTCTTCTTCTGTTTAAGATAGTAAGATTGATTTTACTTTTAAAATAAGGGGCATGATTAATATACCCTTCAAAGGTCCTGTTTTATCTAAACAGTAAAATGTGATATATTAACGTGACAGCCAAACACTGCTTGGATGAGACCCCCGGGGCGTCTCCTGCTTCAGCTCATCCTTCTGATTATTCACATCCTGTTTTAAGGAGACTTTGGGTTAAACTAATTTGCATTTTATGGAGCTGACTCCATCCTCAGATCAATGACAGCTACTTTTTTTTTCAATAAGTGTGTAGAAAGTAAGTATTGGAACCTGCTACCTTCATGTTGTTGTTCTAGACCTAAGGAGTGTAAAACCTTTTTTTTTCTTTATTTTTAATCATCTTGAGTCTCATCATAAATAGAAAGCACACTTGAACAGAAAAGTTCATACAAATGATCCTTGAGCCCCTTACACATGCATCATTGGGGTCATACCTGAGTAGAAAGTACTGAAACTTTCTTGACAGTGACTCAGCAATAATAAAATAAAATATCCAATTGTGTAGAAACATTTCCTGTTTTATTTAAATTTTTTATTCATTTTACATACCAATCACAACTCTCCCTCACTGTTTTCCCCCCTACTTCTTCCCATCACCCACTCTCTTCTCAGAAAGGGGCAGGCCTCTCATGGGGAGTCAACAAAGTTTGGCATATCAAGTTGATATGACCAAGCCTCTTCCCCAACCCCCTTTATAAAGGCTGAGCACAATTCCTAAACAAAGAAATAAAAAGTAATGAGTCATGTGGCAGGATCTGAGGTAGTCGGGAAGCAGAGAGCAACGAACCCTGGCACTCAGCTCACTTTCTCCTTTAAAACCCACCTGGGTCCCTAGTCGATATGACGGTGCTATCTATATTTTAAGATGGGTCTTCCCTTCTCCTATAAACTCTGGAAATATCAGCAAAGACATATGCAGAGTCATGTCTCCTAGAGATTCTAAATCTAATCAAGTTGAAAATGAATATTAATGCTTACAGTGGGCAAGAGGCAGCAGGGGTGGGTATGGTGTAAGTCTAAGGAGCCAGAGTTGTGTGTTCCTCAGGAATACTGCTCCCCAAAGTTCCACTGCCAATGGTTTACCTTGGCTGGAGTTGTTCTGATAGGTCTATGATTAAGCCATGCTGAAGAGTCTACAGGAGATTCAGTCATTGCACAGATAGACAATGGAAAAGCCCACTGTCCTGCTTTTTCATCTTCCTTGCTTTTCTCCCCCCTTCTCTCAATCTTTTGCTCCCTTACTGCTCATTACTAGCTTCCCCTATTCAGTTTGTTTCATTCACTCTCACATTTGGAAGGACTTAGCAAGGAATGCATGTTTTCCCCTGCTTTACAGACAAAGAAACAACCTTATAATGGATAAGGTTCATGCAACTTAACATGGCTGGAAGGTTTGACTTTCGCAGAGTCACTGTGTGAATATGCTAGCTTTTCTACTTCATATTTGAGGGCATTTCTTTTCCTTCCTTTTTCTTCTTGGCCTGCTTTCCTTTACCAATGAGGCTCTACCCATTTCCCAACCTCTACTTATTGTCTTTACTCTGAAAACACTTTTCTGTTTTTGTTGTAAATCGGTCTTCCAGGTGGTTCCTCATCATCGTCCCTGACAAAATATTCCTAGTATTCCAAGGTACCCGTTCTTGTATTGGATTGCTTCTTTTCCCTTACCATCCTACTGGACAGACTGTCTTTTCATGGAAGTAAGAATATCCTCTATCTCCTTATCCTAATCTCTAATAATCCTGTATTATCTCAATTCATTTCTATTGCATGAATATATTCTACAATCCAGAGAGAGAAAAGAAGGGAGGGAGGGAAGGAGGACGCGAGGGAGGGAGGGAGGAAGGAAGGGAGAGAGAGAGAGAGAGGCATGAGTCACAGAGTGTTTGCAAAATTGATCCATATGTACTTTCTACATATCTAGTCATGTCCACCATACAAACTGCAAAACAAAGTACCTTGAAATATAGTAGGTTATAATGTTGAATTATACTCTTGCTTATGAATTTGAGTGTTGGCTAACTGTTGGCAGATTTAGACTGATCTTGACTTCACAGTCCCAGTTGGTTCCATGTAATTTTCATTCCTTGGGGAGAATAACTTTTGTGGCATGTTCTTTCCCTGCTAATTGCCAAAGCTTGTTGGAAGACTCAAACCCCAATTCTCTTATCACATTGTGTTTGTTAACTTCTATTCAAAATGGTAGAGTTCCATGAGCCAAGACTAATAGCAATTATAAAATTGCCTACCTACAATAAAGGAAATTGGAAAGTAAATATAATCTCTTTACAATATTCCAAATTATAAACAAAACAGAACCACCAACCATCTGGTGAACAACTGTGTAAAGATAGTATCTAGATTTAAGCACATTTGAATTTCCTTTTGTAAAAATTGGTTTGTGTCTTGTTTGTGGGTAGCAAACTTGCACTTGAAATAGAGAACCAAGTGGTAGATGATAGCTATGCTACTTTTGGAGGGTACATCTCGGGATATATAATTGTAAGTTCAGTCTGCCTGTAAAGAGTCTCCAGAATATCAATTTTGTCTTGAAGAAATCTCAGATTGAAAAGTGAGAGAAACAGTCCACTCAACCATTTCTGGATGGTCTGATGACGCACTACTTAGAAAGTTCATGTGCTTTCAAACAGCATCTAAAAGGGACAACATCCTTAGTATGTATCAGGAGGTATCTCAGTTCACCCCACACTACTGGCAGGGGAAAAAAAGGTACGTCTCAGTATATGTTTGTTTTAAGGACTGTGGTGATGGAATACTTTTAGACTACCTATGAACTCTCATCATGACCCTCAATCTCCCTTCTCAGATGAAAAAACTAAAGCCCAGATGGCTGATGTGACTTTTCAAAGATCACACAAATATTTAATGATTTAGCTTTACACAGGGTTGGGGCCGATAGCTCACAGCCTCATGACTTGGTGCTAAAAATTGCACAAAAATTACCTGAATCGAATCTATTTTTCGAAGGAATAAAACATAAATTATACAGCTGGAACTGTGTGGCCGTGACGGTAGCACAGTGTAAACTCTAGAAATATTTGATAATTGAAATGAGAGAGACATTAGAAAGGTTAATAAGCACCCTATAGGCTGCTCCAGCCTTCATTATGCTGAAATCAGAAAGCACTCCTGTACACCAGATTCTCCTTTACTAAGGTCATTGGGGTCTTCTACAATATCCCAAGGGTGAGACTCCCAAATCTGTGCCTTCACTCCCAGCATTATCATTGTTAAATTGCCAGGGGTCTCTGGATGAAGTTCTGTAAGCTCCCTGTCTGGATAAAGAGGTGTGACATTGTTTAAAGGCATCCCATTGTAGTCTGAAAACTCAAGCAGCTCAGTAGGAAAAGACAGTAATTCAAGTTGTCAGGGCCCCGCGAAGCCTGCTCTAGGGTGTTGTAGTCATAATGGAGAGAATTGTAATGCTTGAATGTACTTATTCTTGGGCCCATTCTGAAACACAGAGTGTATATCCTCGGTAGGCTTACTGCAGACAATTATAGTTAAACCCCAGCTTCCAGATAAGCTAAATTTTCAGGCCCTGGTAAATAATTTTATGTTGACTGTCTCCCAGGCTGGATGCTGTCAGCTCTAGGCAGGGGGCAGGCAAAACACTGAGAGGTTTTTATTTTTCCCATTAGCATCAACACCAGTAAATCCTTATCTTTTCTCTACTGGCAATTCCAGGAAGCAAGGGAATATTCCCTCAACTTCTCAAGGATAGAATGAGTCTAAGCTGATTAGTCCTGCTAGGAAGTTATCTCTATTGCAAATGACCTTCCAAAGCCAGGGCAGCTGTAATCAATAGAAGGACCTAATAGATCTCATTTGCTACCAGCTCCACGGGATGCAAGGGCTTGACTCACATATAACTAGAAGCTTCATCCTCTGTCCTCCTCCAGACAGTCATATCCTACCTGTGCCCTTCTCTACATTTTGTGTGTGAGATGATGTCTTTATATGTGGTTGAGGCCGACTTTGAACTTGAGGTCCTTTCATGTTCTGAGTGCTGAGACTAAGGAAACAGGTACCAAAGCTTCCTTCCCACATCCTTGATCCAGCTACCTCCGTTTTAAGGAGAAAATAGAAGAAGAATGTAGAATATTATCGACACTGGCATAATCCCTTCTTCTTAGTGGAGTATAAAACTAAAGACTTTCAGATGTGTATGCTTCAAAAAGCCACTATTTTTCTGGTCTGTTTTTTTTTGTGCTTCTGAGAAGAAAACTAAGTTAGAGGAAGAAAAATGTTTTTTAACACAGTTGTTTTAAAAATTAGTTCAGGGCAATATTAGTTCTTAAGTTTTCTCTGTGCCCAAGAATATCTATTTGATGGCCTAACCGATATTCTGTTTATCCTACTAGTACCAGTAAACTTATGGATTTGTGTACAATGTGGAGATGCCTTCAGAGAAATATTATGAAGCGATTCTCATTTTGTAAGTATTTTATACCAAATTATATGTAACCGATCCATTTAATCATTCTGTGCCTCTAAGAAACATCAGACACTATCAAATATATCCAGAAGACAGTTCACCAGATTCCTGGGAAAGTGAAGGACATGGTTCACAGGTTATGTAGAGGCTCAATTCCATGATGGGTCTGCTGGGTCAGTGTAGGATTTAGGAGTATGGGACACTTATGATGTGGCATGTCATGATGTGACACTCAACACAGATCACTAGAGAGGGTCACTCTGCTCTGCTCCAATTTTCCATCTGTAATACAGATGTGATGAGAACAGCCCATCAGGTTCCCCGGTGACTGTTAATGATTTGTCGTTTGCTGCACAGCTAACCTGTTGAGCACCTGGTTTTCCAGTACATCTTACCACTCTGTCCACTGGCATAACCTTAGAGAGGGTAAGCATTTATATTAGTGTCCATTTTGGATTTCAATTAGGAGGTGCTTTCTTATGTTAACCTAAACAGAGCATTTGATGCAAATTTCAGGAGATTTCATGCAACCTAGGAGTTAAACTGTAACTGGGCTTGTAAGGGTCAAGAATTCAAGACTCCCCAGAAAAGCAAGGAGTGGTCAAGAAACTCCAGGCTGTTCCTGTCATTTGGGGAATTTACTCTAAATTCTACTCCATGTGACTTTTTCCAACACTGTGTGAAGAACTTTAGTGCTTTTAACTTTTGTATGTATGATCATGACCTTCGCAGCAAGATCAGGGCTCCTTTTCATGATTCTATTTCCTTTCCATATAAATATAGTCACAAGTCACTCTAGTAAAACTGGAAACCATTGTCTAGGCTTTACTTTTTAGCGGGAAATTCTCAAAAAGCTTGGTGCTTTAGAGACAGCTCAGTTCCCAAAATGTCTGTGGAATAAGCAGGAAGACGTCTATTCTGATCCCTACCCACATAGCTACTGTCGGATGCAGCAGAATATTCTTGTGATCTCAGAGCTAGGGAAAAGGGTACAAGAGAACCTGCAAGACTTATTGCGTAAGGTGTCTAGCCTAAAAAGTTCAGTGTCTCAAACTGTAAAATAGTGAAGCAATTTAGTAACACACACAATATCAAAATCTGTTCTCTGTGTGTACATGTATAAACTCATACATATATGTACCCATGCACACACAAGCACACAAACACACATGTATGCAGACAGTTATGTGTGGAATGGTTGACCACTGACTCAGTTTTTCCTTGTATATTTCTTTCTCATTTTAGGTGAATATTGGGGAGATATTTGGTAGTGTGTAGTCATTCTGGCTTGCTATTGTATGCATGATCTCTGAGAACCTTTTTATTCCTTCTTCAGAGCTTGCTGTCTGATAGGTCCTGGCAAAGACAGCTCTGGTCATTTTATTTCATACAGCAGGACAATGCCAGGGATTTGTATATGCTCTTGACTGCCTTTCTTTGCCTGAGCATGATGTGCTTCTTGCTCAACTGTCAGGAAGAAAAGCTCTAGGCTATAGTAGAGAAAATGCTTATTTAGTGACATTTTGGACTTCCTGTATAAGTGAAGAAAAAAGGTTTTACCAAGTCATTGAAGGGAATGTACTGATGTTTATGCCAAGGTTTGACATTTAAGGCTTTGCCTTGTAAGTAAGGTTCAGTTTAATCATTATGCGTTTCCTAATGCGTCCATAATTACAGGGTAGGCAAAGTGGCAGGAGCTTGAAGCAACTAATCACATTATATCCAGTCAAGGGGAGATAGTATTGAATTAATACACATACATTTGCCTTTAGTTCGTTTGCTCTTTTTATTAGGGTCTGGGTCCTGCTTATGGAATGCTGCCATCCACAGTAGATGGGTCTCCTCACTTCAAGTAAGGAAATCAAAATAAACCCCCTCAGACATGTCTACAGACCAACCTGGTCAAGATGGGTCTTTGGTGAGCTGTCCTTTCTAGGTGAGTGTAGATTGTTTCATGATTAACATTAGCCATAGTGTTCTAGAGTTAATATGTCTTTATAACGAGAAATTAGTCTGCATACCTAGAGATTAATAAAGAAAAGAGCTCTTCAGTCATAGCATATGCCCAGCTCTGGCATATGCCCAAAGAGGAGCAAACCTTGTAGAGAAGATTTTGCTGCCTTTCATACACCTTAGGCAATGTATTGCACATATGCTGTCATCCTTAAATCTCTGGTAGGTCCTAGCCCCAGGTTACACTTTAAACAATTTAAACCGAGACAGGAGACTACAAGTCTGGGCACTTAGGCAGATGGGAGATTTAGAGCAATAATATTTCATATTGCCGGGATTATTTGAAGTACACTGGTATTGTTCTATTTCAAAGTGTTGCATCTCCCGTTTTTCTCAAGAGGAGAGCTAGAGGCTTTATGAAAGGCCAGGACTTAACAATGGGTGTAAGCCTGTGCTGCCCTCTCGAGCATGTTCTTTGGGAATGGAACATAATGACTGGTCGATCCTGGTAAGCAAACATTTATATCCTCCCATTGTGAGTTTTGTCTATTTCTAATAGGCTTAGCTTGCATACGACTTACCTTTCAGGTATTTTAATTAAATTCTACTTTGTGTGTACTTAATATGTCCTAAGCAAATTAATTAGTAAATCCTTTGTAACCTCTATTCTATTATTTCCAGTTCCTTCTTCATTGATAATACTAGCCAATATACTTACATATATACTATTATTCCCTGATTTAATCAAAACCTGATTCTGATTGTGAACATGTGAAAGTAACTCAGTCAACAAATGTTATGGACTAGAGAGTTTCTTAATGATTGAGAGTGCCTTCTGTTCTTGTAGAGTAACTTAGTTTGGTTCTCGAACTACCTGAGTTCTGTTTCTGGAACTCATATTGTGTGGACCATATTTGCCTATAACTCCAGTCTCACAGGACCTAATCCCTTCTTTTGGCTTCCATAAGAGCTTACACACATGTGCCCATATCCACATATAATTAAAAGTGAAGTCCATCTTGAAAAGAAACAAAAAAACAAATTTTGTGTGTAATAACTATAATTTTGTTTGTATATGTTAGATCACTGCAATCTGAGGATTTCTTCCCATTTCAGCTTAACATAGTCCTTTATATAACAAGATGCTAATAAAAATAAGTTATGGATTAATATTATTATTAATATTACATTTGAAGACCCAGAAATTTTGTGAAGAATAGATGTCGATTTTACCAATTGTCTAGATTAGTAACTAAATATCTATTGATCATTCATCCCCTGGACTCCATTTTGTTACTTAGATGAGCTATGACTAAAACAATTTTATTGAAAACAAGACGAGAGAATGGTTTTCTATAGGCCTTTATTTTTCCAAACAAGTTCTCGTGCTGTCCTGGAACTTACTATGTAGTCCAGGCTTGCCTTGAAATCAGAGATTCACCTTCCTCTGCTACCCAAGTGCTGACATTGAAAGCATGTATCCTTGTGCTCAGGCATGCATACATTTCTTAATTGAAACAACATTCTAAACCACATCTAAGCCACAGTTTCCCCTCCCTTAAATCCTTCTAGTCTTGATCCCCAGATCCATTCCTACTCAGGGGTTGAAAAAAAAATGAGATCATAAAACTTGCCGGCAAACGTATTAATGTTTAACCTTCCATGCACCTTTTTTTTTTCATTTTCTGTTTTCTGATTATCTTAGTTTTTAATTTGCTTTACTGTTTCTTTAGTTATCAGACAAATGTTTTGTAGCACATGAAATTATACACATAGCCTCTCATTTCAGTGATTGTACGACATGATATAAGTGTTCTCTTGGACACATTCCATTGTTCTATGCAATTAAGGTAATAGCAGTCACTTCCTAGTATTATTGAGGGGAAGTCAATTAAGATTTATGCTAATAACGCAATAAAAGCTATCTGATAAAAAAAGATAATGATGATGGATAATGACGGTGATGTCCTGCATTGGGGCATGATGGTGCTGGTGGTGTTAGTGATGATGATGGTGGTGATGTTGATGACAACTCCAGTATTAATAGTGGAGAGGGAGCAGAGAGTCACAGTAAAGAAGAGCTGGTGATGTAGTAAGCACAGGCAACAAAAATAACTAGGCTTAAGCCTTAACATCACAACTACCAGTTAAGCATATTTGAGCAAAATATTAACGTTCATAAAATTTATCACATTCTCTCAGAAATGGTTTATGAGGATAGTCTAAGTCACAGATGTTTGTTTTGAAAATTATGAAAATGAGGTCCAGTTGATGGACTTACTTTCTGACTAGTGTGGTTTGTGATATATTCTTGCATGTAGGAAAATGGATCACCACAAACTCCAGCCTTGGTTTTCCTGAAATGATGAACACTAACCTAGCAATATATAAACGGAACCTTTCTTCTGATGCAACAACCTAAACATCAAAAGCTTCTATAAAAAGCCATGAATTCTTGATGGAAGGCAGCATAAGTTCTTAATCAAGCACAAAGAAATCTGTTCAGTATACAATATATAGTACAAGACAGCTGAAATAGATTACTGAATATTTCAGAAATTGTTCCGAATTCTGTCTTTATCACAACGCAAAATTAATTTAACAATGATTTATGAAACTTAAGTTAACTGAACTCAAGAAGTAATTTCTAAAATCAAATATTCTAACACAGTGCAATCCAAAGATATACTAATTTTATACTTTCAGGGAGAATGGTCTCAATTTTCTGCAATTAAGCCATTATGTTTCTATAAAAGCAGACAAGTGTGTTCTCAGTTCAACACTGCAACTCATAGCATTTGAGATATTTTAGACTCCATGTGTCGTCACTCTGTGGTGTGATGGCATGCACATTACAAAGAGTTTCTCAACCAAAGCTTCCCTGAAGTTGCACCAAAGAGCACTAGTGAGCACTTACCATTCTTTACATGTTTGATTGGAGTTTTGGTCATTGCAAATTGAAAATTCTTCACTGTTGCCAAATTTTCATGTCTTTCACATTCAGATGATCTGGAGTCAAGATCATCAAATTAAGAATTTGTGCCTTTGGAGACAGTGCATCAGTAGGATACTGTGGATGCTTTATTTGTTAAAGTACTGTTTTTTTGTTTTTTTTTTTTAGTTTAAGCAACCTGACTTTGTTAGATTTTTTTCTTTTTTTTCATTTTATTTTTTTTATTTATTGAAAAAAAAAATTCCGCCTCCTCCCAGTCTCCTGTTTCCCTCCCCCTCCTCCCACTGTTCTTCCCCTCCCCCCACTCCTCTCCCCCTCTCTCTCCAGTCTGAAGAGCGGACAATGAGGGCTGATGAGAAGCCAAGGACAATGGCACGGGGTTTTGATCCTACTTCCATGTTCTGGCTTGATGGGAGCCTAGCCAGTTTGGATGTTCACCTTCCTAGACCAGGATGGAGGGGGGAGGACTTTGGACTTTCCACAGGGCAGGGAACCCTGACTGCTC